>NW_026526777.1:1445932-1874347 GCF_024362965.1 Panthera pardus
CAAAAAGAATGAAATCTTGCCATTTGCAACTACGTGGATGGAACTGGAGGGTATTATGCTAAGTGAAATTAGTCAGAGAAAGACAAAAATCATAGGACTTCACTCATATGAGGACTTTAAGAGGCAAAACAGAATAACATAAGGGAAGGGAAACAAAAATAATATAAAAACAGGGAGGGGGACAAAACAGAAGAGACTCATAAATATGGAGAACAAACTGAGGGTTATGGGAGGGGTGGTGGGAGGGGGGATGGGCTAGATGGGGAAGGGGCACTAAGGAATCTACTCCTGAAATCACTGTTGCACTATATGCTAACTAATTTGGATGTAAATTTTAAAAAATAAAAAATAAAATTAAAAAGATAAATTAAAAAAAAAAAGTTGTCCTCATTTCTCCTCCTTTTCTTTCATTTGTACAAGTATTTGCTGAACTTCTGTTATGTACTAGGCACTAGGAAATCAAAGGAGAAGAAGAGAGACAAATGATCCTGTACCTGGAGCTTATAACCTAATGAGGGAGACATAACAAATGAGTAAACAACTAGGGTAATCATGGGTTACAGAAAGAAATGCTGTGATACAAGATAAAGGGAGGGACCATTTTTGGTGGGACAATCAAGAAAACAATTCTAAAGAAAATGACATTTAGGCAGACTTTGACATTAGGCTCATCCTCAAGGGACGCGAAGAAACCAGCCACAGGAAGAGTCCAGGGAAGAGCTGTTTGGGCAGTGGGAACAAGAAGAAAATGATGCTCTGTTCCAGGAGCTGAGAGAAGACAGCGGGGAAGGGACAGAAGGGAGAGGCAGAGACTGGGAGGGTAGTCAGGGACCAGGTCATCCTTAACAGTTATAAAATCTTGTCTTTCTTTACTATGCAGACCGTGAACTGGAGGGAACATGAATGGAAACAGACACACGTGTCAGGCGGCTGCCGCACGAGCACGAGCCTGAGACCGGCGTGGGACACACCTGGGGGTGGTGCGGGGTACTGCAAGGGCGGCGGTCACGGGACGTGGGGGGACGGACGGGATGCGGCAGAGACAGAATGGGAGGAATCCAGGAGGACAGCTAGGTAAATGCTGCTCAACAGTAGGAGCCTAGCAGGCATGCTTGCCCCAATGCTGAACAAAACCTTGACATTGCCCCCTGCCCCCAAAAGGAATGGAAAGATAAATCTTGCTCAATTTTCAAGCAGATAAATGATCAGGAAAAATAGTGGGCTCTCTTCCTTTTGGTGACTACATACCATAAATCATGTCTTTCTGAACACGGAAAACACGTGACAGTGAAGTGATGAATAGCTGATTTTTCCTAGGTGACACGCTCAGGGAATCCAAAGCTACGGACATAGTGTTTTTTTGTTACTGAAACCTGAGTGAGAAATATTTAGGTCATTTTGACTCCTAGACAGCAAGGAATCTGCAGAATCCTTCAGACCGAGTATAAACTAAATGGTAAAGAAAGAGCTCGACTTCATGGAAGACGCAGAAATGACAGTAACACCAACATCTCATCCAAACTCAAGAAACACCCTCTCCTTTGTTTCCGGCCATGTGTCGTGCACACCGCGTACTCACCGACATGAATGGGGGCTGGGAATAACCCGTACTCGTGCTCTCCAGGGCTGTATTCCAGCTTCTCCTTCTTTAATTGGATCAGCCGGCTCTTTGGGCTGTGATTAGAAAAGAACAAAAAATAATCAGAGGCAACGAAATCTCCTGTGGTTAAACACAGAAAACAAATCACTCTATCAAGAGTATTTGCTTTAACAGTGGCTTAAATTTCAAAGGCATATTTTTGGGGGGAGGGATACCAAGTGCTTTCATGTACTTTTAGAATCTATGCTTTTGGGGCGCCCGGGTGGCTCAGTTGGTTGAGCTTCTGACTTTGGCTCATCATGATCCCACGGTTCAGGTGTTTGAGCCCTGCATCGGGCTCTGTGCTGACAGCTCAGAGCCTGCTTTGGATCCTCCCTCTCCCTCTTTCTCTGCCTCTCCCCCTGCTCGTGCTCTCTCTAGCTCTCAAAAATAAACATAAAGGGAAAAAAAAGTATCTACATGTTTGGAATTGTCTTTTAGGAATTATACATAAAAAAACAGCTATGTTAGCATTTTCCAGCAGTTTTGCAGAAAGAACCTAAATTTTAGACCCGATCATAATAATTACCTTATATGTAGTCAGTGATTTATCATATGCATGTATGTATACATGCATTATTATTTTTATTTTTTTAAGTAAGCTCTATGTTCAACGGGGGGCTTGAACTCATAACCCCGAGATCAAGAGTTGCATGCTCCCCCCACTGAGCTGCCAGGCGCCCCTCATGATTTACAGTTTAAAAAGTAACTTTCACGTGTTGTCATTTATGTCAATCCCATGAAGCAGGTAAGAAGAAATGTTAGTTCTAGTTTACAGATTCGAAAACAGATGCTCTATGAGGTCAAGTGACTTGCCTTAATTTTGGTAGCTGCTAGGGAGACTTCCGATAAAAACCTCAGTTTCTTGTCCGACTCCTACTGAGTGACTATTCTTTTTATTTTATTCTGCAATGTCTCCATAGACTTACCTCTTCCACTCATCTTACTGGTCTACGTTTCTTTCTGATGTTTGGTATGAAATCAGTCTTAAGAGATTTCCCAAATACATAAAAGGAAGGGGGAAAAAAAGAAAGAAAAAAAGAAATGAAGAAAAAGAGAGAAAAAAAAGTTTCAGGAGAACCTCATATGGTCTACTCTGATTTTATTTTGCCTTCAAGTTCCAGCAAATAAGGCAAGGCTGATGTATTTCTTTTCTCTATGAATTATACTGCTTTTTAAAAAACAAGTCTATACTGTGTAACAAATAGGTACACTAACACACATTCTGCAGATGGGAAAATTGAGGCCCCCAAAGGCAAGTTACTTGTAGAATCTGAACACTGGTTCTTTCAACTGGATCATTCATTTATTTGTTCAACAACGACTGAGCACTCATTAAGTCCAAGTCCTGCTCTAAGTGCTAAAAGACGCTGGTGAATAGGACGGTTTACACTGTTCTCAGGTAGACAGACAATAGGAAGTAAGAAAAACTAAGAAAACAGGAAAAATTCAGAAAATAATGAATGCTAGGCCAATAATTAAAATATGAAGAACGGGGAGCAACCGAGAAGTGACATTAAGTTCAGACGTGACTCTCATTAGGTCTCGGCCACGAGGGGATCTGGGAGGCAGAGGAAATAGCCAGCAGAAGGTCAAAGCTGGAACGAGATGGGAGAACGAGAGCAAACAAGAGGAGGCTAAGGGCCCAGGTGAGGCCAGAAACGGCACGAGGCCGTGCCATGTGTTTAAAGCAGTGGTGAGGGGTCTGGGAAACAGCTTCAAGGAAGAAAAGGCATGAATCGAGGTTGTTCTGCTTAGATCTAAAAACCACTTTTTTCATTTCAAAACCTTACCCAAAATAGTAACTGTGAACAGAGATATGAATTTTTTATTACAACTAAAGACCGGATGTCTCCACCGTGCACCAAAGTCCAACAGGATGAGAAAAGACCCGTGTCCAGAACCAGGTACCGTGTGTGAGAGAAAACCTCATCTATGCTTTATTCGATTCAAGGTTTACGCAAGCAAACGAAAGAGAGAGCAGTAAGGACCCCACCTAATCACGATACGAATGGAAGCCAGACCACCACCCTGCTTCCCCGAGGGTCGGCAGGCAGGTGGCAGTCGGTGGGCGGGGAAGAAACTGCTGGGCACCCGAGGACAGCGAGCACACGAAACCTCAGAACGGTCCAGGTTCCGGTCCTCAGGAGGCCAAACGACACACATGCCCCCTTGAATGCACCCCCGCTTCAACTAGGGACCGTTTTTCTAACAAGAAAAATCCCACCCTTGATTCTGTGACGTGGACACGTAGGATCTGGGGCACCGTTATGAACATGACAATCATGCGAGAACTCGTTTTCCTAGATCTTGGCCGAGTCTGATTTTGTTCCTAATTTTAGGCATGGCCACGATTTCCCTGTTGGTGACTACGACACGGGACTCTTTCAGTTTCCAACACTCTGTTCCACGTGAGCTGTGCGGAGTGGTCGACTGAGAAAGAATCCGGCTGTCTTTGTCAGTCTGTCTCGGAGAGTCTGAACACTCCTAGCATTTTCCATGGTATTCGTTTGCGTGACACTATTAGTTCAGATCACTCAGGAGAAAAATATGTAGGAATCAAAGTAGCCACTTCAGATACACAACTGCTGAACACTAAGTTTATGTGACAGGTGTTCACTTTTGACCCCTGGCTGAAGCTGTAAAACGAGACGACTGTTTCTACGTGTATGCGTGTAAATGAAAAAAACCCTTTTGCTTCTCTTATCAAAAGAAAGTGATTTGCCTTTCATAATGCTCTCTTTATAAATGCAACTCATTCAGTGTTTGAGGCCAGCTTTCTCTCTCTTTGGTAGTTTATTAGTTTTAATAATTAATCATTAGAATCCAACAGACATATCAAATTCAAACGGGCAAATCCACCATCAAATGGGAGAAAAAGTATACAAATATTTAAGACAAAGTAGAAAACGTGAGGGTTCCTAATAATGCTTGCTGATGGGTACTACGTTTCTCTCGAATGTTGTCTATAACCATTTCTTGACTTCAGGCATTTATCACCTTATTTTCAAGTCTTATCACCTCTCGTCTTGGCCCCAAACCCAAAACAATAAAACTACCAAGGTGCCTTCTTCGTTAACGTTTCCCGGACAGTCGCCCCAAGGGCTTGCTTGCTCCAGCACCTTAGGAAAGAGAGGATAAGGGGACTTGGGGCAGACTCCAGATTTCAATGAACACGTCAGCATTCTAAAATCTGTCCTGTTCGGCAAACAAGTAACATGAAGAGAACCCGAGAGCCAAAAAGAAGTTCAAGTTCCCTAGGTTAACTAAAGGGAAGTCGTATTTTATTAATGTGAATTATGTTTTAGCTCTTATGAATTTTTACTTTGGGAGAAAAGCCTATTACTAATGTTCTTATATGGGGCTGAAGAAACTGGCAAAATTTTATCCTTTTATCGAGCTTTTTTTTTTCCTTTTTCTTCTAGATTTGAAGACCTTTGTCATTTGGTGACAATCATGACAGGTTTTGTTGGCTATGTTAGAAGAGTCTAGAGAATTGTCCGTGATATGTTTTCATTCTCTGAGTAACTTCTGATTAAATCCGTATGAGTGATTATTCTGAGGACTTCACTTCCATTCTTCATAGGACTGCTGGTACGTTTAATAGGTTAACTAAACCTTATCATCTAAAGGGGGTTCCTGATTTTGCCATAAAATTGGCTACAAGCCACATCTACAAGCATACACGGAAACAGCTAAAAGAAGCATCAAAAAGGCCTCAGCGGACAATGCAGCAGTCATTTCTGACTAATGATACCACTGGGAACAGACTTAGGACTACAGAGTCCCCTGTACGGCTGAACGCATCGCCTCCAACACATAACCCGGTAGGACTGTAAAAAGGGGTAGGATTCGAGTTTCCAGCACATTTTCACCTGGGAAACAAATCAGTCTATGAAAGTAGACTACCTACCTCAAGACCCGCTTTGAATATGAATTAGTCAGCTAGGACCGAAGACACTGGTGTAAGTGTAGTAGGCGCTGTGTCTGTAACGAGTGACCAACGAAGACCTGGTCTCTCTATGGCCCTCACGTTAGTCAACAGACTACGCTGGTGCAAACTGGAAGGAAATACTCTTTAACTGGTGTACTGTCCCAAATGCCTTAAGTGTATAAGTACCGAGCGCTAACTGCCTTAAGTTTACAAAAAAATATCCTCTGAAGGTTAATATAGGTTATAAGCATACAGAAAAACTATTATAGTTTTTGTAAATACATAAACTGGCCTACCTAGAAAATTACTCGGAATATTATTATTTATTGTTATTTATTTTTACATAGAACACTACTTCTGACACTTCTGGTCACCAAGTATGTGGTTTAACCCCACGCCAAGCAACTCTCTGTGACACCAGCTGGCGTGTCTTACAATTTAACTCAATTCTGACCCTACCAACCTGGAGACAGTGTCAGATCCCACAGGTGAAGGGCTCGGTCCCGCCAGACTGCCCCCACCTCCACTTCAGATGCCAATCACAAGAAGGAGGCACCCAGGTTACTCACAACTTCTGTCCAATTTGGCTACAAACCAAGCGTTCCCACGATCCTCTCCTTAGGTTTGATACATTTTCTACAGCGGCTGACAGAACCCAGGCAAACACACTGACCAGTTTATTAAGGGACTGTAACAAGCAGAGAAACAATTCTTAACCAGCTTTCTGTGCACCCACCCCGCCAGCAGGGCACCCCTCCTAGGCAGCAGACAGAAATGGCCTGTCTCTCCATGAAACGGGACTATTAGCTTATCTTCACAGGTGTGGCCTCAAGGGGTAGGCTCTAATTAAACGTACTTAGGTAGATTTAACAGACATATACAGAACGTTCAATCCAAAAGCCACAGAATACACATTCTTCTCAAGCACTCTTGGAACATTCTCCAAGACAGATCAAATGTTAGGCACAAAACAAATCTTAATAAATTTAAGAAGACTGGGGCACTTGGGTGGCTCAGTCGGTTAAGCAGCCGACTTCAGCTCAGGTCACGATCTTGCAGTTCACGAGTTCCAGCCCTGTGTCGGGCTCCATGCTGACAGCTCAGAGCCTGGAGTCTGCTTCAGATCTCTCTCAGCGCATTCCCTGCTAACACTCTGTCTCTGTCTCTCTCTCAAAAATAAATTAAAAAAAAAAAAAAAAAAACAACCAGTAAAAAAAATTTTTTTTTAAATAAAATAAAGAAGACTGAAATTATATCAAGCATATTTTGTAACAATGATATTAAAACAGAAATCAACTACAAGATAAAAACTGGAAAACTCGCAAATATGTGGAGATTAGAAAACATGCTACTGAACAGCCAATGAACCAGTGAAGAAGTCAAAAGAAAAATAAAAAAAAACTATCTTGAGCCAAATGAAAATGGAAACACAACATACCAAAACTTACGGAATGCAGCAAAAGCAGCTCTAGGAGGGAAGTTCATAGTGATAACTGCCTACATCAAGAAATAAGAAAGATCTTTGGGGAGCGTGGATGGCAGAGTCAGTTAACTGACCGACTCTTGATTTTGGCTCAGGTCATGATCTCATCATTCAGGGGTTCAAGCTCCATGCTGGGCTCTGTGCAGACAGTGTAGAGCCTGCTTGGGATTCTCTCCCTCTCTCTCAAAATAAATAAATAAACTTAAAAAAAAAAAAAAAGTAAGAAAGATCTCAAAGAGACAACAAAACTTCACACCTCAAGGAACGAGAAAAAGAATAAGGCTTCCAAGATCAGGAACGAGACAAAAAAGCTCACACTCTTCTGTTTTATTCAACATGCTAATGGAAGTCCTAACCAAAACAACCAGGTAAGAAAAAAAAGTAGAAGGCATTCAAATTGGTAAGGAAGAAGTTAAACTCTCAATATTTGCAGATGACATAATACTATACATAGAAAATCGTAAAGTTTCCACCAAAAAGTCTGTGTGACTCAGTTGGTTAAATATCTAACTCTTGATCTCAGCTCAGGTCTTGATCTTAGGGTCGTGAGTTCAAGCCCCACGTTGGAGTCTGTGCTGGGCATGAAGCCAACTAAAAAAAAAAAAAAAAAAAAAGAACAAAGCTGGAAGTATCACAGTACTAGATTTCAAGACATACTACAAAGCTGCAGAAAACAAAACAGTATGGTACCAGCACACAGACACATAGCTCAACAGAACAGAATAGAGAACCACACCAGGACACTACAAGAAAAGAAAACTGCAGGCCAATATTCCTGTTGAACGTAGATGCAAATATCCTCAACAAAACATTAGCAAAACAAATATAAATGTATATTAAAAGGAACATACACCATGATCAAGTGGGATTTATTCCAGGGATAAATATGATCCAACTTCTGCAAAACCAATCAATGTGATATTCCACGAAAACTAAAATAAAGGACACAAATCATATGATCATCTCAACAAGATGCAGAAAAAGCATTTAGCAAAACCCAACATCCATTCATGATAGACACTTTCAACAAGGTGGGCATCAAGGAACATACCTCAACATAATAAAGGCCATCATCGTACTTAATGGTGAAAGACGGAAAGCTTTTCCCTGAGATCAGGAAAAAGACAAGGATGGCCACTCTCAGCACTTTAATTCAACATGGTACTGAGAGTTCTAGCCAGAGCAATTGGGCAAGAAATAAAAGGTGTCTAAATTAGAAAGGAGGAAGTAAAAGTGTCTCTATTTGCAAATGACATAATCTTCTATACAGAAAACCCTAAATACTCCATAAAAAAATCATTAGACCTGATAAACAAATTTAGGAGAGTTGTAGGATACAAAATAAAAATATAACAATCAGTTGCAATTCTATACAGTTAACAATGAACTATCAAAATGAGAAATTAAGAAAACAATCCCATTTGCAATAGCAGCAGGAAGAATATGTAGGTATAAATTTAACCAAAATGGTGAAAGACCTGTACATTAAAAAAATAGAATTCATTAAAAAAAATTTTTTTTTTAAATGTTTATTTATTTTTGGGACAGAGAGAGACAGAGCATGAACGGGGGAGGGGCAGAGAGAGAGGGAGACACAGAATCGGAAGCAGGCTCCAGGCTCTGAGCCATCAGCCCAGAGCCCAACGCGGGGCTCGAACTCACGGACCGCGAGATCGTGACCTGAGCTGAAGTCGGACGCTTAACCGACTGAGCCACCCAGGCGCCCTTAGAATTCATTTTTAAAAGAAACTGAAGACGGCACAATTAACTGAAAGATAATCCATGCTAAAGGACTGTAAGAATACTGTTAAAATGTCCATGCTACCCAAAGCAATCTACGGGTTCAACGCAATGTGTTATCTAAATTCCAATGGCCTTTCCAGAGAAATAGAACAAATACTCCCAAATTTGTGTGGAATTACAAAAGATCCCAAACAGCCAAAGCAACCAAGAAAGAACAAAAGAGCTGGAGGCACCACACTTCCTGATTTCAAGCTATACCACAAAGCGAGGGTCATCAAAATAGTGTGGTACTGGCATCACACACACACACACACACACACACACACACACACACACACACACGAATGGAACAGAACAGAGAGCCCAGAGCACATATGGTCAATTAACTTATGACAAAGGAGCCAAGAATATACCAATGGGGCAAGGGAGGTCTCTTCAATAAATCAAGTTGAGGCAAGTGGACAGCAGTGTGCAAAAGAATGAAAATGGACTCCTACTATACACCGTATGCAAAAACCAACTCAAAATGGATCACAGACTTGAAAGGTAAGACCTGAAACTATGAAGCTCCTAGAAGAAAACACAGGGGATGAGTTCTTTGACATCAATGTGGGTAATGATTTGTTGGGCTTGACACTAGAAACAAAGGTGACAAAAGCAAAAATAAAAAGGTGGGATTTACTTCAAATTAAGAAACTTTCTTGCAACAAAGGAAACCACCAACACAGTGAAAAGGCAAACTACAGAATGAGAGAAAACAATTGTAAACCATATGAGGTTAATATCCAACATACATAAAGAACCCATACAACCCATTATCAGAAAACAAACAATCCAATTAAAAAATGGGCAAAGGATCTGAATATACCAAAGATACAAAAATGGCCAACAGGTACATGAAAAAGGGGGTTCAACATGAAGAATCATCAGGGAAATGGAAATCTAAACTACAATGAGATCTCATCTCACACCTGTCAGAATGGCTACTATCAAAAAGACAACAAGTGCTAGGGAGGATGTGGAGAAAAGGAGGATATTGGTGAGAATATCAACTGGTACATCCACTATGAGGAACTTCATGGAGATTCCTCAGTGAACCACATATAATTCAGCAATTCCACCTCTGGGTATTTACCTAAGGAAAATGAAAACATGGGGCACCTGGGTGGCTCAGTCAGTTGGGCATTTCACTCCTTATTTTTTAAAAACCGTGAGATCGTGACCTGAGCCAAAATCAAGAGTCAGACGCTCAACTAACTGAGCCACCCATGTCCCTAGCGACCAACTCCTGCTTTCAGCTCAGGTCATGATCCCAAGGTCATGGGATAGAGCCCCACATTGAGCTCTGTGCTGAGTGTGGAGCCTGATTGGGATTCTTTCTCTCTCACCCTCCGTCCCTCTTCCCTGCTGGTGCTTTCTCTCTCAAATTAAAAAAAAGAAGGAAGGAAGGAAGGAAGAAAGGAAGGAAGGAAGGAAGGAAGGAAGAAAGGAAGGAGGAAGGAAGGAGGAAGGAAAGAAAGAAAAGAAAGAAAATGAAAACATAAATACGAATAAACATCTGCACCCCTGTGCTCACTGCAGCAGCATTATTTACAACAACCAAGACACGGAAACAACCTGAGGGTCCGCTGAGGGACGAAGGGATAAAGAAGATGTACACACATACACACAAGAATATTATTTAGTTATAAAAAGAAAGAAATCCTGTCGTTTGTGACAACACAGATGGACCCCGAAGTCTCATGCTAAGTGAAAGGAGTAAGACAGAAAAGGACAAACACCATATGATCTAACGTGCATGTGGAAGCCGATAGTTTTAGCATCAGTATCTAATTTCTAACAAAATTTCTAACAAAAACTGATAGTTTTAGCATCAGTATCTAATTTCTAAATTTTACGCCCTTTTTCTAATTTGAGATATAATTGACATGTAACATTACTGGTTTCAGATATATAACATAATGATTCGATTTATGTATGTACTCTGAAATGCTTACCAGTTAACATCCATCCCCACACATAATTTTGTTTCTTGTGATAACATTTAGTATATGTGCTGCCGAAGCGAGCACATCTTGTGATAACATTTAAGATCCACTCGCTTAGCAACCTTCAAATATGCAATACGTTATTATTATTTTTAAAGGAATTTTTAAAAAATGTTATTGAGAGAGAAAGAGTACAAGTGGGAGAGAGGGGCAGAGGGAAATAGAATCCAAAGCAGGCTCCTCACTGTCAGTGCAGAGCCGGATGTGGGGCTTGAACTCACGAACTGTGAGATCATGACCTGAGCTGAAATCAAGAATCAGACGCTCAACCGACTGAGCCACAGTATTATGAACTACAGCTATTAACTGTGGTGAGCGTTTCACAGTACATACGTAAATCGAGCCATTACATTATATATCTGAAGCCAATAATGTCATACAGCAATTAGATCTCAAATTAGAAAAAGGACGTAAAATTTAGGAATTAGATACTGACGCCAAAACTACTGGGTGAAGGTTGATAAGGAACAGGATATTAACGTACTTTTAAAGCATCTCTCCAAACATTACTTATTACAGTGAAATAACCTGCTGGCTATCACAGCGACCAATCAAAGTTGCGATCACCAACGGCACAGTGATATCTTGAGCTTCCTGACGCACTGAGAAGAAAACATCACACTTCTGTGGTGCTCCTGTCAAACAACGCCCAAACCTAACCTACCCATGAGGAAATGTCAGAGAAAAACTCAGATTTAAGGACCTTTTATGAAACAGCTCCTCTGTACTCCTCAAAAATGTCAATATGGTGAAACACAAAGAAAGGCTGAGGCACCGCTCCAAACTCAAGAATAAATAGACATGACAACTAAGTGTTTCATTTTCTTTCTTTCTTTTTTTTTTCTTTTCTTCTTTTTTTTTTTTTAACTTGAGAGAGAGAAAGCACCAGCAGGGAAGAGGGACGGAGGGTGAGAGAGATTCCCAATCAGGCTCCACACTCAGCACAGAGCTCAATGTGGGGCTCTATCCCATGACCTTGGGATCATGACCCGAGCTGAAAGCAGGAGTTGGTCACTAGGGGCACCTGGGTGGCTCAGTTGGTTGAATGTCTGACTCTTGATTTTGGCTCAGGTCACGATCTCACGGTTTAAAAAAAAAAATTTTTTTTTAAATGTTTATTTATTTTTGAGAGACAGAGAGAGACAGAGTGTGAGCGGAGCAGGGGCAGAGAGAGAGAGAAAGACACAGAATCTTTAGAGGCTCCAGGCTCTGAGCTGTCAGCACAGAGCCCGACGCAGGGCTCGAACTCACAAGCTGTGAGATCATGACCTGAGCCGAAGTTGGACGCTTAACCGACTGAGCCACCCAGGCGCCCCACGATCTCAAAGGTTTTTAAGACATAAGGAGTGAGATGCTCAACTGACTGAGCCACCCAGGTGCCCCATGATTTCATTTTCTTTAGGTAAATACCCAGAGGTGGAATATTCACTGGATCATATGTGGTTTACTGAGGAATCTCCATGAAGTTCCTCATAGTGGATGCACCAATTGATATTCCCACCAATAATGCACAAGGGTTCCCTTTCCTCCGCATCTTCCCCAGCACTTATTATCACATAGTGGATACTGAATCACTTGAAAAAGTTGTCATAAAGGACGTTACTGACACAAGGAGTGATATCTACTATGAGCTGTATGTTAGGTAACAGTGTTGTAGTGATGTTAAAGATCCTGAATTTAGTATTTGTATCTCGTTCATATAAGAAAATGTCCTTTGGTCTGAGAAAATACATACTGAAGTATTTATGAGTAATGGGTCAGAGTGTCTATAACTTTTTATCATTAAATAACTGAGACAAAAAGTGTGTGTGTGTGTGTGTGTGTATGAGAGAGAGAGAGGGGGAGAGAGAGAGGGGGAGAGAGAGAGGGGGAGAGAGAGGGGGGGGAGAGAGAGGGGGAGAGAGAGGGGGAGAGAGAGAGAGAGAAGAGAAGAGAAGAGAAGAGAAGAGGGAGAGGCGAGGAGGGAAATAAAGAAAAATGGCAGAACATCAATGCTGAAAGAATCTGGGTAAAAGGTACATGGTGTTTCTGTAAAATCTTGTGATCTTCTTTTAAGCTATCGTAGACCATACAAAAATAGAGAATAAGTGTATGATGTATGCTGGGAAAATATTAAACAAATTTTTTATAATAATCTAATTTGCTCTGATAAATTTCTTTAACACCAAATAACTATAGGAAAAGACAGGACCAAAACCATAGTGAAAGAAAAACTGTATTGGAGCTAAAATTAAAACACTGTTCTAGTGGAAAACATAATAGAACACATTTGAAAGACTGCTGTAACTTGAATCTGTGACACAGAAGCACATAAGTACAACTGACTTAAATGAGAACATATGTAAATGCTCTTTGTAAATGTCAAGGGAGCATACAAATTGTAATATAATAATAGCTGATCAAAGAAACTGGTTTTCTTTTACACACACCTACATATACAATACAAACTTTCAGGACAAAATTTGGCATTTACTACATTTTGGAATGTTTCTCTTGGGTGCATAGGATAAGGATAAACTGAAGTAACTGAAATAATTTCCTTGCTTTGTTGCCAAGTAACAGGGCAGATGCTGCTGTTAGAATTTAAAATTTTTCTAAGATTTTAAGTCGTATATATTGTATTTTAGGAATTCAGGCAGTTGGTTCTTTTTCTTTCACAATATACTTTAAAAGGCACTGGGTTCTACAAGATTTATAAGACAAACAAAATGGCCTCATGGTCTAAAGAAGCTTATGGGATGATGGAGGCTAACACGTCCAGATTGCACCTCAGAATGCAATGAAACTCATAACTCACAAGGTGCCACTAAACTTCACTGAAGGAAAGAGAAAAGTAAAATTAATTGCAGCTAGAGGAGAATGAAGGACACTTTTACTTAATGAGAAAGCATTTCAGATCTTGAATAAGGTTTGAAAGAATAGATGGGATTTGGCAAGTAAAAGGGAGGCGGAAGGCACAGGACAAACCCCAGGACAGGCCCCGAGAGGAAAGGACGGGAACAATGATCACGTGTCCAGGCGAAGTGGGATGAGCACTTTAAGGAGTTTAACTGGAGATAAAACTAGAAAAATACGTTACACTAGATCCTGGTGGGTCTTTTGGATGTTATTAAGTAGGAAATAATTGTATATTAAAAGAAATCTAAGTAGAGAAATAACAATCCCAATGAGGTCATATTAATGTATGCAAGAGGAATCAAGAGTCTTAGAGGAGTTAACTTCATCTGAGGTCACAATTAGTGACAATGGAGTAAGTAAGATATTAAAGAAATTTACTGAATACTTCACACAGGTCAACTATTTAATCCTTAACAGGTCTGTGAAATAGGTAATTTTCATCAGTTTGTTTATTTTTGAGAGAGAGGGAGAGATAGACAGAGACTGTGCGGGGGAGGGGCAGAGAGAGGGGGAGACACAGAATCTGAAGCAGGATCCAGGCTCCGAGCTGTCGACACAGAGCCCAACACTGAGCTCAAACTCACAAACTGGGAGATCGTGACCCGAGCCGAAGTCGGAAGCATCCGACTTCGGCTCGGGTCACGATCTCCCAGTTTGTGAGTTTGAGCCCCACATCGGGCTCTGTGCTGACAGCTCAGAGCCTGGAGCCTGCTTTGGATTCTGCGTCTCCCTCTCTCTCCACCCCTCCCATGCTCGCACTGTCTCTTTCTCTCTCTCAAAAATAAATAAACATTAGAAAAAAAAAAAAAACAAAAAAAACAACTAATGGTTGAGCTTAGTATGGTTGCAAAACACAAGATCAATATACAAAAATCAACTGCATTTCTATACACTAGCAATAAACATCCAAAAATGAAATTAAAAAAATTCCATTTACAAGCTTCAAAAGAATAAAATGCTTAGGAATATGTTTAGCGAAACAAGTGTAGAACTTATGCCCTGAAAATTAAAAAAACAATGTTAAAAGACATTTCAAAAGATTAAAGAGCTAGAAAAAATCCCATGTGAAGAATACTTAATTTTGTTACAGCGTAAAGCTCCCCAAATTGATCTACAGATTTTTTTTAAAAACCTCGATGGCTTTTTTGTAGAAATCAACAAGCTGATCCTGAAAATCATACACGGAAATATCAAGGAACCCAGAAGCAGCCAGAGAATGTTGGAAGAACCCGGAAGAGCCAAAGTTAGAGGCATCATATTTCCGGATTTAAAATTCCCTGCAAAGCTACAGTGTCCAGCAGAGTGGGCTACTGGACTGACCACAGGCAGGTGGTCACCAAGCACAAAAAAGACAGATGACAAACCGACAAAACACATTTGTAATTTATATCACGAGGGCAGATTTCCATAATATAGAAGGATTTCTATAGGCACGTTAGAAAACCCAGGGGAAGAAGAAAACACTAGTCAGCTGAGGGGGCCTGGTGGGGCTCAGCCGTTCAGCATGTGACTTCGGCTCAGGTCATGATGTCGTGGTTGGTCAGTCTGAGTCCCACATCGGGTGAGCTCGTGCCCAGCTTCGAGTAAAAACATGAGCTCTGCTTTGGGTGAGCCCCACTTTTCTCTCTTTCCCTCCCTCCCTCTCTCTCTCTCTCTCTCTCCCCCCTTGGCCCCTCCTGAGATTCTCTCTCTCTGTCTCAGCTCACTTGCGACCTCTCTCTCTAAAAAATACTACTAAGCTGAGAAAAAAATGGGACTGACAATTCACAGAAAAAGATAATGACCTTTGCATACGTGAAAAGATGCTCAAGAATCTCACTTGTGAGAACAATGCAGATTAAGTCTCCCTGGAGACAACATTTCACACTAATCACACTGGTAAAAATTTGTAAATCTGACCGCATAATCAGGGCTGTGGAAGAACAGCCAGTGTCAGATATTTCTAAGAAAGAATGCAAAAAGACACAACTGTAATCGAAGCATAATTAGCCGATATTTACACAATTACATATACGCTAATTCAGTCATTCCACTCCTACAAAGTTATCCTGAGGTTAGACCTCCAAAATACCAAGCAATATGCAGACAAGGGTTATTCACTGGGCATTATCTATAGTAGGAAACATTAGAATCAACTGAAGTGTCTTTTCCCTGGCAGGCTGGCTGGATGAACTATGACAGGGCTATATACTCAGATACTATGAAACTATGTAACAGCTATATTGTGGATGTATATAAATGCTCATAGCAGCATTAATCATGATAGCAAATTATTGTAACCCAAACGTCCACCCACCTGCTGAACAAACGAGGGGTAGGTAAAATGTGGTCCATCCAACAATGGAATGTTATTTGGCAAGATTCATACACCATGTATGAATCTTGGAAACAATATGCTAAGTGACGTAAATCAGTCACAAAGGACCACATATTGTATGATCCCATATATGAAGTGTCCAGAGTGCACATCTACGGAGGCACAAAATTGATGAAAGGTTGCCTAAGACGGGGTGGGGGGGGGGTGGAGGGGGGAAGATGAGGAAATCAGGGGAGATCACTCAAGAATGTGGGATCTCTGTGGGATAATGAAAATGTTCTAAAACTGACTGTGGTGGTGAAGGTACAACTCTGAATATACTGAAAGCCACTGCAACGCATACTTTAAATGTGTTCTTTCAACAAAGGCTTAGGTTTTCCCCAAGCTCACAGACCTAAAGCAGCTGAGGCTGCTGCCTTCAAGAAGAAAGCCACCAGTGAGTGAGTCCGCAACTATGAGAAAATGAGCAGGCGCTGGAAAAGACAGTGTTGAGCCTCAGATGAGGTCAGAGACCCGGACTGGGCTCCGGAAATTCCGGGGAGATCTGTGAGTTAGTAAGTGGGTGATATTTTATTTATTTTTTTAAAAAACCTTTTAATGTTTATTTATTTATGTTGGGGTGGGGGCAGAGAGAGAATTCCAAGCAGACTCCGTGCTGTCAGCACAGAGCCCCATGGATGGCGAGATCACGACCTGAGCAGAAATCAAGAGTTGGATGCTCAACTGACTGAGCCACCCGGGCGCCCCAAGTGGGCGGTATTTGAAACTGCTGGGACTGTGGTAATTTGTTAGTCATAGAAAATCGCCCCACACGGTATGTGCACATACACACTTACTCATTTCCTGTTTCTAAAGGCCTAGAGGGAGTGACATCTCCACAACAATGATGCCCACGTAGCAAACAGCATACAAGTACCCAGATTTAGATTTCTAAATAATAATCCCCATTAAAAGAAACTAAAGGTTTCTGGGTGAAAGAGTTGATTGCAGATCTAATGCAAGGGAAATTTGGAAAGCAACAGCAAGTGAAAATAAAATACACCACCGTGTGGCAGAAAACAGGGCCCAGCTTAAAGTGCCCCAGCGGCACAGTCTGGGGAATGTGAGCATTTGTCTGCAAAATAATGACAATGGATTACGACACATGAGCTGTTTTTTAAATGCATGAATCCAGATGATATTCAAAAGAAAAGAGAAGTAAGAGAGTGAAAGGGGAAGAAAAATGAAAGCCTGTCTTCATAGGAAAGGATCATCTAATAAATGTTGAAGAAATGACAGAAGGAGAAAATTGCCAGTTCACAACTAATAATTCATCACTAGTTTAGGCAAGGATCCCAAGATATTAGAGAAAAGGGTGCGAGAAGATGGGCCACCGCCTCAAATGTCACCCCCTGATGTGTTTGCTGACTGTAACAGGAACAGCCATCTTTCCACTGGAGAGATTTGGTGGATGCCACCAAGACCAAGTGGGCACGTGGCATCACTGGGACAGTAAATGGGGGGCAATACGAGCAGTGTCAATTAGGAGACACCACACGTGGAATGTTCCTACCAGCATTATTTAACCTAAGCCCAACCATGAAGAAATAATCAGAAAAATGCAGAATGAAAGACAACAAGTTTGAGTTCTGAAAAAAGTATCAATCTCATAAAAAACAAGAGATGGGGAATATTCTACATTAAAATATTAGGCAAAGATAACAATCCCATGTAACACATGATGTCTGTTTGTATCCTAGATTAATAGAAAACACAATAAACTGATAAAAAAGACAATCTTAGGACAAGAGGGAAAGATACAAATATGGGCTGTATATTACATGATTTTATTAAAAACACCGCCTATTTTCCTGGGCACCACAACAGCATCGCAATCAGACAGGAGATTATCCTCGTTCTTAGATGGTAATTACTGAAATGTTTAAAGGTGAATGACTGCAACTCACTTTCAAAACGTTCACCAGACCCCGTATCCCCCCAAAAGTGTAGGGTATGTGTGTTTGTACGCAGAGAAAGATAAAGCAAATGTTGCCAAATATTGATAAATTTGAGTTAGGGTGTACAGGTGATCATTTACCATAGGATTGAATATTTTCAAAATTAACCGTTATGGGGGGAAAAGCAGACTAGGGAAGGTAGTGTCACTGCATACAAGATTTACTTCTCTAGGTCTTAGGGAGGTGGATTAGATCCTTTCTAAGATACATTCAAGTTGGAAAATGCTAATATTCTGTTCTTCTGGAAAAATATGACTACAAATGTATGAAAAAGTATTGAAAAAAGTATTAGCAGTATTTCACTTCCCAAAATCCTAGTTACAATGTTACTATTACGACAGCAGTGATGATGATATCATTCATAATTTCTATACTTTGACACGTTAATTCTCATCACAAAATTATATTTTCCTATCTATTCCTTGAATTCTTATAACATAGTTTGAGATACATAACTTTGTGAGGGAGGGTGAAGAAATCAATCAATCAATCTCTCAATCTATTTATTTTAGCAATTTTCCTCTTTTTTAAAAAAAAAATTTTTTTAACGTTTATTTATTTTTGAGACAGAGAGAGACAGAGCATGAACGGGGGAGGGTCAGAGAGAGAGGGAGACACAGAATCTGAAACAGGCTCCAGGCTCTGAGCTGTCAGCACAGAGCCCGACGTGGGGCTCGAACTCACGGACCGCGAGATCATGACCTGAACCGAAGTCGGACGCTTAACCAACTGAGCCACCCAGGCGCCCCAGCAATTTTCATCTTTAAATAGATCCTCAGTTCGTCCTTATATTAATCTTGGGAAAACAACAGATAGCATTGTATCTAAGGATCCTAACACTTTGAAATTCAGTCTTCTTTATTTTCTAATAACTAAATCTTCTTGAGGAGAAATGTCGTGTCCCTGCTGCAGTGCTGTTCTGTGAAGTGTCTAGAACAAAGTTCGGCCAACTTTACAGTATGGAATAAGTTTTCATGAAATTGGCTTTCTAAAATTTATGGACTAAACTCTTCTTTTTTAATGACTATTTTGTTTTCCCTTTTGGGGATAGTTAAGCACTGGTTAAAAACTCAACTAGGATATAAAGAGGTATTTCACAGGCTCTTGATAAGTTCCTTCATGTTTTACCACGTCCCACTCGGAAATTCCCTCTAGGAGGATATAAGAATATTACTTCCATCAATTCCAATCTAAAAAAGCATGGCTTCTGAGTTAGGCTGTGTCACTTTCCAGTCTAAATAACAGATTAGAGGGATATTTCACAAATTAAGATAATGACTCTTCCTGCAAAGTTGAAATAAACATTAAAAAAAAGTAGTTATTAAAAAATTGTGGTAAAACATAGGACACAAAATTTACCATTTAAGTAATTTTTAGGTATGCAGTTCATTGTGCAGATTGTTGTAGAAGCTCACTGTCATCCATCTAGATGACACATTTCATCATCTCGCAAAACTAGAAGTCTGTACCCAGCACACGCTCACTGCTACCAGCCCCTGGCACCCACCATTCTCTTCTGTCTTTAAGAATCTGACTACAGAGGCGTGCAATCAAACGGTGTTTGTCTTTTTGTGGCTGGGTTACTTCACTTAGCATCATGTTTTCAAGGTTCATCCACACTGTAGGTGTCCAAATTTTCTTCCTTTTTAAGGCTAAGTAATATTCCATTGTATGCACAGAATATCATTTTTAAAAGTATCTTGGACCTTGTTATGTATTCAAGTATACTAAATCTTATTATGCAAAACGAACGAACTAACTAAATCTCGTTATGCGTTAAGCCCACCAGGCCTCTATTAAGACAGTCAAGTCAAAAACAAGTGTTAGTGAACTCACTTTCTGACCACTAGAGGGAGCTAGAGAAACACCGCTGCTGCCTACTGCACGCATGTTTCCCAGCCATGAAAATGGAGTGGAGCCTCTACAAAAAATAGAACAGAATGTCAGTGTAATTACAGACTTGCTCCTAACCCATCTCTGTTCCTAAGTGGAAAACGGCTTTAAAAAAATCATGATTTATAATTCCCGCAAATATATGCAGCGATGGCCTGACGGCTCTCCTCCACATTAGAAGCCAAACCACATGTGGAGAGTTCTGTAATCATCTCTGTTAATGCAATCTTCTTTACTTCTTTTATAAAAACCAGGAACTTCTGGATGTGGCTGTTGGGAACAAGTACCATTTATTATTAAGAAAAAATGATTTTTTCGAGCTCCTGGGTGACTTGGTTGATTGAACATGTGACTCTTGGTTTCGGCTCAGGTCATGATCTCACAGTATGTGGGACCGAGCCCCAAGTCAGGCTCTGCGCTGACAGTGCAGAGCCTGCCTGGGATTCTCTCTCTCCCTCTGCCCCTCCCCGCTTCTCATGCACGCTCTCTCTCCCTCTCTCAAAATAAATAAATAAACCTTTTAAAAAATGATTTTTATTCTTTACTGCTGGGAAAGAAAGAGGCAAAGGTCTGTTAAACCTTAATCATGATGAAAGACTACAGAGAAAAGAGACTGGATTCAGAAGACAAGTGCATAAAAAGTACTTATAAATGTATGTTTGGAGGCACACAATGAATAAAGATGTAATTTTTTAAAATGTTTATTTCTTTAAAAATTTATTATTTATTTATTTATTTTGAGAGAGAGAGAGAGAGACAGAGAGACAGAGCAAGCAGGGAAGGGGCAGAGAGAAAGGGAGACAATTGGAAGCAAGCTCCAGGCTCTGGGTTCTCAGGACAGAGCCTGACATGGGGCTCGAACTCACAGACCGCCAGATCATGACCTGAGCTGTAGTCGGCTGCCCAACCGACTGAGCCACCCAGGCGCCCCTTAAATGTTTATTTTTTGAGAGAGAGAGAGAGAGAGAGGGAGGGAGAGAGAGAGAACGCGAGCGGGGGAGGGGCAGAGAGAGAGGGAGACACAGAATCCAAAGCAGGCTCTAGGCTCTGAGCTGTCAGCACAGAGCCTGATGTGAGGCCCAAACTCACAGACCGCGAGATCATAACCTGAACTGAAGCTGGACGCCCAACTGACTGAGCCACCCACGCACGCCAATGAAGATGTAATATGTTGGGAATGCAAGTTGGTGCAGCCACCCTGGAAAACAGGATGGAGGTTCCTCAAAAAACTAAAACTAGAACTACCCTACGACCCAGCAACTGCACTACTAGGCATTTCTCCACGGGATACAGGTGGGCTGTTTCGAAGGGACACGTGCACCCCCACGTTTACAGCAGCACTGTCGACAACAGCCAAAGGATGGAAAGGGCCCAAATGTCCCTCGATGGATGAGTGGATAAAGAAGATGTGGTCTATATATACAAGGGAGTATTACTCGGCAATCAAAAAGAATGAAATCTGCCATCTGCAGCTATGTGGATGGAACCAGAGGGTGTTATGCTAAGCGAAATAAGAGAAAGACAAAAATCATATGACTTCACTCATATGAGGACTTTAAGACACAGAACAGATGAACATAAGGGAAAGGAAGCAAAAATAATATAAAAACAGGAAGGGGGACAAAACAGAAGAGACTCATAAATATGGAGAACAAACTGAGGGTTACGGGAGGGGTTGTGGGAGGGGGGAGGGCTAAATGGGCTTAGTAAGGGGCACTAAGGAATCTACTCCTGAAATCGTTTTTATTAAAATTTTTTAAAAATGTTTATTTATTTTTTTTTTTTAAATTTTTTTTTTCAACGTTTTTTATTTATTTTTGGGACAGAGAGAGACAGAGCATGAACGGGGGAGGGGCAGAGAGAGAGGGAGACACAGAATCGGAAACAGGCTCCAGGCTCCGAGCCATCAGCCCAGAGCCTGACGCGGGGCTCGAACTCACGGACCGTGAGATCGTGACCTGGCTGAAGTCGGACGCTCAACCGACTGCGCCACCCAGGCGCCCAAAAATGTTTATTTATTTTTGAGAGAGAGAGAGAGAGAGAGCGAGAGCAAGCATGAGTGGGGGAGGGGCAGAGACACAGACTCTGAAGCAGGCTCCAGGCTCTGAGCTGTCAGCACAGAGCCTGACGCGGGGCTTGCACTCACAGACCGTGAGATCATGATCTGAGCCGAAGTCGGACACTCAACCGACTGAGCCACCCAGGCACCCCTCCTGAAATCACTGTTGCACTATATGCTAACTAATTTGGATGTAAATTAAAGAAAATAAAATTTAAAAAAAAGATGTAATATGTAACACCAATAACATAAAAGGGGTCTGGCTGGCTCAGTTGGTGGAGCTTCCAACTCATGACCTCAGGGTCATGAGTTCAAGACCCACAGTGGGAGTAGAGCTTATTTCCAAAAAAAAGAAAAAGTAAAGTTTTTGTATGTAATTGAAATTAACTTGGCATCAACTCAAATTACACAGTTACATCGTTGGGAAGTTATATGTAATCTCCATGGTAACAACAGAGAAAATAGCTATAGAATTCACCCAAAAGGGGATGAAGGGAATCAAAACATGTCACTACAAAAAGATCAACGAAGCACAAAAGAAGACAGTAATGGAGGGCATGAGGGATAAAAAGCCGTGAGACATGGAAACAACACAACGGGAAGTATAAGCCCTTCCTTATTGGCAATTATTTTAAACGTAAGTGGATGAAACTCTCCAAACAAAAGGCAGAGAGAAACAAAATGGATACAAAACATGACTCAACGATGTACTGTCTCCAAGAGACTCACCTTAGATCCAAGGACACAAATAGGCTGAAAGTAAAAGGATGGAAAAAAGATAAGATATTCCATGTAAACAGTAACCAAGAGAGAGCAGAATGACAACCCCAATATCAGACAAAAGAGACTTCAAGTCAAAGCTCTTATGAGAGACACAGAAGAACATGAAATACTGACAAGAGTCTATTCACATAGAAGCCATAATCATTGGAAACATATATTCACCAAACATCAAAGGACCCAAAATATGTGAAGGAAACATTCATAAGAATGAAGGGAGAAACAGCCGTATAGGAACAGTTGGAGACTTCAACCAATTTCAATAATGGTTAGAACAACCACACAGGTCAGTGTGGATTTGAACTTATAAACCAAATAGATCTCACAGAAATATAAGGAACACTGCACTCAACAACAGAAGATTATAGGGTTTTCTCAACTGCGCACAGAAGACTCTACAGGAAGGGTCATATGTCAGGCTACAAAATAAGTCTTAATAGATTTTAAAAGACTGAAATCATACCGAATATTTTTTTCTGATCAGGAAAACTGGAAAAACCACAAATGTGTGGAAATCAAACAACATACTCTTAACCGACAGCTCAAATAAGAAATCACAAGGGAAAGTGGAAACTATCTTCAAATGAATGAGAATGCAAACACAAAAAAAACCCCAAACTTACCTGATGCAGTAAAAACAGTACTTAGAAGGAAATTTATAGGTAAAAACACAAACATTCAAATAAAAGAAAGATCTCAAGTCAATAACTTCATGACGAACAGTCAGTGGCACAGCCATTACGGAAAAGTTTGGTGGTTCGTCAAAAAGCTAAACACAGCGTCTTCTAGTCCCATGGATAACGTATAGGCTTAGGATCAAAAGCAGGGACCTGACCACATAAACGTATGCCAGTGTTCACAGGGAATTATTCACGACAGCCAGAAGGCAGAAACAACCCAAACGTTCATCCATAGATGAGCAAGGAAACACAACGTGGCATACCCTACACAATGGGACATTATGTGGCCATAAAAAGGACCGACATTCTGCCACATGCTAAAACATAAATGAACAGTGAAGGCATTATGCTAAATTCAATAATCCAGACCAAAAGAAGCACAAATGTCACACGATTCCACTTTCATGGGGCAGCAAGTATAGGCAAATTCATAGAAACTGAAAGCACATCAGACACGACTGGAGGCTGGGGTGTGTGTGGGGAGTTATTGCTTCATGGTTACAGAGTTTCTCTTTGGAGCAAGGAAACATCTTGGAAACAGACAGTGGTAATGACTACACAACACTGTGAATGCGATTAGTGATGCTGAATCGTACACTTAAAAATGAGGAAAATGGTAAATTCTGCCATACGTACTTTACCACAATAAAAATTAATTTTATTCTAATAATAAAATATGAATCATACAAATGAAAATAAAATTCAGATATTATGTAAGTATTTACACTTGCATGTACAATTAATGTAATATACCCAAAACTGTTGACTTCTAAAGTATATGGTATATGAATTACACCTCAATTTTTTTATTAGGGTTTTTCTTTTTTTTATGTTTGTTTGTTTTTGAGGGAGAGAGGGACAGAGCACAAGTGGGACAGGGGCAGAGAGAGAAGGAGACACAGAATGTGAAACAGGCTCCAGGCTCCGGGCTGTCAGCACAGAACTCAACGGGGAGCTCGAACTCATGAACTGTGAGGTCATGACCTGAGCTGAAGCTGGACACTCAACTGACTGAGCCCCCCAGGCACCCCTACATCTCGATAAAACTGCTGAGCAGAAGAAAGAGGACAGGAAACAAGTCCTGGGGACGTGAGACGCTGCAGACACAGCCCAGGTTCACTGCGTGTCTCCCGTGCGCTACTCACCTTACACGCGTCACTTCACTTGGGTAGCGGGGGAGGAGCCGCTAGAATTCACACTTCAGAGAGAAAACAGTCAGTTTGGGAAAATGAGCAAGTGCTGGAGGTGGACAGTGGTGACGGTCGCACAAGGTAATGTGTTTGATGCTACCGAACGGTGCACTTAAAGTTATTAAAATGGTTAATTTTATGTCACGTATATTTAAGCGCAATCAGTTCATTAACTGAAAACATTAAAACACAAGGGAGCCGGGGGCGGGGGCGGGGGCGGGGGGCCAGGGGGCTCAGTTAAACGACCAACTCTCTCAGGTCGTGATTATCAAGGGTTCGTGGGATCGAACTGCGAGTTGGGCCCTGCGATGACTGCACAGAGCCTGCTTGGGATTCTCTCTCCCCCTCTCTCTGCCTCTCCCCTGCCTGCACGGGCATGTTCTCTCTCACTCTCTCAAAATAAATCAACTTAAAAAAAACCTTAAAATATGAAGTTAATTTTGTTTTTAACACTTTACTTGGGACATCAGCCTTGCAACGAATTTTTGGGTTTGATGCCAAAAGCAAAGGCGAAAAAAGCAAAAATGAACGGAGGGACTGCATCCAACTAAAGGTCTTCTGTACAACAAAGAAAATCGTCAACCAAATGAAAAGGCAACCTACTGAATGAAAGAAAATATTGGTAAACCACGCATCCGTTAATAGGTTAATATTCAAGAAATATAAAGAACTCCTACAACTCAGTAGTAAAAGAACAATCTGATTAAACAATGGGCACAGGATCTGAACTGAATAGGCATTTTCCCAACGACACATACCCAGAAGGCTGACAGGTACATGAAAAGATGCTCAATCTCACCAGCCATCAGGGAGATGGACACAGAAAACCACAACAACACTTCACACCTGTCAGAATGGTTGTTACCAAAAAGATAAGAAACAGTAAGTGTCTACTACTTACTAATAGGGATGAGGAGAAAAGGGAGCCCACATGCACTATGGGTGGCAATGTAAGTTGGTACGGCCACTGTGGAAAACAGCATGAAGGTGCCTCTCAAAATTAAAAATAGACATACCCTAAGATCCTGCAACTCCACCTCTGAGTACGTATCCAAAGAAACCGAAAACGTCACCTGGACAAGACACTTGCAACCCCATGCTCCCTGCAGCATTGTTTACGAGATATGAAAACAACCTTCATGTCTGCCGGCAGACGAATGGATGGACATGTGCTATACAAACAGAACGGAACGTTATTCAGCCATAAAAACGAATGACATCTTGAAATCTGCAACAACATGGATGGACTGTGAGGGCATCATGCGAAGGAAAGGAAGCCAAACACAGAAAGAGAAATACCGTACGATTTCGATTACATGTGGAATCTAAAAAACAACAAAACCCCCAAAACTCAAAAAACAAAATGCCAAGCTCACAGAGAGAACATGTTGGTGTTGTCAGAAGCGGGGGGATTTCAGGGGACTGGGATGGGTGAAATGGGTGAAAGGAGTCAAAAGGTGAAAGCTTCCGGTCATTAAATAAATAAGCCATGGGACGTAATGTCCCATACAGCACGGCAACTGTAGGTAATAATGCTGTAGTGCATACTGGGAACTTGACAGGAAAATACATCTTAAACGTTCTCATGGCAGGGGCACCTGGCTGGCTCAGTCAGTGGAGTGTGCCACCCTCGATCTCAGGGCTGTGAGTTCAAGCCCCATGCTGGCTGTAGAGATCACTGACAAGTAAAATCTTAAAAAAAAAAAAGTTCTCATGGCAAGAAAAAAATTTTGTCACTATGTATGCTAACAGGTGTTAACTAGACTTATTGTGATCATGTCATATACAAATATTAAGTCATTATATGGCACACCTGAAATTAATATAATGTGGGATGTACACGACAGCTCAAAAAAGATAAAATAATTTAAAAAACACACCTTTACTTGGGTTACTTTCACTTTTTTAGCGACTAAAATAAAAATCAGATAAACTGAATTTTCAACTGGCTTCGCCTGAAAGTGATCTGTGTGACTGGACCTTTCACTAGCTCAGTATTTCCATCTATATACAAACTATATGGTTCAACAGCTTCATTTAATACATAAATTTCATTTCTATGATTCTAGAGAGAAAAAGTAATTTGCCCCAAATGCCAGTGAAGCCCAAAGGCCCCCCTCAAGGTGCTGTTAGTTTCTCTGCACTCCGCGGTCCCAGCAGAGTATCCTCTAAGCCTGGGGACGCCTGGGGGCCTCAGTCAGTTCAGCGTCCAAGTCTTGATTTCCACTCTGGTCGTGACCTCACACTTCAGTTCACGGGTTTGGTTCAGTGCAGTCCACACTGGACTCCGCGCTCACAGTATGGAGCCTGCTTGGGATTCTCTCTCTGCTTCTCTCTCTGTCCCTCCCCCGACTTGCACTTTCTCTCTCAAGATAAACAAGTAAACTTAAAAAAAATACACACACACACACACACACACACACACACACACACACACACACACCCTAAGTCTTAAATTCAACCTCCAATGTACTTGACAGATACCTGATATTACATATTCCGTTAAATTCCTTTTAGATAAAATAAAATCTAAAGTCCAAAGTAACACAGCATTGTCCTAACTTCAAAAAGTGCGGACAGGGGCGCCTGGGTGGCGCAGTCGGTTAAGCGTCCGACTTCAGCCAGGTCACGATCTCGCGGTCTGTGAGTTCGAGCCCCGCGTCAGGCTCTGGGCTGATGGCTCGGAGCCTGGAGCCTGTTTCCGATTCTGTGTCTCCCTCTCTCTCTGCCCCTCCCCCGTTCATGCTCTGTCTCTCTCTGTCCCAAAAATAAATAAAAAACGTTGAAAAAAAAATTTAAAAAAAAAAAAAAGAAAACTTTGAGGGGCGCCTGGGTGGCTCAGTCGGTTAAGCATCCGACTTCGGCTCAGGTCACGATCTCGCGGTCTGTGAGTTCGAGCCCCACTTCGGGCTCTGTGCTGACTGCTCAGAGCCTGGAGCCTGTTTCAGATTCTGTATCTCCCTCTCTCTCTGGCCCTCCCCCGTTCATGCTCTGTCTCTCTCTGTCCCAAAAATAAATTAAAAACGTTGAAAAAAAAAATTAAAAAAAAAAAAAAAAAAGTGCGGACAAATATAAAATAAGACATGTGAACTCCATAAACTAGAGGGTACAGTAGATACAATAACGCTCACTCTCCCCACATATCCACATGTAACCCCCAGAAACTGGGAATATGCAGAAGGAATTAAGGTTTCTAATCTGTTGATTTAGAGACAGGGATATTATTCTGGATAATCCGGGTGAGCCCAATATTATCACAAGGGTCCTTATAAATGGAAGAGGAAGTTAAAGGCACAGTCAGCGAAAAGAGAACCAAGCTTGAAGTGACAAAATGTGAGGACTCAACCTGTCATTGCAGGTCTGAAGACAGAAGGAACCCCATCCACGACATGCGGGGTAGCCTCTAGAAGCTGGAGAGGCAAGGAAGAGCCTCCAGAAGGAATACGGCAAGAAAAACCTTGCCAACACCTTGACTTTATTTTGCCTGCAGAGATTCACTTGACCTTCTGACCTCAGGAACTGTAAGACGATACATCTGTGTTGCTTCAAGCAACTTGAGTGACCTGGTAGAGAGGACAGAGAAAACTGATGTACAGGCTAACCTCCATGAGCAGTGTGTTGACCGTATTACGAGACATTTTTTGGTACCTATAGAAAGGAACATTAATGATGGAGGTTTTCTTAAACCAAGGAGTACTGTCTGTACGACTTTTTTTCTGGTATTTTAACTAATGACATTATCCACCCAGGAATACAAAACAAAACACGGGGATCTTCACTGACTCTCATCCTGTCCTTTACACTCTTCACGCCAGACCATCTGATCAATCTTTAATCCTTTTCAACTGTAACAATGACATTTTCTTTCTTTTTTAAATGTTTAGTTATTTTTGAGAGAGACCGAATGCAAGTTGGGGAAGGGTAGGGACAGAGGGAGACATAGAATCCGAAGCAGGCTCCAGGCCCTGAGCTGTCAGCAGTGGGCCCGACGCGGGGCTTGAACCCATGAACCGCGAGATCATGACCTGAGCAGAAACCAAGAGTGAGACGCTAAACCGACTGAGCCACCCAGGCACCCCCTGCGTCTTAAAATTTTTTTTTAACTTTTAATTCCAGTAGAGTTAGCATACAGTGTACTATGAGTTTCAGGTGTACACGGGAGTGATTCAGCACCTCTACGCATCACCCGGCGCTCACCACAACAGGTGCACTCCTTCATCCCGGTCACCTGTTTCACCCCACCTGTGCCCCCTCCTTCTGGCGACCACCTATGTGTTCTCTAGAGTGAAGAGACCGTTTCTTGGTGTGACTCTTTTGTTTTCTCTGTTTGTTTTGTTTCTTAAATTCCACATAGGAGGGAAGCCATATCCCCTCATAACTTTTTAAAGCCTATAATGATTTATATACAAGAGTAACTTTGCAATTTCTTTGTACCCTTCTGTGGCCCCAGAAACAACCTGGCAGAAAATGGAAGATTTTCTGGGCAGCAGTGAAACCATTCTGTGTGATATTACAAAGGTGGACACATGTCGTTAGACATTTACGAAAACCCACACAACGTACAACGCCAAGAGAGAACCCTCACGTCAGCTGTGACTTTGGGCGATAAGGATGTGTCAGTGGAAGCTGATTATAATAAACGTAGCGCTGCGCTGCAGGATGTTGACGGTAGGGGAGGCTGCGTGAGCAGGGGTGTATGCAAACTCTCTCTCACTGTGTATCAATTTTGTTGTGAACCTACAACTGCTCTAAATAATTCTTCCTTAATAAAAAACAAAACAAAGAAAAAACCCCACAAATTGCTACCAACAACAACCAGGCAGCCCATAAAAATATGCTGGCTTCACGGTTTGGAAGAATGCATACCTGTATCAATCTGATCAATGTTTTCAAAATATCCCAGAATAGGGCCTGCCTGGGTGGCTCGGTTGGCTAGTGTCCAGCTCTTGGTTTCGGCTCAGGTCATGATCTCATGGTTTGTGAGCTCCAGCCCTGTGCCCGTCCAGCTCTGCACTGACAGTGCAGAGCCTGCTTGGGATTCTCTCTCTCCCTCTCTCTGTCCCTCTCCTGCTTGTGTGCTCTCTCTCAAAATAAATAACTTAAAAAAAAATACAATATTCCTATAAACCATTTTCTTCCTACTTATTTTTAAAAATTTCACTTATTTATTCATTTATTTTGAGATAGAATCCCAAGCAGGCTCTGCACTGTCAGCACAGGGCCTGGTGCGGGGCTCGAACTCATGGACTATGAGATCATGACCTGAACTGAAATCTAGAGTCCGATGCTTAGCTGACTGAACCACTCAGGTGCCCCCACCACCACCTACTTATTTCTAAGAGGCGAATAGCTAGTTGTAACATAAACAAGGTGATACTTTAGTCCATTCTCCGAGTGAAAGACTTTTGTCTGACCAGAGACATTTTACAACACAGATATGGTTGAAGATACTGATCTTTTGATTCACAATCTGACTTTATTATTAATCTCCCATTTTTAGGGATTTAATCCAGAAAAAAACACATTTATAGAAACAAAAGTAAAACTTGAACTTAATTTTTTTTAGCAGAAAACTTGATAAATATATTTGTTTTCTCTGTTCAGCAAAAACACTGCTTAAAATTGTAACTGGAAAAAAAATAGCTCTTTCCAAAATACATTTCCATTTTCTCACTTGTAGTGACTGAATGCTAGTTATTTTTCAGGCATCATCAACTGGAATATGAACCCTGATTTCCCAGCCTGAAGTGTGGTTCCATGATGATGTTCTGGCCAGGGTCTATAAATGAGGTTTTCAATTCTCCTTTCTCCTCAGCCTGAGCTGCTACAACACATTACCAGAGACTGGGGGGGTGTCAGCAACACATTTTTATTTCTCACTCTTCTGGAGGCTGGGATGTCCAAGATCAGGGGTGAGTTCCAGTGAGAACTCTCTCCCTGGCGTGCAGGGCCACCTTCCTGCTACTCCTCATATAGTGGAAGGAGGCCATGTCTCTGCGTTTCTTCTTAGAAGGCCGCTGACCCTACTCACAAAGGGCAACGTCCTCATGACCTAATTACTTCCCAAAGTTCCTGCCTCCAAAGACCATCACACTGGGGACTGGGGATTCAAGTCTGGGTAGGAGTGGGAAGACGTGTCCACTCCATACTGCTTCCTTACAGAGAAGATGGACACTTTTCACTCCCTTTCTTCTTTTCTGCTTTCTACAAGGAAGACCTGATGGCTGAGCTGTAGCTGCTATGTTGGAACAAGAAGAAACCACGGAAACGGAAGCCTAATGCTGAAATGGAGGGACAGAAACAAAGGAGCCTAGATCTGTGAGGAAACTGAAGACACCATATTAACCTTGAAGTTTGTATTTTGTTAACATTAAAAAAAAATTTTTTTTTTTTTTAACGTTTATTCATTTTTGAGAGAGAGAAACTGAGCACGACCAGGGGAGGGGCAGAGAGACAGGGAGACACGGAATCCGAAGCAGGCTCCAGGCTCCCAGCTGTCAGCACAGAGCCTGACGCGGGGCTCGAACTCATGAACCGTGAGATCACGACCTGAGCCGAAGTCGGACATTCAACAGACTGAGCCACCCAGGCGCCCCTCATAACATTTTTTAAGTTAAAGGAAAAGAAATGTGTATCTTCTTAAATTCTCGAGTATTTGAATTTCCTATTATCGGCATCTGCAACGAATAAGCTTCATGAATAAAACATTTTCATGATCCTAGAAGCAAGAATAGGGTACAAAGAGTTTATGTGGAATCTACCTCAGTGGTCAATCAATAGAAAACTTTTCACTGCAAAATAAGGTGCTGTGGCTCACATGCAGACACTTTAACCCCACTGAGTCGGACATACGTCTAAAATGTAACCTTTCCTTCACACCCTCATGACCTTTTGACGGACGCCGAGTGTCTGTTGTTGCAGCCCTGTCATACACTGTCTGCTCTGTCACTAGAGTTATCCAAAAACACACACAACACACACACACTTCTCCTTTCTTAAAAATATCATGTTGGGGCACCTGGGTGGCTCAGTCGGTTGGGTGATTGATTGGGGGCGCTTGAGATCAGGTCCTGATATCATAGTTCACAGGTTTGAGCCTCATGTCGGGCTCTGTGCTGATGGCACGGAGCCTGCTTGGGATTCTCTCTCTCTCCCTGCCCCTCCCCCACTGGAGTTCTTTCGTTTTCTTCCCCTCTCTCTCTCTCAAAATAAATAAATAAACTTAAAAAAATTCATCACGTTTATACACAGTGACACAGTCAGTTGATGTCTCTTTCAGGCTCTACACCTTCTTTTTTTTCTTTTTTAGAGATTTTATTTTTTAGTAATTTCTACACCCAACATGGGGCTCAAACCCACAACCCCAAGACCAAGAGTCACATGTTCTGCCGACTGAGCTGGCCAGGCACCCTTGGGCTCTACACACTCTTAATTGAGGTTCTTCTTGAGCTGCCCCTCCCAAAGGGATAGGACGTTCCTACAAGGAGCGTATTTCACTCCTTCAGCGAAGTGTTTGAAAACACAGAAAACATTCAATCAATGAGGAATGAATGTAAAAAATCAAGATCATTTTAGATACCCACATAGTATCATTTCTCTGATTTTTAAAAAAGAAAAAAGATACCGCTAGAAAGGCAGAGAGAAGATGAAGAACAGGGAAGATGCTGAAACTAATATTACACCAAATGTTAAGTAATTAGAATTAAACAAATTGAAACAGGGGCGCCTGGGTCAGTCGGTTGAGCGTCCGACTTCGGCTCAGATCATGATCTCGCGGCTTGTGGGTTCCAGCCCCGCGTCAGGCTCTGTGCTGACAGCTCGGAGCCTGGAGCCTGGAGCCTGCTTCGGATCCTGTGTCTCCTTCTCTCTCTGCCCTTCCCCTGGTCATGCTCACTCTCTCTCTCAAAAATAAACAAACAGTAAAAAAAAAAATTTTTTTTTAAATTGAAACAAAACCCAAAAGAGAGGAAGGTAATTAGCCCCGAACAGCACAGCGCAGTGTCACTAGCACAGTGGATGCTGCGGTGTCTGTGATGAGGTCAGTATTTGTGGGCCCTGCACTCATATGGTGTTTTTTGATAGTCAAAGTATCATTTCAAGCACGGAAGAATGGTCTTTAAGACATGCCGGCTGCCAGATGTGACTACTTACTCTGCAGTTTTGTAAACGTCAGAATACAGCCCTGCTTTCTGATACTTCTTCTTTGGGGGACGTGGGGCCTTCTTCTCCCTTGGGATGAGAGAAAGCACAGGCTGCAAGCTACCTTCAGGTTCGGGAGGCTTGGCTGGGGTTTCAGGAGGACCGGGAATCTCAACTGTTGTTTCAGTAAAGCTAGAAAGAGAGTTTAAAGGTAATTTTTATTACTGTCTATTCAAAAAACACCACAGTAAGTAAAACATGAGATACAGCACTTCCTCAGCTGACTGTGATGGGAGTAACAGATGCCACTCTGGTCCTCCCAACAGAAAGTAGTAGAAATATGGTAAACTACTATAAACCTACAGAAAGTTTAGGGCACCTGGGTGGCTCAGTCGGTTAAAAGTTGGACTTCAGCTCAGGTCGTGATCTCACGGTTCGTGAGTTCAAGCCCCATGTTGGGCTTTGTGCTGACAGCCCACAGTCTGGAACCTGCTTCGGATTCTGTGTCTCCCTCTCTCTCTGCCCCTCCCCCCTTGCGCTCTGGCTCTCTCTCTCAAAAATAAATAAACATTGAAACTAGAGAAAGTTTACAAAACAATGACCAGACATCAGACAACACTGTAGGATTGTGATCACCAAGAAAATTGAAAAGAAAGAAAAAAACAGAAATAAGAACTGCGTTCATAGGGAGGATGATGATGGAGGGAGTAGAGCCACAGCAGAGAACAGCCAACAACATAAACCGAAAAGACAGAGAACGCTGAGGGCACTCAGGCTGGTGAGGCAGAGCACTGGCGTGGAGAAAGCCACGGAGGAAAGTAATTCTAGACTAAAGTCCGGGTGGTACCTACACAGGGCGAAATTCTCTAAAGCCAGACAAAGAGCTACCAGAGTGCTGGGACCTGAACAAGTCCAAGAGCTCGTACGTGATGGTCGCTACTCTGATTCCACTAGGCAGAGTGGAGAGAAACTGCAGGGCATTCCACAGACAATCCAGAGGGTAGTGTCAGCCAGTTTCATAGGACTCAACTATCCCTAGACCAAAGACTAGCACTAATAAAGCTTAAAAACAGTCTTCCAAAGGATCTAAACTGAACCACAAGTAACTTAACTGCCTACCAAAAAAAACCGTGACCATTTGGAAAAGAACAAAAACTAGATACACAATTACGTGACATCTACAAAGTAAAAAAATTCATAATGAAAAAACCCCAAAGATTCATGGCCAAATATTTTCCAAATTTGATACAAAGTATAAGCTCAAAGTTCCAAGAAGCTAAACAAGCCATTAACAATATAAACTCCAATACAACAAGGTGTATCACAGTAAACTGCTAAATAAATACCGAAAAGTTTTTAAAAGCTAGAGGAAAAAATAAACAATCTATACGGGAGTACAAAAATAGGAATGAGTATTTCATGTCTGAAACAATTCAAGGCTGAAGGCAATGAGATAACATCTTTAAGTGCTGGAGGAGGAGGAGGAGGAGGAGGAGGGGGAGGAGGAAAAAGCCTGTCCAAGTAGAATTCTAAGTCAATCAAAAACATTTTTTAATGTTTATTTCTGAGAAAAAGGGAGAGAGAGAGACTGTGCACACATGAGGGAGAAGCAGAGGAGACAGGGAGAGTCTGAGCAGACTTCGGTGCTGTCAGCACAGACCCTGATGTGGGGCTCGAACCCACAAACCGTGAGATCATGACCTGAGCTGAAGTCAGACGCTTAACTGACCGAGCCACCCAGGCACCCCTATCAAAAACATCTTTAGGGGCTCCTGGGTGGCTCAGCCGATTAAGTGTCCGACTTCAGCTCAGGTCACAATCTCGCGGTTAGCGGGTTCGAGCCCCGCGTCAGGCTCTGTGTTGACAGCTCAGAGCTTAGAACCTGCTTTGGATTCTGTCTCTCTCTCTCCCCCTCCCCCACTTGCACTCTGTCTCTCTCAAAGATAAATAAACATTTAAAAAGCTTTTTTTTAATCTTTAAAAATTAAGTTGATTCTAGCTCCAGGCAAAGACGGAATAGATATTGCCACTTATCCTTGCACTAGGTACAAGGAAAAACCCTGGAAAAAATATATAAAATAAAAATAAGCAAGCAGATTGGTCAGGGACCTTAAGCCCAAAGCAATGACATGGCAGGGAATCGATTTTTCTATTTCCATGAAAAACACATCACTGGGCTATTGCACTCAATTTGTAGATCGCTTTGGGTGGTTCTGATATCTTAACAACATTAAGTCTTCCAGTCCCTGAACGCAGGCTGTCTTTCCATTTATTTATGTCTTCTTTAATTTGACTGAACAATGATTTGTAGTTTTCAATGTACAAGTTTTGCCTTGCTAAGTTTATTCTTTTTTTTAATAAAAATTTTTTTTCAATCTTTATTTTTCATAAGAAGTATAAGCAAACAGGGGAGGGGCAGAGAGACAGAGTCTGAGGCAGGCTCCCAGCTCCACGCTGTCAGCACAGAGCCCGACACGGGGCTCGAACTCACGGACCACGAGATCATGACCTGAGCCAAGGTCGGACGCTTAACCGACTGAGCCACCCAGGTGCCCTCCCCTCCTTTTTTTTAAATTTTCTTTTTTAAGTTTCTTCTTAAGTAAGCTCTACACCCAACATGGGGCTTGAACTCACGACCCCAAGATCGAGTCGCATGGCTCCACCTACCGAGCCCCCCGGGCCCCTTGCTAAGTTTATTCTTAGGTCTGTTCTTCTTGATGCCACTGTAAGTAGAACTGTTTTTGTAATTTCCTTTTTAGAAAATTATCAGTGTATAGAAACGCAACTGATTTTGTGTTTTCAAGTTTGCTGAACTTGTTCAAAAGCTTCTACAGCTGTTTTGTTTGAGATCTTTAAGGGTTCATGTAAGATCACAGCATCTGTGAACACAGCTCATTTTGCTGTTTCCTTTACACTTTAGAAGCCTTTTACTCCTTTTTCTTGCCTGACTACATCAGTCAGGAATTTTAATACTAGGCTGAATTAAAGCAGCAAAAGTGGACATTCTTCCTCATTTCTGATATTAGGGGAAAAGTTCTCAATCTCTCACCATGGATCCTGTTAGCTGCGGGGTTTTTTGTATAAGGCCTTTAATATGTTGAGGTAGTTTTCCTGTTCCCAGACTGCTCAGTTTTTATCACAAACGAGTTAGTCTGTGAAATTACGTTTCTACATTTATTGATACGATTAGTGTGATTCTTCTTCTTTAGCCTTTTGATGTGATGAGGACCCTTAATATGCTTTCAGATGGTGAACAAGTCTTTTATAACTGGGACAAATCATACTTGGTACTTGGTAACAGGATCAATCGATTTATCTATCTATCCAATCAATTAATTTGTTATTTCTCTTTTCACCGGTTCTTATTTGTTTGTTTGATTGATTGATTGCCGTTCTCCTTACCAGGCAAATTCATTTCTACTTCTGTGCCTTACCTTCTTTCTTTTTTCTGTAATCAAAAACAACTTCTGCTTTCCTGTTTATCACCTGCATACACAAATTCTCCCAGTGTCACGTTTCCTCGAGTGCTGTCCATTGACTACACACATCAGAATTACCATGAGGGCTTATAAGACATGCAAATGCCCATCCACAGATTTTTAAAAATTCTCCTTAGTGAAGTCTGAGTGGACAACGTCCCGCCCTTGCCGGTGTCTATACCAACACTGGGCTCTCTCTCCACAAGCGCATCCATCTCATTCTACTCAGGCTCTGACACCCGAGGCGGGGTTGATGTTCTCTCCACTTTGTCCCAGGCCCCAACTCTTCGCTCCATGAAGTCTCCAACACCCAACTCAGGGTCACCACGGTTTCCATACCCCATGTGGACACCTAGACCTAACGACTTTAAGACTGAATTTTTCAGGGCACCTGGGTGGGCTCAGTCGGTTAAGCATCTGATTCTTGATTTCGACTTAGGTCATGATCTCATGGTTCATGAGGTGGAGCCCCATGTCTGGGTCTGCACTGTCAGGGCAGAGCTTGCCTGGGATTCTCTCTCTCAAGATAAATGAACATTAAAAAGAAAGAGAAAAGAAGATTGAAGTTTTCTTTTTAATTTTTTTGTTTATTTTTGAGAGACAGAGAGAGAGAGCGAGTGAGTGACAGCAAGTGCGGGAGAGGGTCAAAGAGAGAGGGAGAGACAGAGAGTGAAACACAGAATCTGAAGCAGGTTCCAGGCTCTGAGCTGTCAGCACAGAGCCTGATGGGGGGCTCAAGCTCATGGACCAAGAGATCATGACCTGAGCTGACGTCAGACACCCAACTGACTGAGCCACCCAGGTGCCCCAAGACTGAATTTTTCAAGAAAAAAAAGAGGAAGAGGTAATGCACATTAAACTATGGTTCATCACAGGGTGCCTGGTGGCTCAGTGGGTTAAGCATCCAACTTTGGCTCAGGTCATGATCTCACAGTTCATAGGTTTGAGCCCTGTGTCGGGCTCTGCGCTGACAGCTCAGAGCCTGGAGCCTGTTTTGGATTCTGTGTCCCTCTCTCTCCGTCCCTCTCCAGCTTGCACTCTGTGTGTCTCTCTCAAAAATAAACAAACGTTAAAAAAATACATGGTTTCATGATATATCTATCTACATCAATACAGTAATTTGGGGACACCTGGGTGGCTCAGTCAGTTAAGCGTCTGACTTTGGCTCAGGTCATGATCTCGCCATTCCTAACTTTGAGCCCAGCGTCAGGCTCTGTGCTGACAGCTTGGAACCTGGAGCCTGTTTGGGATCCTGCGTCTCCGTCTCTCTCATTCCCTCCCCTGCTTGTGCTCTTTCTCAAAAATAAACATTAAAAAAATTAAATTATTAAAAAAATGCAGTAATTTGTTTAGTTTGTGTATGTGTTTGCTTTATAAAAGTAGGACCAGCTAGTATATCATTTTTAGGAACTTGGTTGTTTTTTTTTTTTTTACTTAATGTTTATAAGATTCATCCACTATTATTACATTATCAGCTGTAATTCATGAATCTCTATTACCATATCATTTTCCATTGCGTGGAAAACTGTGTTTATTCCTTTTCGTGGTAATGTTGGATATTTCTATTTTCTATATATTATAATGAATCTTGCCACTACCTTTCCGAAAAGTGTTCTGGTGACTGTTGGGCAAGACTTTCTCTAAAGGGTAACTGTTAGATTACATAGGGTTTATTTGTAACACAATTTTGTTGCTGTTTATGTATTCTGGACACCAAAACTGTATACATCACACGTGTCACAAATTTCCCAGTTTGTAGCAAGTCTTCATATATTTGTTCTGATGTTTGACGAATGGAAGTTTAGCTTTAATATAATTGAGTATGTCAGTCTTTTTACCTGTATGGTACTGCTTTTGAGATCTGGCTTATGAACTCCTTTCTGACAATAAAGTTGTGTAGTTTTTTTTGGATTTAATTATTATGGATTTAATCAACTGGGAGTTAACTTTTGTATCTGGGATGAGACAGGATCCAATTTCATTCCCGTTACTATGTAATATCAACTTTTAGGGCACAATTTATTAAACACTGTTCTCTGTCCCTGTCGACAAGCAGTGTTACGGTTTCACGTAGCAAGGCTGCCTTCTCTTACCGAACCAGTTCCGTACCAGCTCAACGCACCGGCTTCAAGAAGTCTGGGGACAAATCTTTTACGTTATTCAGTAATTCCATCCCTTGGAATACACCCTGGGGAGATTCGTGCCCATATCCACCAGCATTTTTGGGAAACAGTCTCAAAGTCGAAACGACCCAACAGTGAAGCAGAGAACTGAATTCTGTACCGACGACGGAAAGGACTACGGCAACATGCCGCAGCACAGATACAGAGGCACATGTCGAGCAAAGAAAGGGAAGATACAAAAGCGTATGTCCTGTGCAATTCCATCCACACGAAGTTCAGTGAGGGTAAACTGAACGACATTGTCTAGCTTGCAAACTTAAAGGGTGTAGAAGAAAAAGGTAAGGAGGTGGTTACATCAGAAGTCAGGAAATTGACTTTGGCTAGTGGTGAAGCAGTTTGTGACTGGGGAGGCGCATGGGATACTGGCCAGCAGTGTTCGCCCCTTCCACGTCGACATCAGTGTTGGCTTTATGAAAAAAAGATGAACTTATTTCTAATGTTTATGTACTTTCTGTAGGTGTATTCCCCTCCCTACTTCCCCCATCATCTCTAAAGAGTTTTTTTTTTTTTTTTTTAAAGTTTGTTTATGTATGTACGTCTGTCTGTCTGTCTCCACCCAGTGTGGGGTTTGAGCTCATGACCATGAGATCAAGAGTCACATGATCCTCCGGTCGAGCCAGCCAGGTGCCTCTAAAGAATTTTAAGGAGAATGGAATGATCCTTTTCTTTCAAGTATGTAGAAGTTTCTGGTCCTGCTGCTTTTTTTGCAGCAAGATTTTAAATTTTTTTTTTTCAACGTTTTTAATTTATTTTTGGGACAGAGAGAGACAGAGCATGAACGGGGGAGGGGCAGAGAGAGAGGGAGACACAGAATCGGAAACAGGCTCCAGGCTCCGAGCCATCAGCCCAGAGCCTGACGCGGGGCTCGAACTCACGGACCGTGAGATCGTGACCTGGCTGAAGTCGGACGCTTAACCGACCGCGCCACCCAGGCGCCCCTGCAGCAAGATTTTAAATTAAAGATTGGATTTATGGAAAAGAAACACTCAGGTTATCTCTTCTTGAGTAGGTTTTTCCTAGGAATACATACATTTCAACTGAGTTTTCCAATTTGTGGAGCATAACATGCTTATAGTAGTCATTTTTTAATCTCTCATATACAGCTTATCTCCTTTTTAACTTATAATTTTCTTCACTGATCAACTTTACTAGAAGTTTGTATATTTTATTAGTCTTTAAGGAACTAACTTTGGTCTTCAGTGAGTCTCTCTATTGTACCTTAGCTTTATTTTGTTTATTTAATATATGTTTCATTTCCTTCACTTCCCATTTACCTTTTGGGGCTTATTCTCTGGTTTTTCTCATTTCTTAATTGGACTCACGGTTCATAAATTTTCAGCATTTTAGAAAGTAATATAAGTTTTAAAGGCTATGAATCCCACTCTAGCCACCTCTTTAGATACATCCCACAAGTTGATATAGTAGCATAGTGTTGATTCAGTTTTAACTATTTGAATTATGATTTTATTTTGTCGTTAAATTTTATTTATTTTAATTTACATCCAAGTTAGCATATAGTGCAATGATTTCAGGAGTAGAATCCAGTGCTCAACCCAACAAGTGTCTTCCTTGATGCCCCTCGGCCATTTAGCCCATCCCCCTCCCACCACCCCTCCAGCAACCCTCAGTTTGTTCTCTGTCTTTAAGAGTCTCTTAGGTTTTGTCCCCCTCCCTGTTTTTATGTCATTTTTGCTTCCCTTCCCTTCCCTTCCCTTATGTTCATCTGTTTTGTAGCTTAAAGTCCTCATATGAGTGAAGTCATGGGATATTTGTCTTTCTCTAATTTCACTTAGCATAATACCCTCTAGTTCCATCCATGTAGGTGCAAATGGCAAGATTTCATTCTGATTGCCGAATACTACTCCATTGTGTGTATATGTATATATATTCTTTATCCATTCATCTGTCGATGGACATTTGGACTCTTTCCATGCTTTGGCTATTGTGGATAGTACTGCTATAAATACAGGGGTGCATGTGCCCCTCAGAAACAGCACACCTGGGGGCACCTGGGCGGCTCAGTCGGTTAAGTGTCCGACTTCGGCTCAGGTCATGATCTCAGGGTTCATGAATCTGAGCCCCTTGTCAAGCTCTGTGCTGACAGCTCAGAGCCTGGAGCCTGCTTTGGATTCTGTGTCTCCCTCTCTCTCTGCGCCTCCCCCACTTGTGCTCTCTGTCTCTCTCTCTCTCAAAAATAAATAAAATGTAAAAAAAAAACTTAAAAAACCCCCCCAAAACCCAAGAAACAGCACCTATATACCTTGGATAAATACCTAGTAGTGCAATTGCTGGGTCATAGGGTAGTTCTATTTTTAATTTTTTGAGGAACCTCCATACTGTTTTCCATAGTGGCTGCACCAGTTTGCATTCCCACCAGTAGAGCAAAGGAGAGATGATTTTATTTTTTACACAGCTTTTAAAATTTGTCCTTTTTCCTTTTAGAACCAGGGTTTGAACCCAGATTCTTCTGATCTAGAACCCAGCTCATAACCATTATACTATTCTTTTCTTAAGCTTAAAAAAAAATGTTTACTTAGTTTTGAGAGATAGAGCGAGTGAGCAGGGGAAGGGCAGAGAGAAGGAAGACACAGAATCTGAAGCAGGATCCAGGCTCCGAGCCGTCAGCACAGAGCCTGACGTGGGGCCCCAACCCACGAACCCCGAGATCATGACCTGAGCCGAAGTTGGATGCTTAACCGACTGAGTCACCCAGGCGCCCCATAACCATTATTCTTTTGCCATCTGGGTTGTTACTAATCAAATAGTGTCCGTACTCTTTAACATGGCATACAAGGCCCTCTGCATGATCTGGCCCCCACAACCTTTTCTTTAGACTCATTCTCTAAGCTCTAGACCACACTACTAGAATTTGCTCTGTGTTTTGGCCACAAAAGCATTCTTTCACTTCCTTGAACCTGCTCTGCCTTTTCATACTGAGCCCATAATGTGTGCTCTAGCCTCACGCCTTATATAACAGATGAAGTCAATTCTTCAGATTTTAATTAGTAATTACTTCCACAGGGAAGCTAGGTCAATTACCTCAACAATTCGTTCTCATAGCACTAACTCTCCCTACTCATACTTAGGCTGCACACTCCATGAGGACAGGGAGTGTATCTCTATCTGCTTACCACTCTTACCTACCCTCAGCACATGGGATAAGTAATTTTGCAATAAACACTTACTGAATGAAGAAATGAATAAATTCCTGCTACATACCAAGTACTATAGTAGGTTCTAATCAGAAAAAGGTGAAAAATTGCTGCTGCCCCTGGGATCTCACTACGTCACGTCCTTTCTTGCACAATCTCCTAAGAGGGGTCCCTCCCAGCATGGGGCTCACACTCACGACCCCCAGGTCAAGAGAGGCATGCTCCCCTGACTGGGCCAGCCAGGCACCGCTACACGGTGCGCTCTTAACGCCCATGCCCACAAAGAGAACAGGATTTGAGAAGAAATGAGATCATGTGAAGAGAGACACAACTTCTCAACCAGTAAGCTTTTAGTTTCACTGATGTATCTACAAGCTTGTATTACTCATGAAAAAAATATATATCCTGTATATTCTCTAGGAAAAGAAGTCTTTTTTATAGATGATGCATTAGAGAGATATAAGAAACCTCTATATGGGATTCACCAAGGTAGATGATAGAGAAAAAGACTGATAACTGTCCTACTGCTGTTTGGCAAGAGAATATAAAGAAAACCAAATGATGTCATACAACAAACATTAAGGGCTTTCTTTTTTTTTTTTTTTTTTTTTTTTTTTTTTTTTTTTTTTTAATTTAAGTAATCTCTACACCCAACATGGGGCTCAAACTCACAACCCCAAGATCAAAAGTCACAGGCTCTTCTCACTGAGCCAGCCAGGCGCCCCAGGGTTATCATTGTGACTGCAGGTAATGAGCACTTAAAAAACAGGTATGGAACACAACACATACTAATGTCTTCTACTATGCAAAAACGTGCAAATTAAAATAAGCAGCAAGTAACATTTAGGAAGTATATTTCAGCTGTATCAGATTGAGAAAGGTTTTTTTCCCTGCCCCCGGATAAAGATTTTTTAAAAAGATAATTTCCAGGGTAGATAAGGGTGGGGGGTAAAGAGTACGTGACTATTAAGACAGCAGTCTGACAATACATGTTAAGAGGTTTAAAATGTATCTAGCAGTTTCAGTTTGTATTTTTCTGTGAACGAGGGATGCCATTGACTGTGACTGACATGCTACATTTAGTAAAGGAAAAGCCATCTGCAAATGGTGAATATTGTCATTAGCTCATTTAAAAATACCAAATATACCTTCAGGGAATGAATCTGGTTGGATACATAACAAAAGGATTAAATGCTCTTATTTTGGATGACTTTTGGCTCTGTGCTCTGTATCTTTTAGAAAAATGTAAAAATATGGGGCGCCTGGATGGCGCAGTCGGTTAAGCGTCCGACTTCAGCCAGGTCACGATCTCGCGGTCCGTGAGTTCGAGCCCCGCGTCAGGCTCTGGGCTGATGGCTCGGAGCCTGGAGCCTGTTTCCGATTCTGTGTCTCCCTCTCTCTCTGCCCCTCCCCCGTTCATGCTCTTGTCTCTCTCTGTCCCAAAAATAAATAAAAAAATGTTGAAAAAAAAAAAAAAATTTAAAAAAAAAAAAAAAAAAAAGAAAAATGTAAAAATGTAACCAGGAAACTATGAAGGAAATAAATCTAACATGCAGAAAAACGTATGCGATGACAGGAAGACAAGGTTAGAGCATACAGGAGATGGTGTGATAGTAAAAATAATTCCAGGAGCACAGCTATGTACTGGGTAAAATAGGTAACCTCTCTGGGCCTGGACCTCCTCACCTGTAGAGTGAGGGGATTAGACTGAATTGTTACATTCCCTGTGCTTAATTATTTATAATTTGGGGCAGTTATAATAAGAACCACCCCCCCTTGTTTTTAAAGTAAGTGGGGGAGGGGCAGAGAGAGAAGGAAAGAGAGAATCCCAAGCAGGTTCTGCACGCAGGCTCAGACTCAGGAACCCTGAGATCGTGACCCAAGTCAAAAATCAAGAGTCGGATGTTGGGGCGCCTGGGTGGCTCAGTCGGTTGAGCGTCTGACTTCGGCTCAGGTCATGATCTCACTGTTTGTGGGTTCGAGCCCCGCGTCGGGCTCTGTGCTGACAGCTCGAAGCCTGGAACCTGCTTCAGATTCTCTGTCTCCCTCTCTCTCTCTCTGCCCCTCCCCTGCTCACGCTCTGTGTCTGTCTCAGAAATAAAATAAACATAAAAAAAAAAAAAGAAAGAGAGAGTCGGACGCTTAATGAACTGAATGACCCAGGCGGCCCTGAAGAGGAACTTTTCAATAAAACAGAGAAGTGCAGGTTTTCTATAACGAAGAGTCACTCAGCTGCGTATGGATAGGTCACATCTGTGACACGTCTGTGTGTCCTCCACCCAGACCAAGTGTGAAACCAGGAATTACCTTTCAGTGCGCTCTCGTTCTTCCTCTGGGAACGGCTTCTGCTTTTTCTTGGTCTGTTCTTCCAACAGCCAACTTTTCCTCTTCAACCCCTTCTTCTGTTCTGGACTCAGGTTCACGCTCTGGACAACAGCCTCGATGACATCCGTAACGGTGTCAGGACGGAAGGGCGCCGCTGCTCTCTCCTCGCCTTCGCTCAGCTCGGGGCCGACCAACTGGGCGGCCTGGAAGGCTTGCATCGACACCACGGCCTGGAGGGGGCATTTCCGAGGTCGGCCTGGTCTGCGTTTCACGAAGTTGTTCCCTGTCCTGGCCTGTCTTTGCAGTTTTTTGGCTTTTAGTATTTTGTTGACATGGTCCAGGTTTTTCTTGGTGGCCAGGATTTTGTCGTAATTGCACATTTTCCGAGCTTGGCGCTGCATGGCTTCCACTACGCTCCTCTTGATGTGCGGGGGCGAACGGCTGCTCGGCAACTTTTCGGAGAGGAGTGAGATGCTACCACTGCAGGAGTCGCCGGGGACCGCAGGCACGAGAAGGCTGTCTGGTCTCCCCGGGGCTCGCTCCTTGCCGTGGCCGTGGCCCGGACTGGAGGAAGGCGGCACAGAGGCGGATGTGATCGCGGCCTCGACGCTCTTCCCCAGGGGCGCCTGGTCCTCATGTTGTACCATCCGCTGCAGCAGACCGTCCACGGAGTCGTCCCCAGGAGCGGTCGCTCTCGGACTTCGAGAGGAAACGCCATTCACTAAATGAGGTGACAGATCACACGCAGAAGAAAAACGAACACAGCCAGTCATTTAAACGACTCTTTACACGGAAGAAAAGGAGCACTGCTCCATCTGTCCTCACAACATCACACATCCTAAGACCATGTGCGGTTCTCTCTCCCAGGCAAGTTGGTGGTTTACTTTCCTGAATCGGGCCTATATGACAGATTCTCAGGAACTTCAAAACTGGCCTATGCCTCCCTATTACCAGTGAGTTAAAAAGCAACAACAATAACGCTCACTCTCTGAGATGAGGACCAGGAATGAATTGTTTATTTCTTCAGAAATGAAGGTCCATTTGAGTTAGGAGACTCGACAGTTAAACGCCGGACAAAGGGGCGCCTGGGTGGCTCAGTCGGTTAAGCATCCGACTTCGGCTCAGGTCACGATATCGCGGTATGTGAGTTCGAGCCCCGCGTCGGGCTCTGTGCTGACTGCTCGGAGCCTGGAGGCTGTTTCAGATTCTGTGTCTCCCTCTCTCTCTGCCCCTCCCCCGTTCATGCTCTGTCTCTCTCTGTCTTGAAAATAAATAAATGTTAAAAAAATAATAATAATAAAAAGAAAAAAAAAAAAAAGAAAAAAAAAAACGCCGGACAAAGACCTTCCACTTAACCCTTGTTACCTTAGTGGCCCAGGGACTTGGTGATCTTTGTCTCCTCAGATACCACTCAGCGCATTTTCGTGACTATACTTCATGTGGGAAAGGCTCCCGCTCCTCTGGCCAGCCATGTTAGTTTCACAGTCTTTGTAAACATCGAATTGTAATAGGCCTACTTCCCAAGATGCCTCGTTGTCTCCTACTAATGATCACAGGTAATGCTTCTCCAAAATTGATGGATGCATATCTTGTCTATCTGAGTTTAAAATGTGGTAGGATTCTAGGGGCTACTGTACAAGCCCCCGGCATTCCAGATTCCAATCAGATTACACTGGACTTTTTCTCTAATTACCAATAACTTCCTTCAAATAATATCCAGTAGTACTGTTTAAATTCAAACTCTCAGTGACATTTTATATCCCTAATTTTTAAAATCCGGCCTCCACTGTTTCTCTGATAACCCACTTTCTCTCCCCATTCCTCAGCTCCATCAGCGTTAGCCGTAGAGGCCCCTCAGCCCCAGTACTGCAGTGTTACCTTCTACATTTACTTGCCCACGGGGGACACGTTCGTTCTCATAGTTTCCACGATCAGAACACACGTGCTAATCTTCACTTTTATCTGAAGGTCACCAGAATGAGGACTGTCCCCTTCTCACTCTCTGGCCCGAGCGCTTCTCTCCTTGATGCAGGCCTCCCTGCTCCCTTTGACGGTTCATTCAATAGCACGTACATTCTGGTGTCTCCCCAGTCTCTCTCTTCTGCGTAACACCTGTTTTTCTACTTCTCTACTTTTGCATGTTTCATAGATCTCTCGTACTCCTGTTCGTTACCTCCTCCCTCAACCTTGTTCCTCCAAAGCGCCAAGCTCAGTGACTGGTAACATAAAGCCAGCTCTTCAACATTATATACACAGAGCACCAATCAAGTGCCAGGGATTTTGTCAGCCAAGCTCAGGCCACATCGTCTGTCATTTCTCCTCTACTCTCCCCACAACTCAAAACGTTTGACTTTACGTTCGTCTGGCCTCTTGAACCTATCCATTGCCTTCACACCACCACGGCCCCTCCATACCCAGCTAATCTTGCCTCCCTGCCCGAAAGCAACAGCCCAGCTGCTTGCAGAGCTATTACAACCTGTACATACACAACTCTTTTACTAATTCTCCCTTCAAGGAGTAGGATCTAGGGGCACCTGGGGGGCTCAGTCGGTTAGGCGTCTGACTTTGGCTCAGGTCACGATCTCACAGTTTGTGAGTTTGAGCCCCCACGTCAGGCTCTGTGCTGACAGCTCAGAGCCTGGAACCTGGTTTGGAATCTGTGTCTCCCTCTCTCTCTGCCTCTCCCCCACTCATGCTCTGTCTCTCTCTCTCAAAAATAAATAAACATTAAAAAAATTTTTTTAAAAAGGGGTAGGATCTAATGCCTCTCCTCTTGAATATATGTTGCCCTTGGTGAGCTGCTTCTAGCAAAGAGAAGTCGATAGAGGTAAGAATATGGTGATTTCTAAGGTTGGGCTAGAAAAGGCAGGACACATTCCACCTGAGTTTCTCTGAAACCTCTGCTCTGGGAACCCAGCTTCCACATTGTAAGTAAGTTCAGGCAATCTACTGTCACGTTTCCCAATAGATCCCGCTAAGGTCATAGCCAACAGCTTTCATAACAGTGACTGCACTCATTAGTATTATCATATACTCTTTTAGTGTATTTAAGTAAATTATCCCTTTGGCTTTGCTTCAAAACAGTTCATGGATGGGCCATAAGATATCCTGTACAAAACTGTTTTCCTACGGTTGTTTATATATCTCAATTACTACACACATAGTCTCTACACATATTTCATTTCTTTGAATATCCCTGGAAGGTTAGACACTCAGGTTTATGCCAAATAGGAATTAAATTTGCATTTGGCTGTGGAAGAACTCAGGGCCCTACTACTCTACAACAAATTTTCATTGATTTTTTTTCTGGGTTCCACAGGCAGTGTGAGACAGGAGGTGACACAAAGCATGTGTGTGGAGAGGAGCTCCTTTTCGGGCTCTGCCCAAAGCCAAACTGAAACAAGGAACCACCAGGTTCTTCTGTGGCGGCTCTGTTTCTATTTGCTCTCATCCTGGTAAATGTCACCTTCAGGGAGCGCCAGATTTACGCCGGGAAATCTGATGGGGACTTCTGTGCTGCTAGAGTCTTAGGCTTTGTCCTTTGTCTCTCGCACCTGGATGTTTCCCAGTAATCAGGCTCTCACCACACCAGGCAGATGTCAAGCAGCTGTAATACTCCTAATTCCTGTTAATCAAGTTTTCTGAAAGTTTCTCGTTTCCTGTCTACTTACTTCAAATTTCAGCAATGTTTTAAGAAATATTTTCCATATTTTATCTAGTATTTTTAGTTTTAAGTACCGAGAAGCATATCTGTTGGCTCTGTACATCTCCTCTGCCTCCCTGCTGGAAGCAAAGCTCAAATCCGTACCAGGGTCACCTGAACTCAGCCAGCACCTTCTCAAGCAGCCAAACTGCTCTAACTCCACCTGCAAAGTGCTTTTATAAAACTCGTTTTCCCAATTACTTAACACTTTCTGTCCACATGTTTCTTGACCTCTTTGTGACATCTGACATTAAGAGGTTTCCATTACATGTACTCTGTGATTTTTCTACATAAAAAATCTATTTAAAACTTGTACGTTATCGGGGCGCCTGGGTGGCGCAGTCGGTTAAGCGTCCGACTTCAGCCAGGTCACGATCTCGCGGTCCGTGAGTTCGAGCCCCGCATCGGGCTCTGGGCTGATGGCTCGGAGCCTGGAGCCTGTTTCCGATTCTGTGTCTCCCTCTCTCTCTGCCCCTCCCCCGTTCATGCTCTGTCTCTCTCTGTCCCAAAAATAAATAAAAAACGTTGAAAAAAAAAAATTTAAAAAAAAAAAAACAAAAAACTTGTACGTTATCACCGATCTCTTTTCTTCCGCTTCCCTCGAAAGCGAATGTTTCTTAAACCTGCATTCCTGCCATCCTCCCAAGTGGTATCTTCTTGCTGGGTAATCTCACTGGCTGCCAGATTAAAGTTTGTATTACCTACTGTTAGGCCTGCGCCTCTACCAGAGATGCCTCTCAAACTACAAGCCGCCACTTCCGAACGGCCAATTAACATCTCCACCCCAACGGTCCAAACACTGTTCAATTTTAACATATCCCAACCTGAAGCCATTATCAATGCATTTCTCCACACATTTTTTGTCACATCCCACTCTCTACATTGTAATGCTGTAGAGTTTTCCCAAAATGTGTACGCGGTAGACTGAGCCATTATTCATAAATATTTGCTGCCCTGCCTTCAATGACACTATACACCCGACACTTCCTCGACGTGAGACTTAACCATGCGATCTGCTTTAGCGCTGAAATGTGAGGAGTAACAGTTAGCTCTGGGCAGAAACTTTAAGAGCTGGTCAGTGCGTTGTATGAACCTTCACCCTTTTCCACACGACCAGCAACGCTCCAGATAGAGGCTGGGTTACACAAGGTCCTAGAAGGAAGACAACGCAGAACAGACCCATTATGGTCACACAGCGTGAACAAAAAGTAACAACACTTTGCTGTTTCAAGCCACCGAAATGTGGGACTTTTTTTAGCACTGCAAAACCTATCCTATTTTGAACTGCACAATATATCAAATAATTTCTATCTTCCTGTTCAAAATCCTCTAGTGGCTCCCAACTGCCTCTACAGTAAAGTCTCAATTCCTTCAAATGAAAAAACAACCAAAAAAACCCCCTATGCCATGTGGGTTATTACTTTTATAGCTTCATGTTCAACCACAATCAACACATAATATCCCTCACACGCTAGTCATCTCAAATAACGTGCTGCTCTCCAAAAACAGCATTCCATTTTATGGTTTTGTGCTTTTCTTCGGACATGTTATTGTCAGTGTGTTAAACGCATTCTTACTGTTTACCCACTCATGTACTCAAATTACAGTAGTATTATGTGTCACATCTTCAGGGATGTTGTCTTCTTCTTTTTTAAGTTTATTTATTTTGAGAGACAGAGAGAGAGGGAGACCGCACATGCGCACCTGAGTAGGGGAGGGACAGAGAGACAGAATCCCAAGCAGGGTTGCTAGCACCGTCAGTGTGGAGCCCAACGCGGGGCTGGAACCCACGAACCGCGAGATCATGACCTGAGCCAAAAGCAAGAGCCGGCTGCTCAACCCACTGAGCTGCCCAGGCGCCCCAGGGATGTCTCCTTTAGTCACCACGCATGTGGTAAGTGCTCGAGGTGCCTACACCGACCGGTCCGTTACAGAATTTAACCCACCTTTTAAGTTCCAATCCACACTGCCTTAGCGCACCCGCAGTCCTTCACCTCAACACAACTTGTAAAATCTTTATTTTCCTGTCTGCCTACTCTTGAACCTAGTCATTTTGAACGATTTCCTCTGGATCACATCCAAATCACTGCAGGTCTGGGAGTGAGCCCACCCGGACTCAGGGAGACTGGGGGGGCTCCGCACTGTGTCAGTCTGCACTGTGGCCCCCTCGCGCGTCCTAGAGTCACTTCTGTCTCGTCCACAATAATGTCTTGTAAGTAAATGTAAGCTGTGATTTCCGCGAGAAGCTTATTGCGTCGTGCGGGAAGTCTGCTCACAAGTAGCAGACGGGAGAGTCGGGTCAGAGTCCGTCCGCGCAACAGGGGGACTTGCCTGTGGACGAAGTGCTCTCCGAGGACGACCGCTTCCGGGCAGGGCTGCTGCTCGTGCTCTCGGACAGTCGCTGGGAAGACTTCTCTGAGGTTGGCTGGGAACCTGGAGAGACAGGAAAGGCCAGGAATCACAGGGAAACTTACGTCTAAGCACAATTTCAAACGATTGTGTGTCAGAACTAGACTATTTGAGTTGCTGTCATCACCACTCCCAGCAGCCATACAACTTGCGAGCGGACGGGGAGTGGACGAAAAGCAGGGAGAAGCCACACCGCGTGCTGCCAGCACAGCCTCACGGGCCTCTCCCACGTCAATTTCTCCTGTCACGTTACACAGGGAAAACGATTTTAGAGGGAGAATGAACGGAATTCATGTTAGTTCTGGCGCATCACCACCAGGAAACACATCATCGAGATATTTATCGATAAAAGTCACCGGCAGGACTACAATCACACCTGTTCCTGATTGTCAGTTCGCATTCATCCCAGAAACCGACGGACAAAATGTACAGTGCAATTAATTAGGAACAACTGATGTGAGAAAAGCAGGTCCAACCTGAGCGTTTCATTTGACAGAATCAGAGTTGGATCTTAAACCTGTGAGGTCACCTTCACACTCTGTGTGTTTCCCCTATAGCATATTCTGCAAGGACTGCTAACTTATGTAGGAAACAGAGCAAACGTACTTTAAAGCTGTACGCTTGAGGTTCCTTCGTTATATACGTAAGAGCTCTTAAGGACAAAGAAACTCGATTTCCTTTCAAAAGTCACATACTCAATGTTAACCAAAACCCCTATCAATGCGGCATAATTTAACACATCTCTTACTCAAGAGAAAAATATGTTGTTCAGGAAAGATTCTTCTTCTGAATAAAATATACTTGGTTCTGATACTGGATTCTTTAGAACCAAAAAAGCCAGCTGTTGAGAATACATAATAAATGTCTATATCACGTTGGTCAAAAAAACTAGCAGTACTCTGAAATGTTCACTTTGCACTTGAAAGAAGTTACAAATAGAAAGCCTATGCATAACTGTAGTACAACTGTAGTACAAAAGTATCAGAAATCAAATACCTGAATATGAGATTTTTAAGATCCACCTCTAAACGAAGAGTGAACTCCTTGATGGAGATGTGACTAAGTGAGCAAAGAACAACTTGGGGACAGAACTGAATGGAGCCACGTTTCTAGTGTTTCCCTTTCTCTGACACAGATAATAATAAACCGTGAGCTTTGTCCTAATTATGTATTATCATAAACCACATCATTGTAAATCCTCTCTGAGTCTTGCTCAGGCGAGACAGAAGGCTCTGTGCTGCCATTCAACAGTAACAAGTTAGGTTCTCGGGAAACTGGTATTGTAACAATACATCCTACTTCCCCAACACAGACATGACCAATGTGAGATCTATTCAAGAAGCAAGACTGTTTATCCTTGAATCTTAAAAACAAATACAAAGGGATTTTAAAAACTGACAGTACAATGAATCCACCCTAGATTGTGGTTGAGATAAGATTTCCATTAAAGAGTTAAATACCACAAAAGTATCTTTTTCAATAAAGATTTTACTTTTAAGTAATCTCTGCACCCAACATGGGGCTCGAACTCACAGCCCTGAGATCAAGAGTTGCACGCTCCACTGACTGAGCCAGACAGGCGCCACCCCCCCCCTCCCCCCCGCAATAAAAATATCTAAGAGGTAAAAGCCCAGGCATCAGTGAAGACATACCTTAGTAAGTATTAATATTGAGGGGTGCCTGGGTGGCTCAGTCGGTTATTCCGGCTTTGGCTCAGGTCATGATCTTATGGTTCGTGAGTTCCAGACCCACGTCGGGCTCTGTACTGACAGCTCATAGCCTGGAGCCTGCTTTGGATTCTGTGTGTCCCTCTCTCTCTCTGCCCCTCCCATGCTAATGCTCTCTCTCTGTCTCTCTCTCTCAATAATAAACGTTAAAAAAAATTAAAAAAAAAATAAGTATTAACACTGAAAAATTCATACACTGGATGGATAACTACTTCCTACTGAGACACAGAGCCAAGACAGAAGACAACAGTGGCCAAGAAGCTTGAGACATCAGAGGCCTCTCTTTACCGTTATTCTGCTGAATGCTCAATCTTGGACTAACAACTAGGGAAAGGAGTGGTTGCAGAGCACTTTTTATAAAGTCTTCTCTCTCAGTCATAAACGAACATTCATCGAGTCCAGTTTATACGCTTGCTTCTACGCTAGACATTGTGGAGGCAGGAGGAGAGAGAGAAAAATATTTTGAAAGTCTCTGCCCTTAAGGAGCTTATCGAAGGTCTTGAATGTCATCACGTGCACTTCAGATGGCGTTTGTGCCATCCATGCTGGAGCTCTGTCTTCAGTTTCCACGCTAGGTGGTAATGTTTCCCAAATTTCCTGGTCATCTTCCAGAAAGTCTTGATGAAGGCTTCAACGGTACCTCTGAGCATCAGGATATCCTGAGAATCACCCTGCCTGGCCTCGCCGCCCTCAGGGTCAAAGAGGGACCCGGCACCTTCCTCCAAGCTCCTCCTTTGGTGGCATCTGGCGCTGCACAGGAGGCAGGAGGAGGTGGCACGGGGGTCAGATCCCTGGAGATCATTACTGGCAGCACCGTACGGCGATTCCTGAGAAACTGAAACAACTGAGACAGAGGTGGCTTAGCTCACCTAGCTTCTGAGCCACTTTTCATTTCCTGAAAGTACTGGAGGCCGGCGGCCTATTCTTAGGATTTAACAGGAGACTGGAATGAAACTTCATTCAGGATGTTTTTCACTTTTCATTTGTAAAAGTCTGTTTGAATTCCCTTTTCATAAAAAGCAGAGATGGTCTTAATATTTCATATTTCAGGGGAAAAAAAATGTATCCCTGAGATACAGTTCCCTAGGGCTTGGTAGTCATGAGATCAGATCCTGGTATTTTGCTAAAAAAATGTTGGTCATAGGACAGTAAGAGGATGAGAAATCTGGGGGGAAAAAACCCTACCTAATGATAGAAAGCAACCAAAATTAAGACTGGAAAATGATGATAGAAGCTTGTATGTAAGAGGCAGCAACCTGTTAAAGATGTTGAAACTGGCCTAACAGCAGAAATTGGGTGAGATTTGCAAACGTTATCTCCAACACTGCCAAAAATGTACTATTTCATAAGTGCCATGTGCAGCTGGGTGGCCGGGGGAGAGCAAGCTAACGCCCGGACAGAACAAGAATGTCCATTTCAAGGGAGAACAACATATCCACCTTTCAAAACCTAAGGCGGAGTGCTGTGCACAGCTGTGCGTGGCGCAGTGTTAGGTACATCACCAAAGGTGCCCTGACTTTGAGTCCTGGCTCTGCTATAATTAAGACTTTTAAGATCTTGGCAAGTCAATGCACTTGAACGTTGGTCTGAGAAAGCACTCGAACTCACTCGGCTGATGCGAGTTTCAAAGTGAGGTAACGCAAGCAATTGAAAGGGTTTTTATAAACATTATGCTCTCATACGTAAATTGAATCCTTAGGTTCATCATAAATTTTTAGACCTTAATTACTTAATAATGTCACTGATGCGTAGGCAACTATTCAAAATAAAAAGAAAAATGAAACAAGGGCAAGGACTTATGCCCACTTGGGAAGTGGAACTAATTTAGGGTCTCCAGCATTATTCCTAAGCATAAAGAAGTACCCCCAACTGGGAAGCACTGGTAGGACAGGCACCTCCCAGGCTGGTCGGCACCTGCAAGGTGGTAAAAGCTCCTGGAAAGTGAATCTTCTAATCCGCCGACTCTTCACCACACCTCCTTCAGGGTCACGGCCGCGCTCTGGATTCCATCGGTGAAACCCGATGTGCCCACGGCGACCGGGCGCCAGTGCAGCTCTGGACGGGGAGGGGAGGGCACCGCCGTCTGCTTGCCCCGCTTACTCTCGGCTTCGGCCACGCCACGGTGGGACTCCTCAGGACAGTGACTGCCTTGTCGCTGTCTCCACCACGCGACGCGTGGTTGCTCCCGTGTCATCAGCGGTCATTTCAGATCTGCCTGGAGGGTTGTGAGAACACTCTGCACTCCTTACAGGACAAGAGGGTCTATATGGATTTCAGTTCGAGACAATGTGATACTTCGTCAAAGAATACACACGGAGACTACCTATGATTTTACGTATCAGAGAGTTCCCATCGGTTCTCATGTCGATATAGCACGAAGCCAAATAATTAAGTACTTCAGAAGTGAACAGAATCGAAGTGGTAATTCCGCAACTGACAAACGACTGGGTAGAAACACTACTGAGTAACTCATTACTCAGACCTCTGACAGCTTCAGAGATATGTTTAGAGCTTCCACACACATAAATGAAGCAGAAGTTATAAGTAAATCACCAAGAAAGCAACCAAATAAAATTGGACTTCAGCATAAATGTAAGGTGATTACTACAAGTATTCTTTTTCTTCAGCTAGAAAACTAGAGGTCTTCGTGGAAAAAAGAAGGCAGACCATCAGCAAGGAGGGAAACAAAAAAAGGGACTATCATAAATTGGGAAAATAATAAGGGAATTAAGAATTAAAAACAAACTTAGAAATGTGAGGGAAGCTTGAAGTGGTTTTGACCGTAGAGTCTCTGGATTTTTCCTGGCCATTATTCTCTGAGCTTTTAAACATAAAGGCAGGTTTTGAGGAAACAGCTTTGACAAAGAAGACAAAAAGGGGGAAAGATGGTACTTCTACAGCAAAACCACAGGGTGACATCATGGGTAAGAATGTCAGAAAGTGGAGAAAACAAAAAAGGACACAACTGGATTTAAATGGATAAGAACCTGGAAATCTTTTCACTATATATAAAAATGGGTGGAAACCAAGCAGCTGTTCTGAAGTTGATTTGTCACAAGAGATCTTGGTGTCTACACAGGAGGAACTGAAACCTATCCAAGATAAAAAAGAAAGAGTACGTTTTCAGATGTCTGGGTGTGAGGACGGAGTCAAATGGGCAGAGACGTCAGCAGAAAAAGAGACAATTCCCACTGATCGTGGTGTCTGTTGGGAAAAAGGTATCACCAAGCAAAAACGAGAGCAATAATTCAACCTCACTACTTCATTGAAGCCCCGAGTACCTACCCTAGGCTAAAAAACGAGGGAATTTCCAAACGCAAATTAACAAAAGAACACAGTGAATGAAACCAACAGCTGCTTGGATAAAACATGTATTTCTTTAGTGTAAGTCCACTATGAAAACTTTCGAAACTTATTATAGTTACGAATTCTGGTCACACTCTGTTGGGAGATCAGCACTAAAGACCCAAGTAACCAGGGAATGGTTTGGGTGAGCAGATTGTCTGCTGTTTCCAATGCTAGAAATATCGTTGGGTAAGCCATGGAAAAACAGATTAAGTGTGCTAGATTTGGAAGGATACCATGCTGAAGCCAGTTTATAGATGATACACATTTATTTTAAAATCACATATTTAAAACTAGTTGCTAACATTTAAATCATTCCTTCCCACCAAAACAATGTATTATAAAATTTTAAGAAAGAAACTTATTTTATCATTTACAAGTTAAGACTATCGGGAGTGTTTGTCGAACAGTGGCTGCATCAAAGCTGGCTTATCATAGAAAAGAATACCATAGTAAAAGAATATGAACCGGGGCGCCTGGGCGACTCAGTCAGTTGGGCGTCCGGCTTCAGCTCAGGTCATGATCTTGCAGCTCGTGAGTTCGAGTCCTGACGTCGGGCTCTGTGCTGGCAGCTGGGAGCCTGGAGCCCGCTTCGGATTCTGTCTGTCTCTCTACCCCTCACCCACTCACACTCTGTCTCTCTTTCAAAAATAAATACACATTAACAACAACAACAAAAAGAATATGAACCAACTATTGGGAGCTTCTGATCAGGTTTTTTTTTTGTTCCCAGATTAAATTCTGAATCCTTTGCTATGGTTCACAGCTCACAGGAGTCCTGGAAGCTTCTACTGAATGAGCTGAATGCTGAGATAAAAGCTGGTTCCACGATAAAAACAGCTGTTTCCAATTGTGGGAAATACATTTACTGAAAGCAATACATTTCATCTGACTCACCAATTAAATGCACTACAAGAGAGAATGATTCAGAGCCTATGCTGGTGATTTTTAAGCTAAAAAGTCTGTTTTCCTCCCTCTAATTAGGCTATTTCTCGTAATGCCCAAAGCACATCATCCACTGAAATGGAATCCCACTGGAAACCCCAGAACTGCACTAACCACCATAATCAATTTTCGGATTTCATCTTCACACGTGTTCGCGCTTTACTTTTGGGGGTATCTTTATACATCATGCTAGAGACAATGTCCTACATCAGAAAATTCTGATCAATGCAGACACTCTCCAGTTAAAAAGAAAACAAAGCACAGTATACTTTTCTTCAACCGTTACATTTTTACAGTAAATATACTTTTTCCAAACGAAAATAAAAATCAGCTCTAATTTACTCCTGGGGGGACAAAAAAGTTATTGAAACCTATAATAATTACGTGTGTATGCGTGTGTATACATTCTCTACTTTGTGAGCTCTAGGGGGAACCATCCCCCATTTTTGAAATCGGGTTGCAGACTGACCATGTACAGCCAGCCATGAGTTGAAAACGCTGAAAAACAGGGACAGAGTAGGTGATTCTCTTTCTCATCAGGCCCATCTTAGGTCTACCGAATGTAGATACTGATGTAATTGGTTACCAGGACCTCGCGAGGCCAGAAAGGCCAGGCGAGGCTTAGGTGTGGAATCCCTATGATTTCACGTGCATCAGGTTGGTCTTAGACTATTGGTCTCTAACAGTTCCTACAGAAGAACACAGAAGAAGAATGAGCTAACCACCACACAAACATCATTTATAAAATGATGAGGGCTGTTACTCCTTTTAAAGCTTTATGCCACTTAATTTGTTTAGTCCAAATTTGCTCAAGTGATTATCAGTTTGCCCAGCTAGGAAACAAGGCAAGGTCAGCCACCTGGCTCCAGACCACACAGGAAGGAAGATCCTTCCTGCCTGTGCCCCTGATCTAATTTTATTTTCCTCATACGCACATCAACATAATTCATAGATATGCCTGCTTTATGCCAACAAACACGAAAAATCTACTCAATCCAAATCGTAAGAATCTGTTTTATTTTTTCTTTAGTTACTAGAGATAGGCTTCCCTCAACAATTAGTACTGTTTAAAAAAAAAAAAACCTAAACTAGTTGTTTTGCTATAATGTTAAATTTATGGAAGATAGTACAAAGTGAGACTTCTCACACAGCCTTTAGCCAACTTCCCCTAACGTTAACTTAACGTCTTATATTTTAACTATGATACATCTGCCAAAACTATGAAATTGACATTAATACGATTTTTTCCACATATGTCTTTTTCCTGGTCTAGGGGCCAATCACAATATCACATTGTATTTAGTTGCCATGTCTCAATCCTCTCTCATCTGTGACAGTTTCCTAATCTTTCCTTGTTTTCTCAGGTCCTCGACATTTCTGAGGTACACTGGTCACATATTTTGTACAATGTCTCTTTTTTTGGTTTTAGTATTATTAGACCATGGTTGTGTTTTTTAAAAGAATACTGTGGTTATAAGTTTTGGAAAGAACACCACAGAACAAAGTTCCCGGCTAATTACATCAGAGGCTACCTGTTATCGGCACGATTCATCAAGTTAAACTTGCACCCGGTTAAGGTGTGGTCGGTCTGCTCGTCTCCTTCACTGCAAAGTTGCTATTTTCCCCTTCCTGTCCTCTGTTACGTGGCATTAGGTCACTAAGTGCAGTCCATATTCAAGAAGAGGGGAATTAAAGTCCACCTCCTTGAAGAGGCTGGTCTACATATACTATTTGTAATTCTTCTGTAAGGAAAATTTGTCCCTTTCCTCCACTGATTTAATCGATCATTCTTTTGTTTGTTTGTTTGTTTGTTTGTAGATAAGCTCTGTGCCATACATGGGGCTTGAAACTTGTGACCCCGAGATCAAACGTCGCATGCTCTTCCAAGTGAGACAGCCAGGCGCCCCACACGATCACTTAGTTACATCGACATGGAGTAATGGGTATTTGCCGTATCTTTACATTATAATCCAACGCTGTCACTATTAATTCTGTTGCTTACATTGTTCCTGCTTTGGCCACTGGGAAGCCTTTTCATGATAATAATGTCCAGAAGGTAATTGGCAATTCTGTATTATATGGCACAGTAGGAAGTCCTATTTTGGGTATTGTAACAGGATACCAATTAATGTATAATGAATCTGTCTTTAAGTTATACATAGAAAAAAATACCAGCTGAAGGCCGAGGCCAAATTAAAATAACAAAGTTTAGTTATGCTCTTTGTACACTTCAAGAATAATTACAATGTGACGTCGAAACAATCACATACTGAGAAATGCAAATATCTCCTTGACAGGATGTGTAATTACGAGTACGAAATAAACCAGCTGGAATTACCACAAAATGTAAAGCTGTAAGAATCTTAACCGTCTGCACTTCCTCACTTCCCGTTCGTTCCTGCACCCCCAGAAGTCGAACATCTACCTCCACAGAAACCACTGTGAGCTCACAGGTGATAACCGGCCAAAGGCAGCCTCTACTCCCAGCCTCTTCGAGTTGACCCCAGCAGCACCTGACATTCCTGTCCCCTTAGTAGTGTGGTGCGCCCAGCGAAACAGGACCACTTCTCACGGCTTCAACAATCACTTACCTACAACTTTCCTCTTCAGACACACTGATTTCTCCTCTGAGCTACAGATGCATACATTCCACTGAACAGCATGAAACCCAAATCTGCCTTTTATCTCCAGCCATCTCTTCTGAGCGCCTCCTTTCACTTAATTACACCGCTGTCCAACCCATTACCGGAGGGGCATCCTGCAGACATTCTAAAATCTTCCCCTTTCCTCGCCTCTTTTTTAACGATTTATTTATTCATTCATTTATTTATTTTTGAGACAGAGGGAGACAGAACATGAGCAGGGGAGGGGCAGAGAGAGAGGGAGACACAGAATCCGAAGCAGGCTCCAGGCTCAGAGCTGTCGGCAAAGAGCCCGACGCGGGGCTCGAAATCACGGACTGTGAGATCATGACCTGAGCCGAAGTCGGACGCTCAACTGACTGAGCCACCCAGGCGCCCTCTCCTCCCCTCTTTTTAAAATCTACTTCTTCTGAATATGTTTTCTCCCCCATAAGATTCTGCTGGGGCAATTCCCAAACTGGTACACCTGATCTCTCCCCAGTACATGTACCACAGTGCTGTCAATTTAATCTCAGCAAATCATCCTGCTTTAAAACCTTTAACTTCCCATTGCCCACAGGGTAAACTCTAAACTCCCTGCAATCTTATATAATAAACAAGAGGCTTTATGATCTGTCTCCTGTCTTTCCAGTCTCATCCTGTGGGTTCCATATCAGACTGTAAACAGTTACCTAAGCACACTATCAGGTCACTAAGACCCTGAAAAGCTTCTTTCTCTGTAAGAATAGTCTTCATCCTTTATTCTTTGCACACTAAACTAAAAACTAGGAGTCTTTCTAGCTCCTCCTAGGTGAGCCCCTCTCTTGTCTGCCCCCGAAACATGTTGTGAACATATCTTTAGGAGTTATCAGTCAGTATTTAAGATTTGTTTTTTTAATATTAAAAAAATAGTTTTAACATTTATTTTTGAGAGACAGGGCACGGACAGGGGAGGGGCAGAGTGAGAGCAGGAGGGAGAGGTAGACAGAATCCAAAGCAGGCTCCAGGCTCCGAGCTGTCAGCAGAGTCCGAGGTGGGGCTCAAACTCATGAACCATGAGATCATGACCTGAGCCAAAGTTGAATGCTTAACTGATTGAACCACCCAGACGCCCCACGTAAGATTTTTTTTTAAGAAACTTTTTTTTTTAAGTTTATTTATTTTGAAATAGAGAGAGAAAGAGCTTGCGTACGCGCATGTGTGGGAGGAGCAGGGAGAGAATCCCAAGCAGGCTCCATGCTGTCAGCACGGAGCCTGATCCGGGGTCGACCCCGAGACCCGTGAGATCATGACCTGAGCCTAAACCAAGTGTCAGATGCCCAACCAACCAAGCCAGCCAGGCACCACTGTTTAAGATTTTAGGTGATCTCTACACACAAAGTGGGGATCGAACCCACAACCCCGAGGTCGAGAGTAGCATGCTGTACCTACCGAGCAGCCAGGCGCCCCTGGAGCCATGGATAATTATTTGTAAACATGCCTATGTTCTCTGAGTAAGTGTAAATTCCTTCTGGCAGCAAATCACATCTTATTCATGATTTTATTCCCTGCTCCTGGCAAACAACAGACAATAACTGTGGAAGGGATAGCCATCATCATTAATACTTAAAATAAAAAAAAAAATACATAAAGCTGTGCCGAAACAAAGTTCTGACTTTCAAAGAGATTAAATTAGAAGATACCCCAGGCTTTAGTTAGTAATTTTTTCTTATAACTTTCCTTGACTAAAAATCGTTTTCTCAACTGGTTTTACGAACTAGGATACGTAACCAGTTTTCATGTCTACTTGAAAAAGTTCCTATTAGAAAATCAAGACATTTCTACCCACTTATCAAAAGAGTAATTGTGAAGAAGACGGAGAGGCTCCACGAATTTGCGGATTTGTGATACAATAAAGAATGTATCTGTTCTCTGTCTGATTCTTGGCTTCAAAAACCCTTAGACCTTCCTGAGTGATAGAAGGGTCTTTGTTATGCCAAAGAGCTGACTTAAGGTGGGCCCTGGGTAGCCTCAGGGTGGGGCTGCTCACTACAAAGACCAATCACAGGATTAGAGGGCTGAAATTTGGGGCCAGCCCTATCTACAGTGGGGGGGGGGGGGGGGGGGAGTGGGTAGAGACAGGGTTCAAGCACACAGCCAGTGATTTAATTAATCATGCCTATGTAATCAGGCCCAATCAACACTCTAGACACAAAGGCCTGGCATTGCTCCCTGGTTGGTGAACACAGTGGTGTGCCGGGAAGGCGACACACCCTGATCCCACGAACACCGGGCAGGGAGGCTGTGTGTCCTCCACCCTAGACCTTGTCCTGGGAATCTCTTCAATTCCTGATCTGCATTCTTTATGACAATAAAACTGTAATCCTACGTACAGTGGTTTCAGTAACTTCTGAGTTGTTCTACCGAATTATCAAAACTTGAGGGCTTGTGGGATTGTGGGAAGCCCCAAATTTGCAGCAGTCTAGACAAGAGTGTAGGTGGACTGGGGTCACTGAAACTCGCTCTGGCACAGGAAGTGGGGGCAGTCTTTGAAGGACTTTGCCCTTAAAATTGCAGGGTCTTTCCTCAACTCCAGAAAACTAGTGTCAGAACGGTGACTTCAGAGATCTTAATGTTTTTGTTATTTTTTTTAAGAGGAAGGAGACAAATTCTTATTCTTAAGGCAGATACTTTCCCACGTTAGACCTGTACCTCCTGAGGACCCTGAAACCAGGCTCACATCCATCCTTTCACCCCACCTCCTGTAACCGGTCTCCTGGGTGACTTTAGCGTTTGCGTAGCTAATACGTTCAACCACCCTGTCTGTCAGCTCGCTTCACTTCCACCTCCATTTCCCTACCTGTTACAAGCTCCTTCTCACAACTCTTAGATTAGAGGCCTCAAACTAAAATGTTCCTTGGAGACAGATACACTGCTTCAATATCTGAACTGAGCCAGATACGGCACACCACAAGGAAGTGGTGCGGACCGAGACGAATTGAATAGCGCCTGCCCCAAGGGGGGGGGGGGAGGGGGGGCCACTACTGAGACACAGCCATTGATGTCATCCAGGAAATGGGGATTAACTTTTGCCAGATGTTCTGCTTTTTATTTTCCTTTCTCTCCTTTTTTTTTTTTAATTTTAATGTTTATTTTTGAGAGACAGAGCATGAGCAGGGGGAGGGGCAGAGAGGGAGACACAGAATCCAAAGCAGGTTCCAGGCTCTGAGCTGTCGGCACAGAGCCCGACGCAGGGCTCGAACCCACGAACTGTAATAAGATCATGACCTGAGCCGAAGTTGGACGCTTAACCGACTGAGCCACCCAGATGCCCCTGTTCTGGTTTTTCTTTTAAAGGAAAGCAGATTTCTGAACTTTGTGTGAAATCTCCAGAGTTTTAAGCCTTGGCAATTAATTTTTAAAAAACTGAAGAGATCACAAATGGTTACAGACAAACCAAAGCGTGATGGCTTTTAACCACTGCTTCTTTATTACTTTTTTATTTCAAGTTTTTATTTAAATTCTAGTTAGTTAGCATACACGGTAAATAACCAATACTTTAAATGGTGCGGTTCCTCAGGGCTGTCTGAGGCCCCGGATTCCGGGTCTATCCCCTCCTTCGGGGAACATCATCCATCACATTGTGACAGATCAACAGACACATGAACGCAGCAACTGTTTTGTTCCAGTGAAGCAAACCAGCTCACACACAACTGGTAAGCAGAATACCAGGATGATATGGTCACTGAGAAGGTTCACACACGATCTCAACGGAGTGAGCCAGGGAGCACCGCTCCTCGTCAGAGCACCGGCCACAGATCACCCGACACGTGCTTTCCCCAGATCTTCCTGCAAATAGAGCCCAACGAGGACGAGAAACCAGAACCAGCCGTATCTAGCATCACTTCTTTGATCTGCCAGCGACATGCTTTTGTGTCCACGACTGAGCGGCTCTGACCCTTCTCTAATTCCCTTCTATCAAGTTACCTTCGTCTTTTCCTGAAAAGTTAAATGCTATGTTTACTGTAGTATTTCTTTCTTTATCAAACAATTTGTCTTTTTAACTGCTGCTGGCATTTTCTAGAATTATTATTTTTCTTGGTGCTCTGGGTACAAAGTTGCACACATTTTGAGAATCTGCTCCCGACTTTATCTTTTCTAGAAGGCCTTTTATTTTTGTAAGTGATATTGACAGTTTCTCAGAACCTCATAGTGAAACACCCCTATCTCCAGCCAAAACATCTTTATTGAGCTCAAGAATCAGATCTCCAACTGCCTGCTGTCTCCCCGCTTGAACGTTCTAAAGATGTTCTAAGACATTCCGAAGTTCACGTGTATTAAAAAAGCAAAGTGTGCTTCCCTATGTATGCCTCCTCCAGGTGGCACCACGCCGACCCCTGCAATGTCCCTGCAGGGGTCTGCCCGCACCACACGCCGCGCCTCCCCCCCCCCCCCCCCCCCCCCCGGCCACCGCCAGACTGCCAACCTCCCTACAACCAGCTCTCTCCTCCACAAGTCAATGTTCACACACGAGCCAGAACGATCCTTTAAAGAAGCGACTCTAAAATCAGTACTCCTCTGTCTCTTGCCTAAGCCCAGTATAAAACCTAAACTCTCTGAACACGGTCTGGCTGTTTTCTTCACCCCCAATTCTCGCACCGTCCTGTGTTCCCTGTCCTGCCACCGTGACCTGGCCACCAAGGTCTTCTAATATATTTAGGTATTAGATAGTAAAGAGTATCTCTAGATACTACTCTTTCTCAGCCCAGCATCTTCAAACGTGCTCTTTACTCAAACTTCAGCCTGAGAAGCGGCGGCTTCTCATCCTTCAAGCTTCAACTTTTCATCCTTAGGCCGTAACCAATAACTTTACCTAAACAGGCGCCCCCCTCCCGGTAACGACCCATCCTGACACTGTAATATTAACTTGACAGCATTTCCCCCCCATTATGTGTTTCCTTGTGAGCTTACCACTCTACTATTGGTCTTGTGTCACTAGGGCTGAAAGTTCACGGGGCCTGACCTCATGTCTTGACGCCAGTGACTGGAAGAGTGACACACGTTCTAGACTTTAACAACTAAGTGAGGGAGTCAGTGAGTGAGTACAATTGTCTCCCCAACTAACTGCTGCTCGGCCTTCAGGTAACAAACAGTTTAGAGTCACCTTGTCAGGGACGGCTTGCTGAGTGAGTCAGGCCCCCTTCCACACTCCGTGTTTTTTCTTTTTCTTGCTTGAACGCTCTGATCACATCTCTAACGACATTTAACATGTACATTTTTGTTCATCGCCTATCTCCTCCTCTGTAAGTCCCATGAGAACAATGTATTTGTGTGCCTTACTCCTCACAAGAGCCCACAAAGTAGAGTGCCTGACAAACTGATACTCAGTGACTTATTCATCAAAAATTTGCTGAATGAACCTAATTAAAACTTAGGAATTTTTCTTCTCTTTATTACATCGTTAGAAACTAAAGAATGCTCAGTTTCTCAACAAAAATGGCTCGTTCAAAATTTCGTGAATAATGAACATCATAAGCAAAAACACATTAGAGGGGTTTATCATTTCCTATAATGCCTAAGTTTTTAATCTTTTGGGGAATGATTTTACCAATTAACATCTGCGCACTTACAATGTGCAAATCACTTCAATACACACATTATAATCTCATTTACTTCTCACGATAACCCTATTATTACCATTTTATAGGAAGAGGTATGGAGGCTTAGAGAATTGACTTGGAGAATGTGATGCAATTTATAGATTTTTCCCCGGAAAAGTACGCACAAGCACACATACACATGATTGTACTTATAACTCTATAGAGGTTCCGCGGACTTCCTAGAGTTACCTACAACCAAACCCCCAGAGTTGAGATCTCTGATAGAGACCTTCTGACTCACACATGCCTTCTTTCTACATGAATGGGCAATGCTTCCACTTTCTTGTTTCCTATCTTTGTTTCAGTTCTTACGAGCTTTGCAGGTGTTTCAAATGTATCACGCAGATTTGTTTTATGTCATTTCATATGCGACTGAAGCAGCTTTTATGAGGACACCTAGAGATCACTCTGCAGGATGAAGTCCCTTGTACGACGTTGATAATTTTGAAAGCCTAGATTTTTATTACGAGACACACTGGGTTGACATTTCTTCCTGTAACATAAACTCACTTATAATTATTAGATTAGAATAGATTAAAAGTCCTGCACAGCTGCCAACAACACCCATGGGCCATTTCTCCCTAAAGAAACTGTAACCGCCTTTTTGCGTAAGAAAGAAGAATCATTTTTCCTGGTTTCCAAAACTTGAGTGTTGTTTGTTTTTGTAACGGTACCTCTTCTCAAAATTCAGAATTAATGCAAAGACAGGCCTTATCTTACTTCTCACATGTACCAAAAACAAGAACGCTGAAGACACCATGCCACATCTATTTATACAAACCAAACCGTTAAGAGTTCACATACACGCATCAGGCAACCTGAGGGTCAAGTCCTCTCCTTTCCCAACACAAACAACAGGCAGCGAAGGAGCCCTCCTTACCTGTCGCGGTCTGCACTGCCCTCTCGCCGGAAGGCAGTGGCTCCTTCCTGTGAGGCCGAGTGAGCGAAGTGTCCTGTGCAGAGAACAGTCCAGGACTGTCAGCTAGTCTCTTCCGGCCGCTGGAGTTCGGGTTGGGGACTCGGCAGCTGCCTATTGCACTTGTGAAAAGGTTTGTATGCTCATCGCTGCTGGCCGGGTCAGAGCTGGGAGTGAACCCTCCCAGGGATAAGCTCGGAGAACTCTCTGAACAGTCGATCTGTAAAGGTGTTTGCAATCCCAAAGCCAGTGGACTAGATTCTGAAGGCTCTCGGTGGACCCACTGTTCTTCTCGATTTATTAAGCTTTTCGAAGGAGAGAGATGAGGGCAGGACATATGACATCGGTGCTTTTCCTTATGCTTGTATCGCTCTCCAACAGTTTCCTTCCCAAATCGATAGCGTTTCAGGGACTCCAAAACAGATCTGGAAGAGCCGGCGTCCATGGAAACCTGGGGTTGCTCAGAAGAGCGGTGTTCTCTGTGCTTGTGACGGTGCCTATGTTTGTGCTCGACCATCCAACCATAGGCCATCTCGGGAGGGACGCTAGGGTAGGTGCTCATGGAAAGGAGAGGAGTCCTGCTGGTTGTGAGAAAGGCCTCCTGTCGCAGTAGCTTATGCTTTTTCTTATGGTATTTGGTGGGGTTGAGAAGTAAGTGACCAGCATGCATGTAGGAAGGAGGTGGAAGCGGAGGAGTGAAAGAAGGAGACGGAGGAGGGTAGAGAGTGGGGGGGTACCTTCCATAGTAACCTAGTCCCAGGGGAGTGGCTGTAAGGGGTGACGGAGAGTAAGGCATGCCGTAGGACGGATAGAATCCTGTACCGGAAAGAGGAAAACTAAGGCTGTGCATGAAGGGCATTTCGGCCATTGCCTCCCTCATCTTAGGGGGTCTCCCTCTCTTCTTTTTTAAGTCAGGTTTTCGAATGTAGTGCAAAGGGTCCAAGGGGAAAGAAGGATGTGTATAGAAGCTATTAAAGTTGATGCGAAAAATAGTGGGGAGCAGGTCTCGGGGGATAAAATGATGACTTCGATGGGTGATTCGAATTTCACTCAGTCGACTTATCAGTTCCTCCAGATCTGCAATAAAGTCTGGATCCTGTCTGCTTCGGAGCTGGGGGTATTTCTTTTTCCGTTTTCGTTTCTGCCTCTTCGTCTTGTCATAGCTGAGGTAATCGTGATTCCTGCGCTTACATTTGTGTTTATGTTTTTCTTTGAGACTGCTCAGGACTGTAGAGGTTTCAGGGGGAATCAGAGAGACATGTTCAAAAGAATGCCGCCTCTTTTTCTGTCCACAAAACTTCTCTGCTCTGTCCGAAGTGCTGTTATTATCGGTTCCGATTCCACTATCGCTGGGAATGGTCTCGTCGCTGTGAGACTCACTAATGGGAGAAGGAGTGGCCTCTTTCAGGGAGGTGAGTTCACTTAAGTGGGAAGGAGAATTCGGCAACAAAGTAGGGGGAGACAGTCGCCTCCTCCCCTTTGAGGCCTTCTTCATTGCAAGCGTCTGGATCATACTGCCCTGTCTGGAGTGTAAATGCAGATACGGCACTGAACTGGGTTCCACGAAGCCCGCGTCACTGCTCACAGGGCTCTGACCCCCACTAGTCCCAGAAGACTGGGAGCACACAGGTGACGGGAGAATCTCTGAACCACTAGCAGAGGAGGGCAGCAAAGGGGGAAGGATCTGTCCTAATGCCGAGCCAGCTGCCTGCTGAGCAGTTTGCTCAAGGACAGCAAGGCTGGTAGGGCTACCAGAAAGAATGCCGTTTAAGACAGTTTTTGGTTTTCGACCCCTTCTCTTTCCTATGTAAATGGTTCCTTTCTTGCTGACGTTTATCTGCTGGCCCAATTTAGAGCCAAACGTGGCGGCAAGACTGGACACTGTATTATGGAGTTTGGATTGCACTTTCCCTTTATTACTTGATTCTACGGAGCTTGAAAGAATCTGATTCAGCAGTTTCTTCCTCTTCAAAGTCTTCATTTTATTTATTTTGCGGATAATTGTTTTCATTAGCTGTCCATTGTTTCTCTTGGTAATTTTTTTATCTGGATCCATCTCTAGGTCACTCATGCTGCAGACAGCGGGCCTATGCCTGTCGTCCAGATCGTCTGGGTCCTGAAGCTGATCCTCACTCTCAAAGAAATCACTGCTGCTCCGATGGTTATCACTTTCAGACTCCAGCTTGCTCGGACTCTCGGTGGCAACAAACGGAGCCACGGAGAGTACAGGTGGCTTCATCTTGACCGGTGACCTCATCTGCCTCTTTGGTCTGCCTCTCTTTTTCGGAAAAGGAGACACAGAAAGACTTTGCTTGAAGGAAGGAATTTCGATTTCTGGTTGTAAAATCGGGGGTTCCTGTTCTTCCTTAGACTGCAAAGAAAACACTTTAGAGGCAGGGATTTTTAAAGTCCTTTTAGGTGGCCCTTCCAGTTGAGGCATCTCCTTAGCTTTAGGTCTTCCCCTCTTGGGCTTATAAATGTCAGACAAAAGGTCACTAGAGACACACATACTGGAGGAGAGCTTGTGAGTAGCAAAAGCCTTGTGAGCGGGTTTTTCACTATCAGTTAGGAGAGCAAGAGACGGGGCCGTGGACTTGCTCAGCTTTGGCAATCGGCGTTTCAGGAAGTCATGATCTACAAACGAAGATGGTCCGATGTTTTTCATAAACTTGGCTGGCTCAGAATTACTACCTGATAGGGAGCTACACGCAACATTCTTAAAGAGCTCTGATCTTTCTAACTCTAGCCCTTTGGGAGACCGGCATGTGCTTCTCGCCACCACTTTAGTCCACCGAGGTTTCCTTCCTTTCCGTTTTTTCAATGGTTTCGACTGCAAACTCGTGCCTAGGCTTTCAGCCACTTGGCAGTGTTTGTCCGACGCACCTACCGCACCAAGTTTTAGAAAGGGCTTGTTACTAAATAAACTAGTGAAGTTAACAACCGAAGGGGTAATTGCGTGAATACTGGAGTCGGAAGTCAAACTTGGCTTTTTTCCCAGGGAAGAGCTTATTCTTGGAATATCTAGATGCGCGGTTTTTGAATCAGTTAGCTCTTTATCAATCCCTTTACATTCGATGTTCATGCTGTGACCCACGGACCTATGACCAATGTTCAAGTGGGTACTTTCAGGAGTAAACTGGTTCTTTCCAACAGATTCAGAAATTTCTTCCATTAATTCTGTGGTAGGACTTAAGAGCAATGGATTAGGGGCCAGCTGTGAAGTTTCAGGGGGACTTCTGGTTAGAGGGTTGACAGATACGGTGGGCGATGGGGAGGGGAGACTGCTCTCTCCTACTGCACTGAATGGGGATTTTGCTGTGGATGCGTCTGAAGCAGCTCCCATTTGAAAGTCCGGAGAAGTGCAGTACACGGGAGGTTGCTTTTCATGCTTTGAGGTTTCATAAGGCCCCCTGTCACTGGATGAGAAACTGTCTTGCTGAATGCATGTTCCTTCGCTGAACATTTCTTTCTCCAAATTGATGATTTCTTTTCGAACTGAGAACTTTTCCAATATGCTTTCTTTACTCTGCCGTATAACATTCTTCTCAAAAGTTTTGCTGGTGGTGCTGTCTTTCAGGGATTCAGAAAGTTCCTGACTTTCATGACTACTGATGTTTGTACTACAAGAAGCCTTAAGTGGTTCCTGAGTGGGGAGCAGTGCTTCGGCTTTAAGGTTTATGGCATCTTTACTGACCAGGCCTGCCATAGAGCAACTCACCAGTCTCTTTCCCATGTCCTTGTTAACTAATCCCATTGCTGAATTTGCTACAATCTTCTTTGCACAGTCCTTGGCCACTAGGCCGACAGTAGAACTCAATTTCTTTCCCAAGTCTTTATTAACCAGCCCAACCACAGTGCCAAGTCCTAACTTCTTTCCAGAGTCCTTGTTCACTAACCCTGGAACAATCCCAATTCCTAGCTTCTTTCCTGAATCCTTGCTCAGCAGTCCTACTGTAGTGACAGTTCCTGGCTTTCTGCCTAAGTCTTTATTAATGAACACCGCCGTAGTGCCCGTTCCTAGTTTTTTCACAGAGTCCTTATTGACCAATCCTACCGTTGCATTAAACACTGGCTTTTTCCCAGGATCTTTAGTTACCAATCCAACTGCTGTGCTGATGGCTGGTTTTTTTATTAAGTCCTTATGTAGTATTCCAGCTACAGAGCCAACGCCTGCTTTCCGGATCAAATCTTTGCTAACCAATCCCGCAGCAGTGCCAGTTCCCAACTTCTTCGGTTTAGTCTTGGAAGACTTAGAGGGAGGGCAAGTTGCGATGAGCTGTGCCAACTTCTCTGTTACACTCGTTCCTCCATTAAGTAATGCTCGGTCCTTTAAATCAGGCTCCCGGCTCCCAACAAGGGTAGATGATGTTGCATTAATGTAATCTGTCATTTCTGAGTGTACTGGAGACAGCTTCTTCGACAAAGGACTGTTTTCTCCCTGTGAATGAAGACGGATGCCTTCTTCGGATTGGCATTCAATGGCTGCAACATCACCTGCTTTCTTGTACAACTTTGAAGGGTCCTAAAATTTGAACAAGAAACAGGTTTCAGAGAGAGTAAACCTTGTATCACACTTCGGTTTAGCATTAAAACTGAACAACCTGACTGATCACATATCAGATAAAACATAGGCAAGGGTGCTTTATTTAAAAAGGTTTATTTAAAAACCTAACTAATGTTAAACACCATGTCACCATACAGGAGTTCCTCTGCTGCTGTATCAGAGGCTAGCAAAACGTTACCTGTGCTGACTCTCAACCACACACACTTATATATTACTCAACATTTAAAAATAACCTGATTTTTTTTGACATTGTTTGAAAATGGCAAATTAGCAATCTACTCTTACCTTACTTTAGACTGAACATTTGCATACAAACATCCTATTTTTAAAAAGATAAGTATTGTTAGTTACAATAACCAATGGCACTCTTTTAAAATAATAGTTCACTGGGGCGCCTGGGTGGCTCAGTCGGTTAGCTACCTGACTTTGGCTCAGGTCATGATCTCCCGGTTCGTGAGTTTAAGCCCTGCATGGGCCTCCCTGCTTTCAGCGCAGAGCCCGCTTTGGATCCTCTGTCTCACCCTCTCTTTGCTCCTCCCCCGCACGCATTCTCTCTCAAAAATAAATACACGTTAAAAAATATATATTTAAAAATAAAATAAAATAATTGTTCACTGCCTACCTCCTTCATTGATAGCAAAGATTTCAAACCAGTGCTGTACAACCCCTAACCTACTTCCACTCCTTTAACTCATTCTCAATTATAGTTTATTTTTATTTTTTCAATGTTTATTTATTTTTAAGAGAAAGAACGCAAGTAGGGGAGGGGCAGAGAGAGAAGGAGACACAGAATCCGAACCAGGCTCCAGGCTCTGAGCCGTCAGCACAGAATCTGATGCAGGGCTTGAACCCATGAACCGAGCCCAAGTTGGATGCTTAACCGACTGAGCCACCCAGGTGCCCCTCAGTTATAGTTTTGAAAGAACAATCAAGTTCTCTCTTAATGTGAGAGGAATAAAAAAGACAGTAAAATACATTCACATTTTCTATACAATGCACTTTTACATAACATTTAGGGGGCATCTGGGTGGCTCAGTTGGTTGAGCATCTGACCCTTGATTTTGGTTCAGGTCATGATCATGAGTTCGAGCCCCACGTCAGGCTCTGTGCTGACAGTGAAGAACCTGCTTGGGATTCTCTCTCTCTCTCCTTCGCTGTCTGCCCCTTCTGTGCTCATGCTTTCTTCCTCTATCTCTCTCTCAAAATAAATAAATAACTTGAATAAAAAGATTTGTATCACATTTTGGAGTTGGAAGTAACTTTTAAGTCATTAACATAAATTGTTACCCAATTCATGAGTTCTCACCGTATACTTCACAAGTGAATTAATTACTTCACACAACAATCTGTTTTACTTTTGGATAACAATTAAAGAGTTCTTTTTTTTAGAAAAGCAAAGCTGGAGGCATCTTGATTCCGGACTTTAAGCTACATTACAAAGCTGTAGTGATCAAGACAGTATGGTACTTGCACAAAAACAGACACACAGATCAACGGAACAGAAAAGAAAACCCAGAAATGGAACCACAACTATATAGTCAACTAATCTTCAGCAAAGCAGGAAAGAATAACCAATGGAAAAAAAGACAGTCTCTTCAGCAAATGGTGTCGGAAAAAACTGGACAGCAACGTGCAGAAGAATGAACCTGGACCACTTTCTTAGACCGCACACAAAAGGAAATTCAAAATGGATGAAAGACCTAACCACGAGACAGGAAACCATCAACATCCTAGAAGAACACAGGCAGCAACCTCTTTGAACTCCGCCGCAGCAACTTCTTACTAGACACGTCACTGGAGGCAAGGGAAACAAAGGCAAAAATGAACTATTGGGACCTCATCAAGATAAAAGCCTTCTGCACAGCAAAGGAAACAATCAACCAAACTAAAAGGCAGCCTACAGAATGGGAAAAGATATTTGCAAATGACATATGTGATAAAGGGTTAGTATCCAAAATCTAGAAGAACTTCTCAAACTCAACACCCAAAAAACAAATAATCCAATTAAGAAATGGGCAGAAGACATGAATAGACACTTTTCCAAAGAAGACAGCCAGATGGCTAACATGCATGAAAAGATGCTCCACATCACTCATCAGGGAAATACAAATCAAAACCACAAGGAGATACCACCTCGCACTTGTCAGAATGGCTAACATTAACAACTCAGGCAACAACAGATGTTGGGAGAGGATGCAGAGAAAAGGGAAACACTCATACACCGTTGATGGATGTACAAACTGGTGTGGCCACTCTGGAAAACAGTCTGCAGGCTCCTCAAAACATTAAAAATAGAACTACCCTACAACCCAGCAATTACACTACTAGGTATTTATCCAAAGGATACAAAAGTACAGATTTGAAGGGGTACGCATGCTCCCCAATGTTTATAGCAGCATTATGAACAACAGTCAAATTATGGAAAGAGTCCAATTGTCCAATGACTGATGAATGGATAAAGAGGTGGTATTTGTATGTATGTGTCTATATATTAAAATATATGCATATATAAACTTATAAATATATACATACAATGGAATATTACTCAGCCATCAAAAAGAATAAAAGACTAGAATCTTGGGGTGCCTGGGTGGCTCAGCCAGTTAAACGTCTGACTTGTGATCTTAGCTCAGGTCTCGATCTCAGGGCCATGACTAAGCTGTGTGTGTACTTAAAAAATAATAGTAACTGAATCTTGCCATTTGCAATGATGTGGATGGACTAGAGTGTATTATGTACGCTAAGCAAAGCAAGTCAGTCAAAGACAAATACCATATGATTTCTTTCATATGTAGAATTTAGGAAACAAAACAGATGAACATATGGGAAGGGGGAGAAAAACAGAGAGAAAGATAACAGACTCTTAATGATAGAAAACAAACTGAGGGTTACAGACTGAGGGAGGGGGGTGGGAGGATGGGATAGATGGGTGAGGGCACATTAAGAGGAACACTGGGTGTTGTATGTAAGTGACGAATCACTGAATTCTACTCCTGAAACCAATATTACACGATATGTTAATTAACTAGAATTTAAATAAAAATTTTGGGGAAAAGAAGTCTAAAGAAATAAAAAAGATTTATCTAAATCAAAAATATGAACTTCATTTGACACTGTCAGGGAAAACAAATAATTTTTCTCCCATGTTTCAACATAGATTTTCTTGAACAACTGAAGTATAATTGACGTAAAGAGTTCTTTTTAACCGTGAAATAAAAATGAAAGACTTGAACAAATGGAAATACATACTGTGTTTGTGGATAGGAAGACATAAGATGACAATTTTCCCAAAACAAATTTATAAATTTAATGCTATCCCAATAAAAATACCACCAAAATTTCATTCAGGAGTAAGAAAAAATATAAAATTCTTTCGAAAAATTAGACAAGCAAGAATAACTAGCAAAATCTTAAAAAGAAGAAAAGCAAGGGTACAACTGTACCAAATGTTAAATTATTTTTTAAAGCTTCTATCGTTAAACAGTACAGAACTTACACACGAAAAGACCGAAGAACCAATGGAAGAGGGCGAACAACAAAAAACAAATTCAAGCATACCCAGACATGTACCGTATGTAAAATGGTGTAATTTCTATAGAAGGGAAATGGGTAATGACTAGAATACCATATGCATTTAACTACAGGAACCCCACCAGTAGGAGATCAAATCCCTACTGGATTAGATTTTTGCCAAGATACGCTGGCAAAAATATAACAGCTGCAGAAAACTATAAAATGTACCACTACTTTTTAAGAAGATTTTAAGTAATCTCTATATCCAACGTGGGGCTCAAACTCACAACTCTAAGGTCAACAGTTATACTTGACTGAGCCGGCCAGGCACCCCCTACCACCATTTTAATAGCAAAACTCTAAAATAATTATCTACAGGAGAGTGGCTGATTAAACCAAAGGAATGTGTATAAGAGAGTACTATGAAACGGCAAAAAAAAAAAAAAAAAAAAAAAAGCCCCAAAAAACAAGACCCCAAAAAAGGAGAGACCAACCAACTGCTGTGTGATCCTCTTTAAGAATACAATGTTAAATGAAAAAAAGAATTAGAACAGTGGCTATAAATATACCACCTTACATATAAAGAGGAATATGAATATATACACGTATCTGATCACATTAAACATGGAAGGAAAAAACCGAAAGATTAATAAAAACGGTGACCTACAAGGGGAGGAAAGAGGTCTAGATGTCAGACTTTCCTGCATCTACTTATGGTTCTGACTTTGCAATTAAGTACTTTAAGTATTTAAGAAACAAAATTATATCATATAGAAAAATATTCCAAATCTCTAAATACTGAAAACAATGTAAACAAATATATCTATCAAATTAAGTACATAGCTACATGGAAGACGATTATTTTGAATTACTTTAAAACAGTCTTTGGACAATACATTTTAAAGACAAAATGATATCCACAAGAAATCTTAAATTCCATCCAGTGAGACTGATATTAGTGGTAATATTGGTATAATTACTTTGAACCTAGATAGATGGATAATCGATAGATACATAGATCAAATAAGTTACTATGTGAATGTCATTAGGAACCAAAATTTTTTTTTTTTTAACGTTTATTTATTTTTGAGACAGAGAGAGACAGAGCATGAACGGGGAGGGTCAGAGAGAGGGAGACACAGAATCTGAAACAGGCTCCAGGCTCTGAGCTGTCAGCCCAGAGCCCGACACAGGGCTCGAACTCACGGACCGCGAGATCATGACCTGAGCCGAAGTCGGCCACCTAACCGACTGAGCCACCCAGGTGCCCCTAGGAACCAAATTTTTGTAAGAAAAAAAAGGAGACACAATATAAAACCAAAGAGATTAAAACCCCTATAATTTCAAGTTGAAATATTAGAAACGTACAAAGTCTTTAACACACACCCACACTTTCCCCCCTTATCTCTATCAAACTGCCTAAATACAATGAAAATCCAGTAGCAATGAACACCTCTAATACCCAGGACTGTGGTCTCTACCTATCACTTCCCAGTAAAAGGGGAGGAACCAGGGTTCCCTGAAGAACAGACTACATCCAAGTATTAGATAGGAAATGTAGCACAAGAGGATCCTAGTGATGGATGTAAATAGATCTCTTAACTTGTACTGGTCACTCTACTCTTTAATTTGAAATTTACCATAATGAAATGTGTTTATTAAAATAAGTTCTTCCTAAGGGGTGCCTGGGTGGCTCAGTCTGTTGAACATCTGACTTCGGCTCAGGTCATGATCTTGCGGTCCGTGGGTTTGAGCCCTGTGTTGGGCTCTGTGCTGACAGCTCGGAGCCTGGAGCCTGCTTTGGATCCTGGATCCCTCTCTCTGCCCCTCCTCCGCTCATGCTCTGTGTCTCTCTCCCTCAAAAATAAATCAACATTAAAAAAAAAAATTAAAGTAAGTTCTTCCTAAGAGTGATGTAAAATCTGCCTTTCTGCAACTATCACTTACTGGTCTGAGTCTCACCTTCTCAAATCACATAGAATAAGTCTAATTGCTCTGCTTTCCTGCAGCTTTTCACCCATGTGATCTCAACCACACAGTCAACCTTCTGCCCCAAATGGTTTCACTTCTTTCTGGTCATTTTCTGACGGACGCGTTTCAGTTTCTCAACACTCCTCTTTACTTTATGGCAACTAAAGGAGAACACAATACCACCAATAGCTGATCACCTCAGAATTAAGGGAACTTAATTATCTCTTTTGGACTAGACTCTTACAATTTTGCCCAAGGGGAAAATGACTTTTTTTTGACAGTCTCCTGTACAATTTATAAATACTAAGCTTGTGATTAAACAAACCCCTCACATTTTCCTCCCATTTTACTAAGAAACAATAGGCTCATTCTGTACGTTCATAGTTACTTTTCAAAACTTAACAATTAAGAGGCTTTATTAAGTACTTTAAAATATATTTGTATCTGAAAACTACATTTCTTTTTTATTTTGTTTTATTTTTTATTTTTTAAAATTTACATCCAAATTAGTTAGCATATAGTGCAACAATGATTTCAGCAGTAGATTCCCTAGTGCCCCTTACCCATTTATTTAGCCCATCCCCCCTCCCACCACCCCTCCAGCAACCCTCAGTTTGTTCTCCGTATTTACGAGTCTCTTCTGTTTCGTCCCCCTCCCTGTTTTTATATTATTTTTGTTTCCCTTCCCTTATGTTCACCTGTTTTGTCTCTTCAAGTCCTCATATAAGTCATATAATATTTATCTTTCTCTGACTAATTTCACTTAGCTAATTTCACTAATAATACCCTCCAGTTCCATCCACGTAGCTACAAATGGCAAGATTTCATTCTTTTTGATTGCCGAGTAATACTCCATTGTATATATACACCACATTTCCTTTATCCATTCATCTGTCGATGGACATTGGGCTCTTTCCATCCTTTGGCTATTGTGGATAGTGCTGCTATAAACATGGGGGTGCACGTGTCCCTTCAAAACAGCACACCTGTATCCCATGGATAAATACCCAGTAGTGCAAATGCTGGGTCGTGAAATAGAAGACAAAAGATATACACAGTAGTGCAAATGGTGGGTCGTGGGGCAGTTCTATTTTTAGTTTCTTGAGGAACCCCCATACTGTTTTCTAGAGTGGCTGCACCAGCTTGCATTCCCAGAAAACTACAACATTTCTAATGTTAAAACGTACCTGTAAAAATCCATCTTGTACAAACTGAGACTATGTACAATGAAGTGGATAAAGTTAACAACAGTGAACGGAAGGAGTGAGAACAAATGTTTATACTATATAATCCCATTCAGGAGGCCCCGGGGGGCTCAGTTGGTAAAGTGTCTGACTCTTGATTTCGGATCAGGTCACGATCTCACGGATTGGGAGTCTGAGCCCCACGTCAGGTTCTGCGCTGACAGCGTGGAGCCTGCTTGGGATTCTCTCTCTCTCCCTCTCCCTCTCCCTCTCTCTCTCTCTCTCTCTCTCTGTCCCTTCCCTGCTCATGCAACACTCTCTCTAAATACATACGTAAACTTAAAAAAAAAAAAAAAAAGGAAAACAGTCCCCCGTGGTATGAGGCAGCGTGGCATGGGCGGCAGTGAAAGGGAAGGAGCATGAGGAGGGTTTAACAGGTGCTGGCAGTGTTGTAGCTCTTAAACTGAACACTGGCCAGAGGGGGTACTGTGGACTGTGAAGATCCACTGAGCTGTCACACGAGTTTTGTGTGTTTATACTCCAATAAAAGTCATTTTAAAAATTCTGCCTAAAGCGGAGACATATACAGTTCCCATATCCTGCTAAAGGACTGTACTCAAATCTGGGTTTTTGTGTCTGTCAGAAATATTAACTAAAATCAGCCTAAAACACTATCCCACAGTAAACGGTCAATGATGAAATAGAAGACAAAAGATATACACAGATAATTTAGTTTTGGTTTCAAAGATCTCTTCTTCCAAATTCTGCCATTGGATAAAGGGAGTCAATGAGATTATACTAACAAGACAATGCAAAACTACCTATGGTACTGGTGGTAGTAGTCTCTTACATTCCTAAGAACCTTTTAAAATGACAATTAGTCGTAAGAAGGGTCATTTTTAACAGAGTATATTATATGTTGGGCAACAAAAAGGATATCTTATCAAAACGTCCCATTAGGCATATAATTTTTTTCAACACAAAAATAGCTTTACTCCAAATATAAAGTTAGGCTTATTTTAAAAAGTGACGAAAGTACTACCATCCATGGATAAACACGTTTACATTTCAGATCTTTCCATCACACGCACAAAAACACATGAACATCCTTGTATAAAAATGGTCCAAAAATGCTTTTTGTTTTGTACCTTGGTTAACTTAAATGCTGCAAGAAGACACCTTTCTGTGCAAACAAATCAGGAATTAGACTACTGATTCAACGGTTTCACAACAGTCTGCAGTTCATTAAATCAACCTACTTGCTGCTTTTAAAAGAACTTCTGGTTATTGATTATTATAAGTAGTATATGATAAACATCCAATTACATAAATCTTTGCTATTGTCCAATTATTTCCCTCAGAGAATTGTTAGGTCTAAAGGTATAATATATAGAATAAATAGTTACACATGTTGACCAGCTATGCACCAAAGGGGGGAAAAATTATTTCAAAGGGAAAAAAAAAGTTCATTACAAAAATCCAGAATGGGGGTGTCTGGGTGGCTCAGTCGGTTAAACATCTGACTTCAGCTCAGGTCATGATCTCGCGGTCCGTGAGTTCGAGCCCCGCATCGGGCTCTATGCTGACAGCTCAGAGCCTGGAGCCTGTTTCAGATTCTGTGTCTCCCTCTCTCTGACCCTCCCCCTCTCGTGCTCTCTCTCTCTCAAAAATAAACATAAAAAAACCCAAACAAACACAGAATGTATAAAACAATACATTTCTACAACTCAAGATAATACTTTATGATGTGTGATATTCCATACTGTTAGGCAATGCTTCTTAGAGCAGAAACAACAATACCATCTGATAGCCTGATCCTGATAATTCTGAAATTAAACACTGCCAATTCGGGTGATTTGATTAGAGCAATCTTCAAAAATTTTACTCTCTGCCATTTCCTGTTCTAGTAAGTTCATGGAGTTCTCATTTCAAATGCCATTATTTCTAGGATTACTTACTATTTAAGTTCATTTTCAAATCTACTTGTTATTGTCCTGTTTTTATCAAATGGCTTTTTGCCCACTTTACACATTTAAACCCCCTCCAGGGGGTCCCCACGCTTACAGTTCCTGGTTGTAAAGGCCACGTGTTCCTGTGCTAACTTCCCTGCTGTGGGCCTGGGCTCCCGCACCGGCCGTACTGTTTTCTGTCTATGGTTTACATGAAGCCATGTGAGTTTTCTGGTGAGACATCAATGTTCTAAATGTGAAGACAAGCCTTTTTACTCCCACTGTCAGTGCTTAAGATTTCACAATCTACAATTTTTTTTTTTTTTTTTTTTTGCATTTCTATTTACATTTCATTTATTACCTGTTATTGGGAACTTCTGGTGACATGACTTTGCTGGCCGTGTGTACTTCTTCAGCACTGAAACAACTGTTAAAAGGTCCTGGTCCACATTATCTTTCTAAATTGTGGAGTTTATCATTATTGATTTAGAAGAGCCCTTAACATGTCAGAAATAAGTTCTTTTCTTCTGCCGTGTTACACTTATTTCCCTCAACTTATCAGTTGTCTTTCCACTTCCTATTAGATTTCTTAAAGAAGTTCTATGCATTCAAATACATAAGAAAACCTGTACTAAGTACGTCACATACTCTCTCATTTAATCCTGACTGTAGTAACTGCTGCAGTTACTATAATTGACTTCATTAAATAGAAAAAAGAGAACCGTGTAGATATTCCCTGCCCAGCATCACCTAACCAGTTAAGTGACTGAGCTATGATTTAAACCTAGTCTCATTTCACAGCCACAGCTCTTAGCCATTATGTTCAATAAAATAGTCTCTCTAGCTCTAACGCTGTTGTCACAGATTACTTGGAAAGGTCATGTCCTTCTGAAGACAACAATCTTCCCTTCATCTTCAGTGAATTTTTTTTCTTTTTGCTTTAAATTATTTACCTGTCTTGAATTTTGAAAATAACCTGTGAGTAGGTAAGCAGCCTTTACCTCAGAAGGTCTGTCTGTTTCGAGGATTTCCATTATGCACTTCATGTTAATTTACACTCGGGTCTTTCTTTAAGCTCTCCATTTTACTTCATTCACATTTACGCTTATTCCCGAGCCACTAATACAATGTACTGATATTCTAACTTTATAAAAACTTCTAATACTTGAAAAGACTCATTTTTCTTTTTTGTATTCCTGCAGAATTTCCTTGGGTTATTTTATAGTATTATGGAGATATAATCACATACCATAAAATTCCATCTTTTAGAGCACAAATCCAAGGGTTTTTAAGTTCATAGATTTGTATATCCCAAATCACTAATTTTAGGAGATTTTCATAAGGTTTCCTCATTATTTTTGCATATGTATACTTAGCGGTGGCCCTGAGATCCATTTGAAGTTTGAAAAAAACTCTAAATGTCTTTAAGTGTATGTGTATATGTGTGTGTGTGTGTGTGTATATGTGTGTGTGTGTATGAAAAAAGGTATCTCAACCCTAACATTAGCTCTACAATAAGAAAGCAATTTTATCTAGTGAAAGTTTTTAGTATTACTGGATATTTATAATCTTATTCAAACAGATCCTAAACACTTGCTGTCAAGGTTATTTCTAAATATTTCATAAAAAATGTTACATGCATGAATGAATTTTTTGTTAGTTTTTCTAAATTGATGATATTCAAAAACACTACTGATTTTACTTTATAATCTTGAATTCTTGCTTAATCAGGAACTCATTTTTTTCAGGTAATAGTTATTAAGTACCTACCGTTTAAGTGCAAAGAATAACACCAGTGGAAAAAATTCCTTTTAACATGGATATTTCATTCTGATGCATGAGCAGGGGAGAGGCAATAAAAAGAGAAGTCAAACAGTATTTCAGAGGGTGAAATATGCTATGCAGAAAATCAGAGCATGGAAGAGGAGGAAACTCTAGGGTTGGAAATGATTTATAACATTAAAATAGGGTGACAGTAAAGTCCCAATTGAGAAGATCACAATTCCCCAGAAACCCAAGGGCAGTTAAGGAGGGACTTACATACCTGAGAAAAGAATAATACCCCAAAGATGAAACAGCAAGAGCAAAGGCCCTGAGGCAGGAGGTGCAAGGGCAGACTTCTGTCAGTCCAAGAGAGGGAAGGGAACACCAATAGAAGGTTTTATGTAGAAGAGGTATGTGACCTAATTCTTCATTGGACAATATATATTGGGTGTATACTCAGTGTTGGAGATTTGTGAAAGAATAAAGACAAAAATCCCTGTTCTCACATAGCTTATTTTTTAATGGAAGAGGAAAACAATAAAGAAAAACACAGATTTTCAAAATATTATTTGCTAAAAGGTGGTGACCGTTCTGGGAAAAACTGAAGGCTACCAAGAGAGCCAGGAGTCTGCCAAAAACGGGGCTGTGACACTGGGTGAGGCCTCACCGGCAAAGACCTCAAGTGAGGAAGTGATGAAAGGGAACACCAAGAACACTGGTGTGGCAGGACCTGAGCAACTGAATGGGGACAGGAACACAACATGTGCAGCGGGGAAGATCAGGCAGACGTTTTAGGCTGTTACAAAGGCTTGAGCTTTTACTGCCCGAAAGGGGAAGCACTAGGAGGTTTTGAGGTGGAGGAAGGGCAGAAGGGTGACAAGATTTCATTTAAATCTTCCAACATGCCCTCCCTCTAGTTGCTTTCTTCCTCGTGCTTCATAAAGTGACCAGGGTCTTGTTAGCAACCCAGAGCAGTTATCCTGACAAGAGATGACAGCGACCATGGACCAGGGTAAAACAGTGTACGTGACGAGAAGATCAATCACAAAGACTGTGGTGGAAGATGGAAAATAAATGTCAGGAGATCAGTCTGGGACATGTTAGGACTGAAATGCCTTCTAAACACCCCAGTAGAGGAGTCTGAGCAGGAAGTTTCAAATCTGAACGGCGGCACATAGATATTTAAAGCCCTGAGACAGGCTGACATAACCAGGTGAGGCACGGCCACATTAACAGATGAAGAAGAACCAGCAAAGACGAAGGGGCCAGAAGGTAACAACAGGGGGAAAAAAAAAAACTTAGCGTGAGTGAACATGCGGTACCCCGGACGTGAGGCCCAAGGGCTGCCACCCCAGTGCTGCTGGTGGATCAAAGAGAAATGACAGCGTGCGGCCAGCTACTGGACGTGGCCCCACGGGGTCACTGGTAACCACGCAACAGCACTTTCTAGAAAGCGCGAGAGCAAAAACCTGACGGGAGCGGGTATAAAAGAGAATGGGCAGAGAAAAATGTGAAGTCAAGTAAAGAACAACAAGGGAACTGAGAAGTAGGCGGTCAGAGTTCGAAGATAAAGTGGAATCAAAGCAGCGTCGTGTTTCTTTTTCAAATGGGGATAACAATGGCATCTTTATTCTCAAAGGAAAAACAGCAGTGGGAGAGATGGAAACCCTCATGACGTTTAAAATATATGTGTGTCTATGGATGTGTAAAATCTCCTAGAGAGCCACCTAGCTCCCATGGAATTTGCTGAATCATTTTGTCCTTCATTCTGTGGCATGAAATGCTACACTTCTCATGAACTGACTTCTTTTGTTTTTCTTTTTGAGAGACACAGGGTGTAAGTGGGAGAGGGGCAGAGAAAATCTTAAACAGCCTCCACGTCCACCCAGGGCCTGATGCGGGGCTAGACCCCACAAGCCTGGGACCATGACCTGAGCTGAAATCCAGTCGGACACCTAACCGACTGAGTCACCCAGGCGCGTCTGTTGCTGTATACTCCATTCTGGGTCACTGATTTTCTGTCTGTCCGTGCACCACTACCACAACGTGCTGGGCATTTCAACCTGGTTTCACGTCCCGGTAAGACAGATTCCTACATGTTACTGCTCTTTTCAGCCATGTCACTGCTGCTTATTTTTCCATATAAACCTTGTAAGCAACTTATCTAGTGCCAAAAAACCTGTGTCATTTTAATTTTCATTGTTAAACTTGCCAATACCCCAAAGAAGTGAAGTGAGGGACTCGTGCTGATATCTGCGCACTGATGTCCCCAGCAGCGTTATTCACAAATAGCCAGCAGGAAGATGCACATCCGTCCACGTCCCCCGGCAGGTGAAGGACAGGTAAAATGTGGCATACGCACACAACTACTTATTACTCAGACTTAAAACAGAAGGAGAGTTTGACATATGCCATACAACATGGATGAACCTCGAGGACATTAAACTAAAAGGAAGCAAGCCAACCACAAAAAGACCAATACTCTAGGACTCTACTGACAGGAAGTACCTGGAGTAGTCAAATTTAGAGAGACACACAACAGAATGGCAGCTGCCACAGGCTGCAGAGGAAGGTAGTCACTGTTCAGTGGGGTACAGAATTTCAGTGGCGGGAAGACTGAAAACATTCTGGAGGTGGATGGTGATGATGGTTTCACAACAATGTGAATATAGTTGGTGCCCACAGAACTGTATATGCAAAACTGGTTTAAAAGGCAAATTTGGGGGCACCTGGGCAGCTCAGTCGGTTGAGCATCCGACTCTTCAGGTCAGCTCAGGTCACATGATCTCAGGCTCCTGGGATCTAGCCCCGTGTCGGGTTCCGTGCTGAGGGTGGAACCTGCTTGAGGTTCTCGCTCTCCCTCTTTCTCTGCGCCGCCCCCCACCCCCACCCTGCTTACACTCTCTGTCTCTCAAAAAAATTCTGTCCAATTTGAGGGCATTATGAATATTATTATTTTGGTTCCGAATTTTGACGTTTGAGAACACCCCGAATTTTATCCTCCAGAGGTAACTTGATCCTTTGATCTGGATCGCAAAGAGATTCTTAGCTTTACTGGTAAAATCTAAGACTGTAACTGTGGTTTCCATGATAAACACTCAGGCAACGATATTAAATGAGACCTAACAAGTCCTTTCAGTCTATTTATTGAATAGACTTTGTATTTCTTTGTATTATGCCTTTAACAGTAAATCTAAATAAAAATTTCTGCCTTCCTCTTTGAAGATATCAATTATGCTATCTTATATATCTTCTCCCTGTTACCATATATATCACACATTGCCTAACCTTTTGAACTTTGTTCATTTCCACTTTGTTCCTTCTTTCCCACTGTTTTTGCACGCGCTTCTTCTAATGCCACTTCTCTATAACTGACTGTTGGCCTTCCACTTATCTCCTACTGTGATAGCTCATCTGTCTACTGTGCTCCTGAAATTGCTGCAGCATCCTTCATCCTTTTTACAAAGGCAATTGTTTTAATTTTTTGTAACTCCCAGCAAAATAGTTGGAAACAGTACCCTTGTTCTGCGTGCAATCCATTCTGCTAAACTTGTGAGGTGGAGAAGCTCTCTTCAGAACTGACGGTTATTTTCTCTCAGCATTTGAAGATAACATTCTTTTATTCCCTAACCTCAGAATGTGTCCATCATAAATAATTCTGGAATATTACCCTTCAAATATTAAATCTCCCTAATTATTCTTCAGGACTCCAACTAGAACATATTGGACTTACTACCATCCTTCATCATCTTGTATTATTCCTACCACATTTGACATCTCTGGCCCTGCTACATTCTAGGTGATTTTCTCAACACTATTTTCCAGTTCACTATTCTCTCCACGGCTGCATCTATAATGAATGCTTACGCTATTACTCACCGAGCCTTTGAAAGTAAATGGGTGCTGGGGTGCCTGGGTGGCTCAATGGGTTAAGTGTCCGACTTGGGCTCAGGTCGTGATCTCACCGTTCGTAAGTGTGAGCCCCACATCTGAGCTGTCAGCACAGAGCCTGGAACCTGCTTCGGATTCTGTGTCTCCCTCCCTCCCTCCCTCCCTCCCTCTCCCTCTCCCTCTCCCTCTCTCTCTCTCTCTCTCTCTCTCTGCTCCTCCCTGCTCACATGCTATCTCTCTCTCAAAAATAAACAAAGATTAAAAAATAAATAAATAAATAATAAATAAAAGTAAATGGGTGAATTTTTTTCACCTCAAAAATACACTGTTCATATCCAGAAAATATATTCCATTGGCTTCTTTTGAAACTCTGCCTGGTTATTTTCTTAAAGGTTTATCCTTTTCTCTAATTACTTTTTTAAGACACTAATCATTTCAAATACTTGATATTCCTTTTTTACTTTTTAATGGAAGATTCACAACATCCAACATGGGGCTCAAACTCACAACCCCAAGATCAAGAGTCACAGGCTCTACTGACTGAGCTAGCCAGGTGCCGCAAACGCTTTACATTCTGACTTCAACAACTGTATTATTTGAAGTTCCTGCAGAACTTAATCCTGTTTTTAGCTGTGTTTGCTTACTCCTTCTGTTGATGATTTTTTTTTTTTTTTTTAATGTTTGCTTCTGAAACCTTCTTAACAGGTGCTGCATTGAGGGTATAGACCCTGAAGAATCCTAGTTCCGACTTCCAACCTTAGTGGGTTTAGAATAAAATGCAAATCAATTTGAAATTCTTCCCACATTCTTCTGGGAGAAAGGTAACAACAATATCTATAGAGAGGAAAACAATGAGGTAATAGCTTAAAAAAAAATAACAACAGAAAAGCCAGTATCTCAAAATAAACATGAGCGAACATATAAACAGACAATTCAAAGCAGAGAATTAAACAGCAGAACAAGAAAAAAAGCTGAAATTCACTAGTAAGGGAAGAAATACATGCTCAAAAATAGGGCTTCTGTATTTTGCCATTATAACGAGTGACTGCCAAGAAGTGAAGGAGAATAAAGAAATGAGGCCTCGAGAAACATATCCACAGAATCTAATGAGAGGGCAAGCTACAAAGAGGAAGACAAGAAAAGAATAAAAATTATACAAATATTTTAAAATATCTCCTTCTAAAAGATATTATGAATTTATGAAGGCAAATTTTTACCAAGTTTGGCTTCAGTCTCAAGTAAGTCAAACAACTAAATGCTTACTTTCACGTTATTTCCAGTATCATAAAACTTATGAGTAATCAACATAGTGGATTACTACCCATTATAGTCAGTCTAACATTGTCAGTAATACAAATAAGGCATGACACTTGGATTTGTGGTATTATTTGAATATTCACTTTCAAATAAAGGCAAAAATTTTTACCTGAAACAGGAAGAATTTCCTTTTGGGCATCATGTGTTAACATTTAATAAGTTAAGGTACATGTATTAATGCAAAACTGAAATCCTGAAATACTTATTATCACAAGAACTGTTAATTTCATGTTCTAAAACAAGAACTATCAAATAGTTAAATAAACAACGAAACGGACAATATAAATATTAAGAGTATGTTATCTAAATTAGTATGAACATTATTTTAAAATTAAGTAAATAAACGCTAATAGAATTTAAATAATCATGTAAGACAGAATAACAGGCTTGCATTTCTACCGTAATTCTCACCTTCCTGGAATTTTAATACACTAAACAAAATAACATTAAATGTATTAACTTTTTTTTTTTTTTTTTTTTTTTTTTTTTTTTTTTTTTTAGAGAGAGAGTGAGTGCATACACAAGCAGGGGAGAGGGGCAGAGAGAGATAGAGAATCCTAAGCAGGTGTGGAGCCTGAGACAACGCATGATCCCATGACCCTGGGTCATGACCTGAGCCAAAATCAAGAGTCGGACACTCAACCGAGCCACTAGGTGCTCCAAAAATATTAATTTTTAAGTAAAATGTTTCTACTCTATTTAATCCTCGAAGCTTCCAAGAAAAATACCTCTTTGGCAATTCTTCACATTGTGTGAAAATTAATTAAAACACGTCAACTTGGGGCACCTAGGTGGCTCAGTCGGTTGAAGTGTCTGACTTCAGCTCAGGTCATGATCTCATGGTTTGTGAGTTCGAGCCCCGCATCGGGCTCTGCACTGACAGCTGGGAGCCTGGAGCCTGCTTCCGATTCTGTGTGTCCTTCCCTCTCTGCCCCTCCCTGCTCACACTCTCTCTGTCTCAAACCAAAAAACAAACATACAAACAAAAAACAGAGAAAAAAAAAACATGTCAACTTAGCTCAAAATTTCAGGAGAGAAACTCCAAAATAAATCCACTTCATGCATAATAACCTTTGATCCGGACGTAATATAAAGAACAGTATTAAAAACAGAAGAAAATGTCAGAGGAAAACAAAACATCTACCAGGGTTGTTCTAAGTCCATTAAAAATATTAAATGCTTTAAGATGTCTTTATGAATATGAGTCAGGAAGCCTAAACCTCAATTAGGCTTTCTGAAGTGTTGCTACAGGTTGACAATCATTTTCAGTACTTGATAAAAAAGTTTTTGAGATCTGCTCACAAAGTTCCTTCCAGAAAATATTCTACTGAAAAACTTGTTCCTAAATCTCATTCTACTGTAAACAAAACACGAATAATATGATTAAATATACTACTTCTGTTCCTTGCACATCAAACATTTAGGTACATAAAAACACGAATGCTTGACAACACGAGCTGAGGACTAAACTCCTACTTCGGTTGTTGCTAAAAGACAGCTACATCTCGCACTGCTAACCACAGAATGAATCCCACTTAAATTGTACAGAAAGGAAAATCAGTAAAGGAAGGAAAAATAAGTTTAATTATCACTTAATTAATGTTGGCAACAGAACAGTGAAGTTATGAGTGGTTGGGAATCCTAAGAATACAATGTTTTGTTCCCATTCCTCAAGTTGGATGCTTAGAATTATGGCATGGACTTACTGTCTGTAATCAGAAATACCGGAAGCTCCATTCTACATTCTTGATCGTTCTTATTACACTAGAGATTTTGAAACAGGGAAGGGCTAGCCTTATGGTGGTAAAGAAGAGGTCTTGAGATATGGAAAGCTCTAATATTACTCTGCCAATAACAGCATCAGTATAGGAAAACTTATTCAATGTAGTTTCTTTATTGGAACCCACTGAAACAGTGTTTTGCACCTGGTGGGGATGGGGAGTGTGTGTGTGTGTGTGTGTGTGTGTGTGTATTCTATACAGGCTACTTCCTGGAAAGTTCCTCCTACCCACTGTTCTATTACGTGGCAGATTTTGAAACTAGTGTCCACACGATGAAAGCTGAGAGGTAGATGGAAATTCAGACAATTTTATCATCTTATAACCCAATTACACACAGCTGCACCGCAACATTTCTAGATAAAAAGTTTATGGAGAAGCTAGGAAGCTGCCATTCCATCCTAACAAAAAGTAAAAAGCTAAACAAACTGAGAAGTCAACTCTTCTTAGATCTGTATTAGAAGTGAGGTCACAGGGCAAACTACTATTGCCCCCCCAGATGGAAGTGACCGACAGAGAGTCCTAATTTACCAGAGCAGAAAACCAGGAGCTGAAAGCTTGGTGGGAAGCACTGCCGGGGTAGGGAGCCCTGAACCGTAACTGGCAAACTGGGAGAGCCTCAGTGCACACGTGTCTGAAAGCAGAAAACTCCAGCAGATTCAGCCACTGGGATCTCCCACACTCTTGTTAGTTTTAGCTCCTGCTAAAACTTTTGGGGGGAGAGAAACATCCAACTCTACCCTACTCTAGCCATCCTGTCCCACCTCGAGAGAGAAGAGGAAACTGAAAAGCATTTGTGAAGTTCACAGTCTAGAGGTCCAGGCTCCCTAAAAGACTGAGATCTAATCACAGGACTAAGGAACACTTCCTCTCCCCTCATACTTTCGCACCACATCACTAAAAGTCTATTCACAGCAATTCCTTTTACCCAGTATATTATGCCCACCTATTAAGAAAAAATTACAAGACATACTAAAAGACAAAAAACACAGCCTGAAGACAGAGGAAGCATTAAAATCAGACTTCGATATGGTAGGGGTGTTAGAAGTACCAGACTGGAAATTTAAAATAACTGTGATTAATATGCTGGTAGATAAAGTGGCCCACATGCAAGAACAGAGGGGCAATGGAAGCAGAGAGGTGGAAATTCTAAGAACCAAAACAAATGCTAGAGAACAAAAACACTAACAAATGAAGAATGGCTCTGATGAGCTCATTAGCAGACTAAACATGGCTGAGGACAGAGTCTCCAGGTCTGAGGATATCTCAACAGAAACCCCCAAAACTAAAAAGCTAATCACAAAAAGACTAAAAAAAAACCCAAACAAACCAGGACAGAAGATCCAAGAACTGTGGGACAACAAACACTGTAACATCTGCATAATGGGAATAACAGAAGGAAAACAAAGAAAGAAAGGAATAGGAAAAATATTTGAAACAATGACCGATAGTTTCTCCAAATTTCATGCCAGCCACTGAACCCACAAGTCCAGAAAGCTCAGAGAATACTAAGCAGGATAAATGCAAACAAAACAAAACAAAACAAAACAAAAACCAATACATGTAGACAGATTTTTCAAACTATGGAAAATCAAAGATAAAAAAAAAAATCCTGAAAGAAGCCAGAGGGGGAAAAAAACCACCTTTTCTACTGAAGAGCAGAGTAAGAATTATATCCAATTTCATCTCAGAACCATGCAAGCAAGAACACTGGACTGAAATTAAGGTGTTAGAAAAAAGAAACCCACCAACCTAGAATTCAGTACCCTGTGAAATTATCCTATAAAAGTGAAGGAGAATAAAAACGTAGTTTGACAAAAATTGAGGAAATTTGTATCCAGCAGACAGACCAGGCTTGTAAGATGTTAAACATTTTTGAGAGAGAGAGACAGAGAGACAGATAGAGAGAGACAGAGAGAGACAGAGAGAGAAAAAAAACATGAGTGGGGGAGGGGCAGAGAGAGAGCAAGACACAGAATCCGAAGCAGGTTCCAGGCTCTGAGCTGTCAGCACAGAGCCAGATGCAGGGCTCGAACTCACGAACCGTGAGATCATGACCTGAGCTGAAGTAGGACACTCAACCGACTGAGCCACCCAGGCGCCCCTAAAAGTTCTTTACATAGAAGGAAAATGATAGGTCAAAAACTCAGATCTACATTGTAAAAGGAAGACCACTGAAGAAGGAAACAACAAAGCTAAAACATAAACTTTGATTTTTCTTGTTCTTAATTGATCTAACAGGTAAGGTTGTTTAAGATAACAGCAGCAATGTATTTGACAAGGTATGATTTTATACAGAAGTAAAATTAATGATAGTCATGCTATGCACAAGGGAGGAGAGGGAGGAATCTAATTACTTTGTTATTATGAGGTGCCCGTGAGGTGAGAGTGTTATTGGGAAGCGGTCCTGGATGAGTTGTAACTCTGTGGTGCAAACTCTAGGACAACCACTAAAAAATGTAAATAAAAGGTTTCCGGACAAAATTCCCCCCGATGATTGTAAGTAGCGTAAGTTACTTGTAAAACTATGTTAGAAATTAGAAATATAAGTAAGCAATCATCTTAAGTTGGCTCCTGAAAATACTCAGAAAATACCTTAAAGAAATGCACAAACTTCGGTGTGTAGCATATCATCAAAAGAGAACCAAAACATCTGAGAAAAGGAGGGGGGGAATCCCCTAACCAAACATTGTTTTAAAAAAAAAAAAAAATTAATGTTTCTTCATTTATTTTTGAGAGAGAATGTGTGTGTCTCACCAGGGAAGGGACACAGAATCTGAAGCCCCTGAAGGGACACAGGTTTCACGCTCCAAGCTGTCACCACAGAATCCGACGCAAGGGCTTGAACCCACAAATGATGAGATCATGACCTGAACCAAAGTTGGATGCTCAACCAAACTTATTAAAGAAAATTTAACAAATAGATTATTTTTTTTTTAACCAGGTCTCTTTAATGGATCTAGAGGTATTCTGATTTTAAAAAAATGTTTATTTAGGGGCGCCTGGGTGGCTCAGTCGGTTAAGCATCCAACCTCGGCTCAGGTCATGATCTCACAGTTCGTGAGTTTGAGCCCCACGTCGGGCTCTGTGCTGGCAGCTCAGAGCCTGGAGCCTGCTTCGGATTCTGTGTCTCCCTCTCTCTCTGCCCCTCCCCTGCTTGTGCTCTGTTTCTCTCTGTCTCAAAAATAAATAAAACATTAAAAACATTTTTTTAAATAAAAAAATATTAAAAATGTTTATTTTTGAGAGAGAGGACATGCACAAGTGGGGGAAGGGCAGAGAGACAGAGAGAGAGAGGAGGGAGGCAGGGAGGGAGGGATCTCAAGCGGGCTCTGCATTGTCAGTGCACAGCCTGACTCCAGGCTCGAACTCACAAACCGTGAGACCATGACCTGAGCCAAAACTGAGTCGGACGTTTACCTGACTGAGCTACCCAGGCACCCCTAACATACAGAGGATTAAGTCAAGTGTTTTAACAGATAATTGCCAAGTATTTTTTCAAACGGGCTTTTCTTGAATTACAAAATCATTAGGTGCCACGCTTGAACGCTGAGTTTCAGACCGAAGTGCACACACACCCACACTCATTCTCAGCATACCGTACTGCTCCTGTTACAATTGAGAGTCAACTCATACGCTTGTATTACCAGAGGAAGTTGACTTCCTTCAGAGAATAGTATGAGAAAAGAATAGCAACAATGACATGGAAATCGTTATCAGATGTCGACCTCCACCAGCAAGGAGCTCTTCCAGCCCGTCAACAGGATTTCAGGAACAGACACAAGAGGCCCATCTGTCCCAGGTGTCAACAGCAGAGGAGGACGAGTCTTTCGACCCTTTTTTATGCCTATTTCATTCCTGAGGTGACAATCAGCAGCACAGCACTTATCCATCTATGGTCTTTTTCTCGGGATTTCTCCCCTCAAACCCCTAGTTGGGAAAGAGGCACAATTAAGAAATAGGTAGCCTGGGATTTTGACTCACAAAGTAAGGTCAGACAAGAAACAACTTCTCTTTCATCATGTATCCAACCTTTTCTCCCTATTAAGGAAGTTTCATAAAATCCCTATGTTTTGTTACCTCATCAAATAAGGCCTTCAATTCTGATGTCTCCCCAGAAGTCATTTGTTTCTCCTAGGCAGCTTTATCTGAAAATTAGTTGGCAACGTGCACGTACGGGGCCGTCTGTATGTGAGTGACTTACGGCCACTAAAATGAAATAAAAGATAAGGACAGGCAACCATAAAAAGCAGCATCTGAATTAGCAAGTCAGTGTGAATTACCTGGGACTTAAGGAAACCTATGCCTTTTACCAATTTGGTTCAATAATGACTTTTTCCATTAGCAAGATCAACAATGAAATGCGAAAACACTCGCTTTCGCCATCCCTCGTTTTGTACGCCATTAAAACAAACCACGATACGGACTCAAGCAGAGACCCCTCACATCCACCACGCAAAGAGAAAGTGAACTGCTCACTCAGCCAAACGCAGCAGCGACTGGAGCAGCTTCTACTGCAAAACGAGAGACTTGAGGATGAACCTGATGAGGCCACGTCTGCAGAGCACAATGGAAGGGGCCTGCTCTCTCTCCACTTGCGGGAGCAGATGCTTCCACAGCGGACGGTATTTGGGGGAAAGTGGCAGCTTGAGTGTCTCCAAGCCTTCAGACAGAACGTGGCTGCCCCCTCAGCCGTTGTGTCTGAGAAAAGGCGGCTTCCCCGAGATGTTGAAGACCCAGGGGGATCTGCATATTCTGCTGCTGCCCCGAGAAGCTGGGCAGTGGGCCAACTGTCCTCCTCTCTGCTACAAAATAACTCTGGCTCAAGCAGCTTCCAAGATAAACAATGGATAGACAGGACGGTGAGACAACAGGACTCATTCAGAACAGGACCTGGAGACAGCCGCATACCATCAGGTCTTCCTGCTTGAACAACTGCTGACAACAAGAGGATGGGAGTGGAAAGGTAGCAGCGGAGTAGCGCAGTCTTGCATTCTGGACCTTTTCACGAGGGGGTATAGGAAAGACTACGCGCACAGATGGCACCTACCTCAAAGCACAGGTAAGAGAAGAAAAGGTGGCCCTCTCCTATTTAGCAAGTCTCGAATTCCCTGGACAGAGCTACGGAACCTACACAAAGTGATTAAAAGCGGGGGAGGGGGCGGGGGGGGGGGGGGAAGGCCGTGGGATAACCTGACAGCAGTAAGGATGAAACAGTGCCACTCGGGCACACCCAGTGCTGGCACCGCCTTTCAGAGGGTGAGTCACTAAGATGCCTGGAAAAGGTGTCTGATGCCTGAAACTGTTTTCTTACAGAAGGTAATGTGGGGTTGTTTTTGAATGGGGATATTACAGACAGCTTAGTTTACCACTCTGTGTTGTGGTACAATATTGAAATAAAGGTTTTGTTTGACCTACGATAGATGGATGGGTCTTCTAAGGGTAGTCACCAAAGTTGTGCTTTACCAGGAAATTCATGAAACAGCCACGGCTAATACTAACTTCGTAAAAAGAGCAAACTATAGATTGTTTTTAAAAGACCTAAAGTTTTAATATATGCTTTTAGTAACTGATAGGAGAAAGTATCTATGAGTAGTTCAGCTAGGAAAACATATGCAAAAGCACTATCTTAATGCCAGGGAAACAAGTCCTCTTACTCCCAAACTATTTAAGGGGTGTATTTTTGGTGGTGGTGCTGTTGTTGCCGTTGTTGTTGTTTTTTAATGCTTACAGATTTCAAAACACAGTCCATAATCTGAATGATTTATTTCTAAAGCAGTTTGTGTTGACCATTAAATGCAAAAACTAAAATGATCACTGTGACACTCAAGGAGCATTTTCTCACTAGTAAACAAAAGACAAACTAAACATTCCACAACAATGTGACACATGTTAAAACATATATACATATACATATACACATATATGTATACATATACATACATACATGTATGTATACACATACATATGCATATACATACATATATACATACATGTACACACATATGCACATGCATACATACATACATATATATACATATATATGTGTGTATGTATGTATATGTACACACACACACACACACACACATGCAATGGAAGCAAAGAGGCTGGAGTTCAGGGGACGTTTCATAGAACTGGGTGACATGTGAGTGGGATCTTTCCACCCCCTCATCCTCCCTCCTTTCTCTACTGCATACTAAAACTTCTTTTTCTATTTAGCAACTTGATGACAAATTTATTTTTCTAATTTTTCATTCTTATCTTACATAATTTACCTCTTGAGACTGAAACTAGCAGAAAAATGTTGCCAGGTATGCTTAGGAGAGTCTCCAGTTGTCTACAATTCTCAGCAGTCATGGTAACAAGCAGCTTAGAAAAAGTTAACCAAGCTCCCTTTTGCCTTCGGCTCCTCGCTTTCAGCCTCTGTCTGTCTTCAGGGTCAGCAGTCTTCTGTAACCCTACTCAGGCAACGAAGGACTGGATAAGGAACTACAGGATAATCACTCAGCAATTTTGCCAATAAAATAAAAAGGTGGGGTGCAGAAGGAGGTTCTGTCTTGTGTCACTGCTTTTACTGTGAAAAGTTACTACCGAATCCTGCCATTGTTAGGGTCATCTTTCTGCTCTCACATATATTGAGATGCTACTAATTCTATGGAGCTTGGCTACAAATAGCTAAAATATTCTGGTGTATATAACTACCATCTGTGCATTTGTATCAAAATGCCTTTGCACACCTCCTAAAACGGTAGCCGTATTGCAAACTTGTCTACTTGACTTTGAGATGCTTTCCAAAAATGATGGTGAAATATACATAGTATATTTTGGCTGTTAAAAAAAAAGAATAGAAAAAGACCAAATTTAATAGTACAGAACCTATTTTGTTTTAAATGAGTAGTGGTTACTATTTCACTTTACCAATATTGTCATTTCTGAAATCTTTGTTGACATTATTATCTTCTTTTGCTAATCTGTATAATCTCAATCTAGGTAACAGACTTTGAATGAACTAAAGCCTTAGGAACACCACAAATCTGGCTTGAAGGCCCGTATCTATATTAAGGGGATCTAAGGAAGTCACAGTGAATACACAAAGTACCACCCACCCACTCTCTTCCTTGGGAGTCTTCACCCAATCATATCCACTTTTCTTAACCCCTGACATTAGGTACTTGCTGGTACAAAGTGATACTCATTTATAACAAAAAGGCAGAAGTTATTATATAGATCTCAGATAATGCCCTCATATTTTCCCACCTTTTAGTTGTGAGGGGAGAGGAGGGAATATTTGACATCAAGTTTCTTTTTCTTCTGGAAAGAGAACTCTTATTCTGTGAAGAATTCTATTATGAAGTATTTTTTTTTAAGTTCATTTATTTATTTATTTTGAGAGAGAGAACACACATGAGTGGGGGAGGAACAGAGAGAGAGGGAGAGAGAGAGAATCCAAAGCAGGGTCTGCACTGTCAGTGCCGAACCTGATGTGGGGCTTGAACTCATGAACTGTGAGATCATGACCTGAGCCAAAATCAAGAGTCTGACACTTACCCGACTGAGCCACCCAGGTGCCCCTGAAGTAGTTGGTTTTAATTTTTTTTTTTTTTTTTAACGTTTATTTATTTTTGAGACAGAGAGAGACAGAGCATGAACAGGGGAGGGTCAGAGAGAGGGAGACACAGAATCCGAAACAGGCTCCAGGCTCTGAGCTGTCAGCACGGAGCCCGATACGGGGCTCGAACTCACAGACTGCGAGATCACGACCTGAGCCAAAGTCGGCCGCTTAACCGACTGAGCCACCCAGGCGCCCCTGAAGTAGTTGGTTTTAAACAAACATCTTTAAACAGGCCAATAGCCAGCTGTTTCCTGAACCCCCAATACACCTTACTTCCCTTCCCCCTTTGATAGTTAAATCTTTGCAACTCATGCTTAAACCTGATCTCTACTGCCACCTGCTGTCGCAGTTCTGTGTGCTCATGAAGGTGCACCAATCTGCCCCAATGTTATTCCTGCTGGACTTTCACTCCTGCATGAAGACCAAGGTAGTTCACTATTAATAGATCTGGAAAATAAAACTCAGGTATATCTTCAGTAAGGTATAACGTTACAGCTATCCTACTTACTATAATGACAAATAATCCCAAATTTCTCAAATAGAAAAACTTTCCAAAAAAGCAATTTTAACTTTAAAATATTTCCTCTTCCTAAGAAGAACAGTAATATAAATTTTTTTTTTTTTTTTTTTTCATTTTTTTTATTTATTTTTGGGACAGAGAGAGACAGAGCATGAACGGGGGAGGGGCAGAGAGAGAGGGAGACACAGAATTGGAAACAGGCTCCAGGCTCCGAGCCATCAGCCCAGAGCCTGACGCGGGGCTCGAACTCACGGACCGCGAGATCGTGACCTGGCTGAAGTCGGACGCCCAACCGACTGCGCCACCCAGGCGCCCCTAAATTTTTTTTTTTAACGTTTATTTATTTTTGAGACCGAGAGAGACAGAGCACGAATGGGGGAGGGTCAGAGAGAGAGGGAGACACAGAATCTGAAACAGGCTCCAGGCTCTGAGCTGTCAGCAGAGAGCTGGACATGGGGCTCGAACTCACAGACCGCGAGATCATGACCTGAGCCGAAGTCGGACGCTTAACCAACTGAGCCACCCAGGCGCCCCAGAAGAACAGTAATATAAAGTACAACCACAAAATGTTAGAATGTCACTTTAAAAACGGAAAAAATCCTTAAGAACAAATGGGTATGGTCATGCAATTTTTGGTTTAAAATTTTACATTAGAAGCAACGGTACGTGGTTACGAAACTTAAATACTTTGTAAGTCAGAACATAGAAGAAACTTCAACCCAAGATTTCCTTCTTTCTTTCTTTCTTTTTTAAATTTTAATTCTTTAGAGAGAGAGAGCAGGGGAGGGGGCAGAGAGAATCCCAAGCGGGCTCCACACTCACCCCAGGGCCCGACACAGGGCTCAAACCCACAAACCATGAGACCATAACTTGAGCCGAAATCAAGAGTCAGATGCTTAACTGACTGCTACCAGCTTCTCGAGATTTCTTAATGCTCTTCGAGATTTCTTAAATGTAGGCAAAAAATGTAGTTTCCCCAAGTTTTTGAGTGCGACACAAAAAAGCTGACTACCTAAGTACCCCACTTGTCCTCCACTGTTTTCTGAATACTCACCTATACTACTGGACTGCCAAATTCTTGTCCTAAATCACAACTAACAAAGATCTGTGAGACATGCTAACTAGGTCTCTGCCCTTTATTATTTACTTTGACCTCAAAGCCCTTCTCTTTCTAGCAAATTCTAACAAAGATGCCAACACCTACTTCTGAACATGAACTCCTCTGTAAAGCTTCCCTGCATATTCTGCTGCTCCCACCTTGTCTCAAGGATCCTCTGAATTGAATACTGTGTGTATTTTTATTATGGAAGTTCTCACACGACATCATAATAACTTGTTTACCACACAGGATAGGCAACTCAATTTATTTGTGGAGAAGTAAATAAATCAAAGAATACTCTGATGCCAGACTGGAGATTCTGTTCAAAATTAAAGGATACAAAACTTGATCCTTTTTTCTGAAAAGTATAAATATTAGTAATGTAAATAATTAGAATACATATAAGTAAGGCAAGTAAAATATTACTCCCTTGCTCAGTTATCTAAAGTGTAATAGACACAATAAAAATACACATTTAGGGTAATGAAGATATTCTGAGATTAGACAGTGTTGATGACTGCACATCTTTGTATGTGGCTAATACACCACAAACCACTCAACTGTATATTTTAAAAGAGGGCATGTCATGGTATTTGAATTATATCTCAATTAAAAAATATACACATTTTATCTAAAACCAGGCTGGTCTAGGGGCGCCTGGGTGGCTCAGTCAGTTAAGCGTTTGACTCTTGATTTGGGCTCAGGTCATGATCTCAGGGTTTGTGAGACTGAGGCCTGCATCGGGCTCCATGCTGACGCGCTGACATCGTGGAGCCTGCTTGGGATTCTCTCCTTCATTCTCTCTCTATCCCTCCCCCTGCTTGTGCATGCACTCTCTCTCAAAATAAGTAAACAAACTTGACAAAATAAATAAAACCAGGCTGATCTAACACAGAGCAAAATTTAAAGGAACTACAGTCTGTAGAAAGCCTAACATACTACTGCTATTTAGCAGAAATGACAAGGAAAGAAAAACCAAAGGCTAAGTAATTTCAAACCTTTTTCTTCAACATTCCATTTCAAAACATTTGGGATTTGTATGCAGCAATTTAAAAACTGCTCGACAAATTAGCTACACCAAGCAAGAAATGAGATACTATTATTATTATCTGTACATGTTCTTATTAAAGAAACATTAATCTATTATGTCTGTAATTTAATAAAATCTCAGACCAAAAGGACTTAATTAGAATACTTGGATTCATGTGGGTTTTAATAGCTCTCCATAAAAAATCACTTCACTGAAATTCAAAATTATATCTTCAATGAACTGTTTCTGAAAGAATCTAGTAAGTTGGCACAGGCATTTCTTTTCTAAACAGAAAACTATCTTTTGGAGGGGAAATTATAATTAGCACTGTAAATTTTATTTATCATCCATTGAGCTCATTAAATCCACTCAACTAGGGGGCGCCTGGGTGGTCAGTCAGTTTAACGTCCGACTTCAGCTCAAGTCATGATCTCGTGGTTTGTGAGTTCAAGCCCTGCGTTAGGCTGTGTGCTGACAGCTCGGAGCCTGGAGCCTGCTTCCGATTCTGTGTCTCCCTCTCTCTCTGCCCTCCCAACCCCCCAAATAAACATTAAAAAATTAAAAAAAAAAAACACTCAACTAGGCTAAAATGACATCAAATATGCTATTCACTGACAAAATGTCAGTCAACATAGCACTAAAGTTTAATGCTATGTGACCTAATCTGTAATCAATATATAGTGGTTTTATATATCCCCCAATCCTTTTAAGCTCAAACAAGTCTCCGTTTTAATCACCTGTTCCAGGAAACATATTTTGGTAATTTTTCATTTGTCATAAAAGCACTTTCTTTCAGCCTAGTCTCCTAGTGAATTAAAATCCTATATAAGTAGCTATACTGCACGACTCCAAAACTGGAACTTCGTTTTTTTAATGTTTATTTATTTATTTTGAGAGAGAGACAGCACGAGAAGGGAAGAGGGGCAAAGGGAGAGAGAGACTCCCAAGCAGGTTCCGCACTGTCAGCAAAGAGCCGGACATGGGGCTCGATCCCATGAACTGTGAGATCATGACCTGAACTGAATTCAAGAGTAGGTTGCTCAACCGACTGAGCCACCCAGGTGCCCCCGGAATTCTGTTTAAATGCTAGAAAGGATTGTGCCATTACCTCTTCTCCTTTTAAGTTAGTGTGTAATAAATTTAAGTAAATATTATGACTTCTGCCTCTCTTCTCACTTTCTTAAACACTGCTACAGAAGAATGAATTCTGACAACTTACGAAATGACACAGACACCACAAGAAGCTGCAAGACAACAAAACCCAAATTTTTACAGGAGACTGAAAAGGATATTTCTCTTTCCACTAAAGGAAATGAGACTGGGAAATCTACAAAATTAATAACAAACATACTTATAAAATAATCAGGTGATCTCCACTCTATCCTCTTGGTAAGCTAAACAGAAGATTCTTCTATTGCAACAAAGTAAATTAACCTAGCACAAAATGTAATGCTTGTTGCGCTGTTGGCCTCATAGAACATAAGAAAAATCTCCAAGAATACCAAATGAGAAGAAAAAATGAGGCTGACCATAACAGGCATGGTTGCTCAGAGGGTAAATGCACCGAGCCATGGCCTCAAGGCAAAGTAGGGACCGCAGGAAAGGTATTAGGAACACACCTGAATTCCTGGCAAAGCAAATTCAGAGCTTCTCAAGGAAATCATCTTCCAATTAGGTTCCAAGTTCAACCACAGAGAAAGATGAACAAAATATAAATTTTATAATTAACCAGATGAATTCTAGAAAAAAAAATCTGCTTTTCCCAAAATCACATTAAGTTTATAAATCAACAGGCAAGCGTGCAAGGAGCACTGTAAAACAAGAGTAATGAAGGAGTAGCCCTACCAGATATCAAACATAATAATTAAAACTATCACAATGGCAGATAAACAGAAACATCAACGATACAAAATGGAAAATCAGACCAGATCTAAGCACACGTACCTCCAGAATATACTAAGTGGAAAAAAGCATGACAGGGAACAGTATGTGGTATGCCACTATTTATTTTTTATTGGGGGGGGGGGGAGAGACATGTATTTGCTTGTATACACATAATATATTTGTGGGAGAAACCAAAGACACTGATGTTGGGATTTATTTCCCTGAAGATTCTTTATACCAATTTTGGTACCAAAACAACTATTTCTTTTTTTTAAGTTTATTTATTTTGAGAGTGAGTGGGGGAGGGGCAGAGAGAGGGAGAGAATCCCAAGTAGGCTCAGTGCTGTCAGTGCAGATCTTGATATAGGGCTCGATCCCACAAACTGTGAGATCATGACCTGAGCTGAAATCAAGAGTTGGATGCTTAACCACTGAGCCACCCAGGCACCCCCCAAAACAACTAGTTCTTATATGGTGGTATTATTTTCCAAGTGTAAATGTAAACCTGAAAATACATTCAATATATAGATCAGTTTTCTTCATTTTGGTTGAGAAATGGTTATTCTGCTTAATCAGTTATCACAGATAGTATGGGGGGGTGGGGAGGGGAGGAGTCACCAGATGGCCCAGAAGGGGATTCCAAAATAGATTTACTCAGAGGGGGTAATGATGGTAACAGTATTTCATTGTTTCCTTTTTTTTTGTCTTTTAAACTGTGAATCATACAGTCTATTACCTAATCAAATAATATTTGCTGGTCCAATATCCACACTCTTACACAGGACATTTTTTATCCAGCTTCCCACGACCAAAATACCCCTTGCTATCTTAATTAGTTTCTGAATTCAGAGAGCAAGTTCAGGGTGAGGAGGATACGTGAAAATCTCTCAGACTTAAACACAGAAGCTAAAATGATAAAACCCTGAAAAAGACAGAGGAAGATCTTCAATACACTGGACTTGACAACAATTTCTTGGAAAGGACACCAAAAGCACAGGCAATAAAAGAAAACACAGACAAACCAGAGTTCATCAAAACTGAAAACGTGCGTGTGTCATAGGACACTGTCGAGAGTGACAAGACAGCCCACAGAATGGGAGTCAATATTGCCCAGTCTTAATTGCAGAATGTATAAAGAACCCTGAAAACTCAGCAACAAAAAAGCAGCACAATTCAAAACGTGCTGTACCAATTTCCACCAGCCATGTACCAGAGTGCTTGATTCTCCTAGATTCCTGCCAACTCTGAATTAGTAGTAGCCGTGGCAGAATGAAATTGCTCAGTTTGGCCAAAACGGAATACACAAGGTAAGTCTAAGTCTCAGAATTAATTAAAAACAAACCAAGACCACAGCACGATATGTCAATTATACCTTAAAAATATGTATTAAATTAAAAAACTATTGAATAAATACATTAAAAATACATTAAATAAAAACAAAATTAGGACCCTTACGGTCTGCACTAAACTTTAAATAAAAGGCATTACAGCATCATCCTCTAATATTTTCTCAAAAGAATGAACTAAACTTCAAACCCCAGTTATTAATGTGCCAGTTCCTAAACAGGGAATTGAAATTTTTAAAAACTAAGTGACATATTTGAATCCCTCTAAATAACAGAGTCCATGAGTAAACTACCAGAAATTTAACAATATGTCACACATTCAAGAAAAGGGAAAATTTCACTCATGGAACCGAACTTGGGTTTTGCTTCTAAAAATGACATGAACAGTTACAAAATTACATAAACAGTTAACAACCATTCAGGACTAATCATGACGGCAAGTAACTTATCTTTTCCGAGGGTCTTGTTTTTGCTCTCTGAACACTGATGAAATTCTTTTAAGAGATAAAATACATGATCTATATTTGTTTTTACTAGAAATGTAAGGCCTGATATTTGCTTTATAAGCAGCACTGACAAAAACTCAACTACTTTTGAAGAATCAAGGGGTAAATGTTTTGGTTGTGTTTGGTAAAGCCTTGCTTTAAAAATAAATAAAACAAAGCCCTCAAGCTTTCTTAAGACTACCAAAGATCTCATAAAAGTCCATTCCCTCCTTGGCCAAGGATGCCTCATCTTTTCGGAGTCACGAACGGCCTACGAAGCTGGCAAGAGCTACGTAAAAATGCACCCAGACACACACAAAATTCTGCACAGACTGTCGCGTTGTGAGGGCAGTGACACACACCCGACACACCCTCCCAGGGATCAAGGGTTGTGAACTCCTACATTAGGCTATAAAAAGGAAAAGAGAATATTCCCAAGAACTATCACATGCTAGATACTTTATATAAATTCAATTCTTTATATAATCATTTAAGCTAGGCATTCATAATCCCACATTATAATTGAGAAGACCAAGGCTGAGTAAGAGAAAGCCAACTGCCTGTGTATAGTTTTTAAGCCAGGATTAAAATTAGGTTCTGAGTTCATAACCCATGCTCCTTCCACTACTTCTGAAGAACTAATTCAGAGGTTACGAATATATTCAACATCCTATGCTCAAGTAACTGTTGGAAAAATAAACACCTACCCTTCACTAGCAGCTCTGCTACCTTCCCTCAGAAACCACAGACTATATTCTACTACAAATAAGATATGTGGATATAAACTACCCGTATGTTGAGAGTAAACACATACTGTGGGTGAAGTCACCTCAGTACAAAACCTCATCATTAGCATGTACTGTGAAACAAAACAAAACAAAACAAAACAAACTATAGAAAGATTACTCAAGACAATCATCCCGGAGACTTTTACAAGTCAGCTGCACCAGATAAACTCTAACACTGTTTCAAATAAAAAGGTCTAGATAAAAATCTTCTTCAATCAACCTTATGAAAATCCTTGAGGTCAAAAGGAACAGATAGTATCTTCATTTCAGAGATGAGAAAAATAAGGCTCAGGATAGGTTAATCAACTTAGCTAAGATTCATCCGGTTCATTTTTTTTTTTTTTTTTTTTTTTTTTTTCAAGAATTGGTACAATACCCATTTTTTTCCTGGCTTATAATCTTAACTCATTCACAGTTGATTTTATCAACAAAATATCCCAAGCTACCTTATATGTCTGTGATCTTCGAAGAATACATAACAACTATTAAAAACTTCTGGATGCCATAGCAATTCGGAGAAGAACAAAAAGCCTGAATCATTATGGCTTCTGGTAACATGTAGGAAGCATGTGAATTTGATGTTACGAAATTAACAGTGAAAATCAAGTTATTTCACACAGTCAGGATTATTCCAAAATCTTAAACCGATTCTTTCTACCTAGATCTATTGTTTTACTTACGTATGCATAACATTTAAATATGCACGTGGGCATACAGGTAGGTAGTATTGTAATCATTTAACAGCACTGAACCTCGATTCCTTCCCTGTTAATCTGTCTATAGTCACACTGCTAGAAAAACAGGAAGGCAAGATTCAAATCTAGGTTTCCTAAACGCAAGCCCAATACACTTTCCACTAAGCCCTGCAGGAGTAACGGTATGGGTGCGCCCAATTTACAACATTTGCCCTACGAGTACAAACAGTTACACTATCATTCACATCCCCAACAAGTCTCGCAGCCTGTTTTAGTCAAGCAAAACAGACTATTTGGGAATAACAATAGAGATGGAAATCAAACTTCCTGGGATACGTGTGTGAAGGGTGGAGGAATCCAGGGCTTGCCGCAGACCACGGATGGCTGGGAGCGGTACTCACCCGTTTTGAAGGACAGTGCTCGTTCTTCTCATCAGTCATCTTCCCACTTTTAAGTGCTTTCCTCGGGTGCTTGATGGTTGTTTTTATGGCAGGTCGACACACATAGTTCTCCAAGTTCTTTGGAGGTTTTTTAGTTCTCTTAGCCTGAAGGCCAATTTTCAATTTCAAGTTTCCCTCTGAAAAGTTTGTTTCTTTCACTGAAAACTGTTGCTGTGCATCAGTCAAACCATCCTCTTTCCCTGCTTCACTGTTTCTTTCCCGATTCCACTTGCGAAGGTCCTCTTCCTCTTTCGCGTTGTTCTCTGGCTCTCCTTCTCTCTTGCTGACCACTGTGCCAGTACCGACGGCAGAGGGACTCTTCCTTGAAAATCCTTCGGAGTCAGAACCCAATCCTAACATAGCAGTATTTCTAGGGTCCATCACAAGTGTATGTTATTGCCAAGGAAGCTTATGAAAAGTTTACAGAACTGTGTTCCATAAAAAACAGGGATCTCCAAAACTTGCAACCAGCATCTCTTTCTCTGCAGGACAGACCACAACAAAAATCCATCAGAACAGAGGCAACTATCAACTAACGTGAAAAATGGGTAAAAGGGGAGGAGGGACGAGGAGGTCAGGAAGAAGCCCAAGTCACAATTAAGACTAACCAAAATGCAGTACCAAATACATGTAAATTGATTTATAAATTTAAAATTTTAGAATAAGCTTATTATTCCACAGGTATCACATACAAGCTATTGTGCTACACGTCGTGGTCTGAGTGCTCCAACCTTTTGTAAGGTTTTAGGCTTTGCAAAGGGTCAGGACTCTTAGGTTGGAATTATCTTTGCTGCTGGTGTACAATTCAGCTCTGAATTCATTCACTCATTCATTCATTCAAAATATTTCTGAGCTCCTATCATGTGCCAGGCATTGTGCAATAACCTGGAAATACAGTGCTCAGGAGAACAGATCCAGCTCCTAAATTTACAAGCCTTATACTCTAGTGACAAAGACAAACATTAAACAAACAATGATACAAATGATTTATAACAATTGTTATAAAAACTTTGAAAACCAGATAGTTAATTTTACAAGTATTCCCATTAGCAAACAGTCAGGTGGCATGCCTTAATTCCCCAAACCCATAAAATATTTTTTCCAAATGCATAAAATGTTCAAATCAGCATGCCAAATTATTATTTTACAACAGATGTACACCTTACCTGAGAATCTGAATAGTCTACCCAGGGCAACCCCCTTCTCAGAAATAGTGAGCCTCAGGGAACCAGATTACCATACAACCAGAAGGCTAATGAATACAAAGCCAAAACAATTCACTACTTTTGAGGATTGACAGACTATATATAAGCACACAGCCAACTCAAGATCCAGAACAAGTATCTGAAAAAGAGAACACCCTATTCATTAGAACATTCCATTGATAAAGTAGAGTATTTCACAGTTTAAACTAGGTGCTTAAGACTTTTCTTTCCAACAAGATTGTAAGATTCTCAAGGATGAAGATCACAGAACAATTTGACAACTCCTACCAGAAATGCAAGTCAAACGCACAGCCCAGTGCCTGAGAACACAGCAAGGGTTCAAAAGAAGGTGCCAACAATTAATTACCACTAGTAACAGCAGGAGCACAACATTTTCAGCACTCAACAAATACTGGCCGACTGACTGACCTCTTCAGTTTGTTCCCACTCTATTCATTCACCAAAGTGGCTGCAAGGGGAACCTTCCGATCAGCTCCCTCGGACAATTTTTGCAGTCTACCACCTCAAAGATGAACGCTTCACAAGAGCTTCGAGACCTTTCATAATCGGGCTCTAACTATTCAAACTTGCTTATCCCGGTGATTGAGTCCACGCAGTTTTCCTTCCTGCCCCTAACAAGCCATGATCATTTCTGTTTCTGTGCCCTGTGCTTGCTTTCCCTCTAGAAGTACAAAGTGCTATCTTTGTACCTATCAGACCTGATCTGGATCCACTTTGGCCTTAATCACCACAAGTTTTGTGAATCGTCATACATTTCAATGCGGAAGTATTAATGTGCCTGATTAAGGAGCACCACTCTAAACAGCACAGTGGAAGTAAGCCAATCTACAGTATCTTACTCAAAGCAAAAAACAAACTTTTGATGATGGTTTGTGGACTTAATGTTCTCACACCTACATTTAAGCCTGCACGGACCTGATCCTTCCCTGAATACCTATTATCAGTATGGGATCACACTTTGAATAACTGGCTTTTTTTTTTTTTTTTTTTTTCTTGCTGAACATTTGTCAACTCCACCCTCGAACAGGCTAGAGTAACGGCGTAAGCTTTATGAGGGCAGGGACCCCTTCTGGCTTGTTCCCCACTATATCCCCAGCACTTGGCACAATGTATAGCACATATTTCAGTACCCAATAAATAGGTGAATGGATGAATGAATTTTAAGGCCCCTATAGCTTCTAACATAATGTCTGGTATGTAGAAAATGCTCCCCCTTTTTTATAGGAATTCGTCTTGTGTTGTATCAACAATCCTATATATGACTTTGTTCTTATATGCTTATTATATGTGTTCCACAGAGGTGGATTTCTATATACGCTTACTACAATATCCAGCATGAGCAACAGCTTCAAAATCACATCTTAACCTCTTCTGTCTCTGTGCCGTCCAAGCTGGTGTAAGGAAAACAATCATGCTCACTGACCTCACTTTACACCCCTAAGCACCAACCTCAACTGGACCCTCGGTGTAGCAAACCCGCTTCCCAAACCCAGCATCTCCTACACAGCGTCTTCAAGTCCTCTCCACCCTCACGGACTGTGCCTCCACTCTGCTGATGGCAGTGGAAACAATCAGAAGACAACTGCTACGAGGTCCCCCCAGACCGCGTACCTTCGCACCTCCTGTGTCTGCTCCCACAAAGAGTCTGCCTTCCCTCCTATCATAATATACTTCCAACCCCTCCACTTGAGCACAAAATCCCACTCTCGCTGCCTTCTCAAGAGCATTATTCAGGCAACTATCCTCTTTCCCCTCGCATCATCTACACCTCACACTCCTCCTCTGGCCGATGCCCATCAGCATGAAAACATACTACAGTATTTCTCATCTAAGAAATCTGCTCTTGACCCCGTATCCTCTACCAGCTTCCCATGTCTCTGTTCCCCCTCACGACTTTTTCAAAGGGCAGTCCAGACTCCCCACCTCCAGGTCCTCCACTTTTCTCTGCAGTGCGCTGATCACACTTTCACCACTACCTCTCCACAGAAAACGCTGGTCAGGGTCACCACTGTGCTCCACGCTAAGTACACCCATCGGGTGTACTTAGGACCCTAGTCCTCTACTTGACCTAGCACCAGAAGGTGACTTTCGGGACCCCTCTCTGGATTCAACCTCAGTCTCCTTTGTCAGTTTTTTCTTTTCTCCCTGAACCTTAAACACTGGAGCATCCCAGGGCATACTCTTCCCTTCTCTATCTACACCCACCTGCTAAATGAGCAAATCTAATCTTTCGGTTTTAAATTATATCTAACACTATTGATTAATGGATCTTTTTTTTTTTTGGAGTTTTTATTTCTTAGAGAGAGAGAGGAGAGAGGAGCCAAGCAGGCTCCACGTTGACAGTGGGGAGGCTCAAAACCGGGAACTTTAAGATCATGACCTGAGCCAAAATCAAGAGTCGGACACTTAAGCAACCGAGCCACCCAGGTGCCCCAATTCACAAATCTCTATCTCCAGAGAGAGGCCAGCTGAGAAGACTGCCTCAAACTCCAGACTCCTGTATCTAAATGCCTACCTGACACATTGCCTGCATGCCTAACGGGTGCTGCAAGCTCAGGTGTCTAAAATCAGTTTACCTTCACCCTCACTCCCCCTCCATCTGTCCTTCCCACTCTTCCTCATCTCAGTAAACAACTCCAGCCGGAAATATTTGGACTCAAAATTCCTAATGATCCTTGCTTCCTTTTGCCAATGCCCCACATGCCCATTCAGTCGGCAAAGTCTTTTTACCTCCGAAATACGCGTGGAATCCATTTCTCATCAATTTGACAGCTACCAATCAGATCCAAGTGATACCTGACCTGGACTGTTGCAAATGTCATCTAACTGGCTCCATTCCTCGGCCCTTTGTACCTCTCCACAGTCTTCTCAACTCAGCAGCAGGGTGATCCTTCTAATCAGATCATGTCACTCCCCTCCCAAGGGCTTCCCGTATCACTCCAAGTGGAACCACAGTCCTTACAATGGTCTAAAGGCCCCATTTACTCTGCCAGATAACCCCCTCAGCTTCTTTTCCACCTCTTACCAACCTCCCCACCTAGTTCCGAGAAGGGGGTCAGGGGCACAGGCCTCCTCCTTCTGTTTCTCAAAAACAAACTCGAACTACTCCTTTGGGAGGGCCTTGCATGTATCGTTCTGTCTGACCAGAACACTCTTTCCCACGATAACTGCACACCTTGCTTCATGGCTTTGCCTAAATGTCACCTTATAGAGCAGGCGCTCCCCGACAATCCTTTATGAACACACCCACTGTCCTCTTCTGACATTCTGTCCTGTTTTATTTTTTCTCCACCACTCTTCTCACCGCCTGGTGTACAACGCATTTCTTTACTGTTGATATCTTCCCATGGGAATGTCAAGTCCACCAGGGAACAGATTTTTGTCAGTTTAGTTCAATGTAATGTCCTACATCTAGAACTGTACCTGGCATATAGGAGGTGTTCCATAAATATTTGAATTAATTGCATGTCTTATATAGGATGTATCTTATTGGCTTTAATTTGTTCCTTTTCTAGTTCTTTTCCCCACTTCCTTCTTCTCCTTTTTAAATTTTTTTAATGTTTATTTATTTTGGGGGGGGGAGGGGCAGAGAGAGAGGGAGACAGAGGATCCCAAGCAGGCTCCAGGCTCTGAGCTGTCAGCGCAGAGCTCGACATGGGGCTCGATCCCACAAATCGTGAGGTCACGACCTGAGCTGAAATCAAGAACTGGAGGCTTCACTGGCTGAGCCACCCGGGCACCCATGTTGTTGCTGTTTAAGTCTTCTTGTTTCTTAATCTTTAATACCCATCCTGGGTTTCATGTTACTAGTGAACTGACAGACTTGCTATGTATGTTTTTGGTTAGTTATGAAACCAAATCTGTTCTAGAATAAAAACAAATAATGTACACAAAACAACTGTGTTTATATTCACTACTCACAAGTACACACATTTAAAAATTTCCCTATAATTGTTCTTTATAATGAAAGAATTCCAGAAGTCTTAATATGTATTTATAAATGTGAGGCAGAATTTCAGTGTTTCTTCCAAACAACTCAAAAGCATTTCTTACCAGCACTTAATTCATTTTTAACACATTCCAGAGAAGGGTTTGGAGAGCATGATTCTCTTCATTTTAAAACGGAAAAACTGAATCCAAGAGACACAGATTATATAAACAGCAGAATATCAATAAGCTAAAAAAGGACTTGAAAACAATGATCACTACCCTAGAAACGTATGTAAGAACAGAGAAATACTGTTTCCCTCACTTGATCAAAGAGAAAAAGAATAGCATGCCTAAGGGCATGTTCTGCGAATCCACTTAGGCAGTGAGCCTGGAAAAGCCTGATTGGCAAACCCTATACACCAAATTTAAGTGTTTCTAGTAAAGATAAATCCAAATTCTGAAGATACTTCGCAGCAAAGAATGTTTTTTCTCGGCTAAATGTAAACTGCTTAAAAACCAGTCCCTACAGAACGCTGATTTTAAACTTTCAAAGCAGTGTTCTTGGTGAATGATACTCTGTCGCAAAGATTTTGGAAAGGTATTTACACAATCTAGGTTCTCCATCCAGGGGCAAGGATGCCATGTTGTTACACAATATACTCTGGTTCACACTACAATGTATTAATAGAGAAACACAGAGCTAATAAGGCTGCTAGAACCTCTTCACTCTAAGAGGCAAATTCAACGTTCACATCACATGCAAATTTGGGATTGAAAGTATGTCTTCAAATCACTGAGACCATCCAGAACAGTCTAGTCCAAATTCAAGGGAAGCTAACACTAAATCTATAGCATGAAGCTCTTTTGCCTCGATCATTTTAGCTGTGAACAAACTTTTTAGAAGATTGCTAATTATATTAATAGGATATAAACATTCTATCGACACAAAGTATGATAATCTAACAACATGTCAGATATCTATAAATTTACAAAGTAAATCACATTTCACAGTGATTTATGAATGTCCTATTGCTGTACATTCTGCAATATGACAATACCCAGGCAAGCAAAACAAATACAAAATTTCCAAACAGGAACTAATCAAACTTGTTTTTACCACCACACCCTATTCCCTCTTTAAAGTGACCAGTACCTACTCACCCACACCCCCCATACTAATCTCACATCCAAGTAACAAACAATGGGTCCGACAAAAATACACAAATTCACTGTTAATACAATGCTCTGGTCTGTGAGATACTACACCATTAGGGAAAACAATTCCACTAAGTTTGGAGACTGTCTTATGTAGATACCTTGTCTATCATGAGAGCCGGAAGGGAATCGACACACTTTGATAAACACTATTTAGCAAGGCAATATAAAACCAACTACGCAGTTTCTAAATACTACAAATACTGAGTCCTTACAGTGTATTCAGCACTAGTTACATAAAAAAATTTACCAAGCTCTTAACACATGTGAAGCCCTGTGCTAATGTGTTATATAGATGATCTCGTGTAAGCCTCGCCATGAGGTAGTTACTATTATTATTCCCTTTTCAGGGATGAAAAAACAAGCTAACCACCAATAAAAGGTTGAACCCAGGTCTGTCTGACTCCTCTTAAATACCAAGTCATGCTGCCTCCCAAAGATCATTTTTGTTCCTGCCCTGACTACCCCTCTCTGCTACACCTGGCATATACTTGGTGTGTGAAATCCCCTCTTATCTTCCATGGTCACACATTCCAGGGGCTCTCCATCTACCTCTGTGATCATTATACCACTTTCTTTATGGATTCATCAATCTTAACCTATCCCTTCATTCAATATTTAGAGAACCTCAAAATAGGTTTTGGGAATTGTGACACCCACTGTAGATATGGTTGTAAGTAATATGATACGGTCCTAGGTCTCGTGAACTTTACATTTTGGAGGGGGAGGCAGATAAATGACTAATTATTTAACCATGCAATAACAACTTATGATAAATGTGAAGGTACTAACTTTGTGAGCTAGCTTATCAAGGAAACTCGCAGGGACAGGGAATATAATGTTAGAAAAACAGCTAACTTTAATCTGAAACCCAATCTATTTGCCTGAAATAGCCAGGCAAAATGTGGAGGTAAGTATGTTCCCAAATTAGAAAACAGTATGTGTAAAAAATCCCTGAGATTTGTAAAGATTAACAGCAGATACACCAAAGGGGGTGACAGCACAAAACAAAAATGGAAAGATAAATGAAAATAGCTTGCAAAGAGCCTTGTTGGGCTATATTAAGGATTTGGAATCCAAAAAGAAACTCTAAGCAGGAGAGTAACAAGATAAATTTACATTTTAAGAAAACCTCTCCGCCTGCTGTGGAAGAAAGATTAGAAAGACAGCAAAAGTTGATTCTGGAACACCAGTTATTAGAGAGGTAGCACTGAAAATTTAAAAAAAAAAAAAAAAATGGATGCATTGAGACATATTGCAGAGGTGTTAACGGATTTGATTTGTTCACCAGATGCAGGAACAGAGGAAGAGAACTGAAGACTGAAGCAAGTGGTGGTACCACTGAGACATCCCATCACAAATACTTACCGAGTGCCCATCGTGGACAAGAACTGGGGGTACGGCAGTGCACAAAACACAAAAACCCCTGCCCTCATGGGGCTGACATCACAGACGTTGTTTGCCAGGATGAGACAGAAAGAGGAGATTAAGAGTTCAATGAGAATGTTAAATGTCAGATGTCTGGGACACGCTGAAGTGGAAAGGCCAAGCTGCCAGCCCTGAATGCCCACACGGGACACCTACGGAGAGAGTCATAGGACAACGCTATATAAATATATAATGGAGTTTTAGAAAAAAATGTTTTTAACTTGGGAAGAGAGGTAATTTACCTGAACTCTCTCTAAAATGTAAGAATAACTTTTCTTTCTTTTTAGGTAAGTACGCTTACCGGAAATTACCGCATTAGCTTAAAATAAGTAAAGTCTAGTTTGTCTCATCTGTGATCATGTCTTCTCTGTGGTCTTTATCAAACACACTTAGAGACTGTAATCACTGCTCTGTTTCTCAACAGTAAAAAAACAGATATAAATGAACTATAGAAGATTTAAAAAAATTACAGCACACTATGTATCTTTCTCCTGGCTTTCATGCTCTTACAATGCTTATAGATGACCGGCCTATTTCTTAGGACCTACCACCCCAGCTAAGTGAGCACAGTGCCACCAGTGGCTCGTCAGAAACGTGGCAGTCATCCTTGACTCCTCTCACTCTCCTACTCCCAACGCCAACCTGCCACCAAAACTTGTCAGTTCCACATAAATAATGTTTGATCACACCCGGTTCTAAGTCCACTACCGTCCACAACAGCAGATCTGACACAAAGCAGGGCAGCTTCCCACCTTCCCTGCGTATTTAACCTTGTTCCCCCCCGTCCCTTCTCTAAGATGTGGCCAGAAATATAACTTTTTAGAATTTTTATTTATTTTGGGGCACCTGGGTGACTCGGTTGAGCATCTGATTTTGACTCAGGTCATGATCTCACACAGCTTGTGGGTTTGAGCTCGGTGTTGGGCTCTGTGCTGACAGCTCAGAGCCTGGGACCTGCTTCAGATTCTGTGCCTCCCTCTCTCTCTGCCCCTCCCCTGCTCATGCTCTTGGTCTCAAAACTAAATACGCACTCAAAAAAAATTAAAACTTTTAAAATACATTTTTATTTCTTTTGAGAGAGTATGCACACACATGCAAATGTGCAAGTGGTGAAGACGCAGAGAGAAAGACAGGGAGAGGGAGAGAGAGAAATCCTAAGTAATCTCCACACTGTCAGCGCAGAGCCCAACATGGAGATCGATCCCGTGAATCATGAGATCGTGACCTGAGCCAAAATCAAGAGTCAGATGCTCAGCCGACTGAGCCACCCAGGCACCCCCAGAAATAGGATTTAAAAATAATCTGATTATGTCATTTCCCTGCTAGACCAAGGGAGATCTTAAGTGCTCGTGTAGCATCTGTAAGTCTCTTAACACTCATCATCCTAGTAAGTTATGTGCTTTTGGTAAGTTACATGCACAATACCCAGATTTTCCACTATAGCATTTGTTCCATGAGAATAAGAATCCTGACTGCTTTATTTCCTGAAATATCCTTAGCAAAGTACCTGGAACATAAAAGGTATTCAATAAATATCTACTGACTGAATAAGCAAACATACGTATTGCTGTATTTTAAGTTACGTATATAGACAATGACTAAAAGACAACAGAGTGAAAATGAAAATATTAAAGAATTGGCATTTTCTTTAAATATCATATAATCTTATACTGTTATTACGATTTAAAAAATAAACACTGTGTATCGCCATATAATTTGCTCTTCAGAAGTGAAAGGGTAAGCAGTATACTAAATGGCTTAAGATATTTTATACTGAATCACTGATATCACATAAATCACTGAAATCACAAAAAGCTAGAACATCTTCATAAAGATAAAATTTGAACTGTGTTCCTAAATAATTTATACACCATAAACAACGCTTACAGAGTTGGATAAAGCTTTCTTTACTCAACTACAGAACATTTCATTTAAAAGAGTGTGACAACCACCAATAACTTCTAACTTTCAAAGCACTAATCACCAATAAATCCAGCTATTTTCACACTTATGTACTGTATATAGTTCTTAAATTTCAAGATGCCAGAGATTTAAAAAGGGTTTATGAATCATTGACCACATTTTCAGGAGAAAAATTTTTTTAACCACTACCACAATAAATATAATAATCAACTGTGTTATTTCCTAATTTTGGAAACATTAAACTGGGAGGAAAGAGTGTGTCTCATGAACAAGGAAATACTATATTATAGCAACAAACTAATTCTAGAAAGTCAAACCAGGAAAGCAAAATAGAAGACATAAATTACAAATAGCCACAAGGGGAAAATACGTACAAAAAGCATTCCCAAAGCTAAATCCTGGGGGGAAAAATCATACTCACTATTACACAGATAATCTAATCAAACCTTGCTTAGCTCTTCCTGAGAAGTAGAGTTAACAATGACTCAATTATATAAGCTCAACTCTGTTTTTTAAAAAAGATGGGATGGGGAGCACTTAGCTGGGTCAGTCGATGGAACACACAACTCGATCTCAGGGTTGGGGTTCAGAGATTACTTAAAAATAAAATCTTTTTTTTTTTTTTTTTTTTAAACGTTGATTCATTTTTGAGAGACTGAGCATGAGTGAAGGAGGGGCAGAGAGACAAGGAAACACAGAATCTGAAGCAGGCTCCAGGCTGTGAGTAGAGCCCAATGTAGGGCTCGAACCCATGAACCGGGAGATCATGACCTGAGCTGAAGTCATACACTTAACCAACGGAGCCACCCAGGCGCCCCTAGAAATAAAATCTTTAAAAAAAAAAAAAAAGTGGGATGGGGCTGTAGTTGCAAGGAATATATAGGGATGGTGATGCCTATCCCTAGAGAATTCTAAAATGGCAACAGGAGGGAAGAAAAAGTTACATCAGATTTTCCCATAAATGAATTGTTACATTTGGACAAGGGTTAGGGGCTGTCAACTCAGGCCAATGCATGTGGTTTTACATTAAACAAAGGAGTCACTTCAAAAGAGCACCATTCATATTGTAAACATCTTCCATTTGTTTTTCATAAAAATTTTCTTGGGAGAAATGAGTAGGAATGTGAGAGGGTGCAAGACACTTTGGGAAACAGACTGGCAGTTCTTCAAAAGGTTAAACAGAGGCACCACATGGGCCAGCAAGTTCACTGCTACGTATATACCCAAGAAAAATGAAAGCATACGTCCACACAAAAACGTGTACACAAATGTTCACAGCGATGTTATCCAGACAATGGAATGTGAGTCATCCATGAAAAAGAATGAAGTGCTGGTACATCCTATGATGCAGACGAACCCTGAAAATTGATGCTAAGTGAAGGAAGCCAGTTCCAAAAGACAACAAATTACAGAATTCCATTTATGTGAAGTGTGCAAAAAAAGGCAAATCCATAGAGACAGAAAGTAGACTAATGGTTACCTAGGGACGGGGGAAAAAGGGAAGGCTGGGATGGAGCGACTGCTAACGGGCACCAAGATCAAATTTTCTAAAATCAGGTGGCGGTAATGGTTGTACAACTATGCGAATATACCAAGAACCACTGAATTGTACACTTTATTATTATTATTTTTTAACGTTTATTTATTTTTGAGACAGAGAGAGACAGAGCATGAACGGGGGAGGGGCAGAGAGAGAGGGAGACACAGAACCGGAAGCAGGCTCCAGGCTCTGAGCCATCAGCCCAGAGCCCGATGCGGGGCTCGAACTCACAGACCGCGAGATCGTGACCTGAGCTGAAGTCGGCGCTTAACCGACTGAGCCACCCAGGCGCCTCTGAATTGTACACTTTAAATCAGTGACTTGTACAGAACATGAAATATATCTCAATGAAGCCATTTAAAAATTTTCTGGCAGATCAAAATAAGGTATCTCAAGGAAGAGGTTCCTTTCCTATTTTGCATAAAAATGAAATATGGGCTAGAGGCAATCTTGTAAAACTCTTTTCAATCAATAGCTTTCAACATGGCAACAAGCTGATTTATTTGACATATGTTGCTACATGTTGACCTAATTGGCTATTCATATGGAGAAAACAAACTTAGACCCATTATATACAAAAATAATTTCTTCATAGATTTAATAGCTTTGTGAAAAATAAAAGTACCTGAAAAATATCTGTGAATATTTCTATAGCCTATAATAGAGAAAAAAAAATTTTTTTTTTTTTCAACGTTTTTTATTTATTTTTGGGACAGAGAGAGACAAAGCATGAACGGGGGAGGGGCAGAGAGAGAGGGAGACACAGAATCGGAAACAGGCTCCAGGCTCTGAGCCATCAGCCCAGAGCCTGACGCGGGGCTCGAACTCACGGACCGCGAGATCGTGACCTGGCTGAAGTCGGACGCTTAACCGACTGCGCCACCCAGGCGCCCCGAGAAAAAAAAATTTTTAAGTTTATTTATTTTGAGAAAGAGAGAGTGCACCCACGCATGGGGGAGGCGCAGAGAGAGGGGAAAAAGAGAATCCCAAGCAGGCTCTGCACTGACAGTGCAAGCCTGATTCAGGGCTCTGACTCACAAACTGAACAGTGAGATCCTGACCTGAGCCGAAACCAAGAGCCAGACACTTAACCAGCTGAGCCACCCAGGCGCCCCGGTAGAGAAACCTTCTTAAGCAATTCAAGAAACTAGAAGCCATTAAGGAAAATACTGACAGATCTGATTATATAAAAACTCTATAGATCAGTATGTAAGAGTTACTCTACAAAATAGTAAATAAGAAACAATATACGAGAGATATGCATAAGCAATCACAGAAAAGATGGAAATAATCAAGTTGAAACAAAATGAGGCAGCACATCACTAGCAGTCAGGGAGGTGTGAATTAAAACAAGGTGTTTTTCACTCTTCAGTTAGGTTGCATTCAATTTTTTTAATGTTTATTTATTTTTGAGAGAGACAGACAGAGTGGGAGCAGAAGAGGAGCAGAGAGAGAGAGGGGGGGAGACACAGAATCTGAAAGAGGTTCCAGGCTCTGAGCTGTCAGTGCAGAGCCTGATGCAGGGCTCGAACTATGAGCCATGAGATCCTGACCTGAGCTGAAGTAGGATGCTCAACTGACTGAGCCACCCAGGCGCCCCAAGTTCGGCTGAAATTTAAAACTCTGATAACTAATTCCAGCAAAGTATACAGGAAAATACACACTAGCAGCCACCATCATTTTGGAAAGCAGTATTTATAGTGTCCGTGACAATTTAAAATTTTACATACTCTTGGACTTCAATAGAAATTCTACTTTTGAGACTCTATCATAGAAAAACAAGTGCACTAATAAATGACTTATTATAGCACTGCTTAATGTGGCCACACAAAAAAAGTTAAATATATATATATATATATGTATATATATTCACACACACACACACACACCCGAATTATAGAACTCTGTCTGCTATTTTTAAGCAAAAGTGCAAGCATGATCTTCTATCTATAAAGAGTAGGAAAAAAAATCCTATGTATTTGTATGCATACAGAAATAAGTACGGATGATTATACCCTAACTGACAGCACTGGTAACTTTTGGAGGAAATGTTTGGAAGTAAAAATAATATAAAGTTACATATATTTTTTCTCAACTTACTGTAAAATTTCTATTAGCTTCACAATTAAACAAAAATCCAATAAAAACATATTTTTAAAAGAGAGGAAACATACATAGCCACCCTACACACATACCTCTCAAAGTCTTGCTGTTGTTTTGTTCATATCTACATGACACTGAGCAAACTGACCCAGTTAACTGTGGGCATACTTTCTGACCCCATTATTCCAATACTGACTAGTTATTTTCTTAAAACATTCCTCCTCTGTGTTTCCATTCAACAGACGACCACTCACTACACACATCTCTACCTTTTTATTATTTTATTGTGGTAAGAACGCTTAACGTGAGATTTACCCTCTTAAATGCTCAAGTGTAAGCGACACTGTTGTTGACCACAGGCACAACGTCAGGCAGCACAGCACACCTCCAGAGCTTATTCATCTTGCTTGACTGAAACTACAAAGTTGATAAGGAGTTCTCCATTTCCCCCACTCCTAACTACATACCGCCTCAAACTGCATCACCATCCTTTCTTTCTTAAGGGAGAAAAAAAGGTAAATTGGACTTTGTAAAAAAATACCAACTTCTGTTAGTCAAAAGAAGCCACATGAGAGTGAAAAGGCCCCACACGGGATGACATCATCTGTAGCGCCTACATCGGAGTAAAGGACTGCATTCAGAACATGTATTAGGAGGGTACTTCACAAAAAAGATATCCCAACATCCAACAAGCACTAAAAGATGCACAGCCTCACCAATAATCCCAGAAATGCAAATCAGTAAACACCGCAAAATACTATTACCCACTAGAATGCTAAAATTAGCAAGAATGACACCAAATGTTGGTGAGGATGGGGAACAAATGGAACAAGTATACACTACTGGTAGAGCTATAGAGTCATACAACCAACTGGGACAACTGACAGTATTTACCAAAGACAAAAATATGCTTACCCTGTGGCCCAGCAGTTCCACTCCTAGGTATACACCAAAGAGAAATGAGGGCACAATGTTCCCCAAAAGGGGGGAGGTGGCCAGGTAAGGCTTCACAGCATCAACTTGAACCGTCTCAGAAGATGGGTAGGTGTTGTCTAAGCTGCCGGGCACTGGGAGGAACACGGAAGTCATGGAGACATAAACGCACTGAGTTGGGGAATGGTGGCGTTTCCAAACAGCTGAAGCCCAAGGGTAAGAGACTCAGCGAGACACAAAGCTCAAGAACTACACAGGACCTTGAAGAAAGTGCTGAACTGTCTGTTCTGCCAAGGGACACGGCCAGGTTTGGATTTAGAAATTACATTCAGAGAGCTGTGTGTGATGTAGCTGGGGAAGCTAGGTAACTGTAGCCAGGAAGCCAGTCAGGGAGGGGCACCGACAGATAATGATCACTTTGCTGCCATTTCACCCATTCCGAAGAATAGTTTTCTTAAACCCAGCCTGCCATTCTAACATTGGCATGTTACTTTAACTGATGATTCTCCAGAAATCACTGTATCACCAAAATGGTGAAGGGGAAATGAAGGTGGGCAGATGACAGATGGTCTAGCAATGAGTTACTTAAACCATTCTCCAACCACCACTGTCCTTACAGGAGTTTATTTCGTTTTTAGGAGCAATCTCTGTTGAGAAACAGGTAAATAATGCAACTGTCACCCCATAACATTCATAATTAAGAGGCCTATGAAATAAGGGATGGTGGCCCAGAAGCAAAGTAACCTGTAAACTCCCAACAATTGTACAGCGAAAAATTTATCTGTGTATGTGTACTCCAGAAAAGGGCACAAAGATTTCATTATATTCTTTTTATTTAATGTTTATTTATTTTTGAGAGAGACAGAGAGACAGAGCACGAGTGGGGGAGGAGCAGAGAGAGAGGGAGACACAGAATCCAATGCAGGCTCCAGGCTCTGAGTTGTCAGAAACACAGCCCGATGCGGGGCTCGACCTCACAAACCGTGAGATCATGACCTGAGCCGAAGTCGGACGCTCAACCGACTGAGCCACCCAGGCGCCCCAGATTTCATTATATTCTTAATGGGGCCCTAACTACTACCGCCACCAAACAAATTATGATCCTATTTTTGAGGCCAGCTCAAAGATAAGGTACAGAATGGATGCCCATGAAACTAGGAAATGGCCACTTTAACCATTTAAGTTGTAAGCCTCAGTTTCCAGATTTTGTGGAACAGATTCACCTAGAAATATTTTTCGAGGCTTATCGGAATCCCAAATCATATTACTATCTTAAGCATCTCAGTTCTACTTAAGAAGATCACCTCTAAACTACCTGGAAATTTTTGGTAGTTTTTTTTTTTTTTTTTTTAAATGTTTGTTTATTTTGAGAGAGAACAGGCAGAAGCGGGAGAGGAACAGAGAGGGGAGAGGGGAGAGGGGGGAGGGGGGGGGGAGGGAGGGAGAGAGAGAGAGAGAGAGAGAGAGAGAGAGAGAGAGAGAGAATCCCAAGCAGGCTCCACACTGACAGCACAGAGCCCAATATGGGGCTCGATCCCAAGAACCATGAGATCGTGACCTGAGCCAAAATCAAGAGTTGGACACTTAACCAACTGAGTCACCCACGTGCCCCGGTAGTATTTTTGCATGGACACTATTTACCTGGAAGAGAAATGGTTCTATAATACACACAACTGATGATTCTGACTTTGGGAAAAAGAGATTACACGTGATGGACCCTTAATTCTCCGATGAGCTCTACAAAACTGCAACAAGATGTCAGATAAACCCTGGGGAATCCATTATTAAAAATGTTTCTCCCCTCAACGTTCTGGGATTAATTTCTCTTCCTGGACTGACAAAGTCCAAAACTACTGGCCTTTGAGGCATAGTGCCAATGCAACAGATGGGCTCTACACTTTCCTAATGGTAGAAGTGGACTGTCAAATGTGAAGTCATGTTCTTCAGCAAGAGAGCATGCGTTTCCTGCAGTAGCTAAGAGGAATTCTGATAGAGTCTTAAATCAACAACACAAAATAACCTATATGCTGTGACTGCCTTTATCTGTAATTTCTATTATTTTCCATTTCTGACACCTCAAATACATTTAAATTTTTTTTAATGTTTATTTATGTCTGAGACAGAGACAGAGCATGAGCGGGGGAGGGGCAGAGAGAGAGAGGGAGACACAGAATCCAAAGCAGGCTCCAGGCTCCGAGCTGTCAGCACACAGCCCGACGCGGGGCTCGAACTCACAGACCGCAAGATCATGACCTGAGCCAAAGTCAGACGCTCAACCGACTGAGCCGCCCAGGCGCCCTGACACCTCAAATACATTTAAACAGGTCCCTACCCAAACTCAGAAAATGTCCCAAAATATGCAGTAAGTCAATCTAAACAGCATTAAACCCCTTAATACTTTCAAGTATACTTTCAAATATACATGTATTCTAGGATACTAGATGTGTTGGCTCAGTTAAGTCCACAGATGAAAACCTAGCTTCTTTAAAGGAAGGTTTAACAATGCCCAGTGATAGACCAAATAAGAAAACAGGAGGCAGCTTGATCTTTACTCTGTAAATTTTCAAAGCTAGAAATTGTTATCATGTGAATGGGTAAGAAGCTTCCAGTCTTTTTTTTTTTTTTTTTTTAAAGTTTATTTATTTTGAGAGAGACAGAGAAAGCGAGTGGGGGAGAGGCAGAGAGAGAGGGAGAGAGAGAGGATTACAAGCAGGCTCCGTGCGCTCAGCACGGAGCCCGATGTAGGGCTCAAACTCACGAACTGTGAGATCATGACCTGAGCTAAAACCAAGAGTAGGACACTTAACCAACTGAGCTACCAAGGCGCCCCTTTAGTTGTTTCAACTCAACACAGGGCTCGAACTCAAGACCCCAAGGATCCAAAGCCGCCCGCTCCTCTGAGTGAGCCAGCCAGCACCCCCAAACTTCATTATTTCATAAGTTTGTAATTGCTTTACTCTACGTTGACCTCCACAATGGATACTTAGGAAGGTAATGACCATTCTGACCATCTTTTCAGAGCGATCCAGTAAAAACAGGCACTATGGTTTTTAGCTTCATGTGAGTATTCTGATCTCTGCAACACAATCCAAGAGCTATTCAACAGATGAAAAATAATTTAGTTCATTAGCTATTTTATTTTTGTCTCTATGTCTTTACCAGTTAGTACTTGCTGGGTTTTCTGAAGAAAGTATTACTCCTAAAATTATCGAATGATTCTTTCAGCCCTGGCATTATTGATTAAATGCCTCTAAATGTCCAGAACACCCCACAATTCACTCTAAGAACTTCACTCACTCTCCAGGTGATCTCATCAAGTCCCATGGTTCTAAATAGTACCTCTACACTGATCAACTACCAAATTTGTATTTGCCACAATCCCGAGACTTATATATCAAATTGCTTACTCAGTATCTCAACTTGAAACATTTGATAGAAAACGTGAAGTCAGTATGTCCAAGCCAAATTCTTAATTTCTGCACTCCTGCAACCTGCTTCCTCCAGTGTTGCACATTTCATTCAGTAAACAGCACCCAACAGTGAGGCTATCGTGGGAGTCAATCTTAACTACTCTTTGACTCAGACCTCACAGCCAATCCGAGTTCTCATTCCCCACCTTTAAAAATATGTCTCAAATCTGGGGGCACCTGGGTGGCTCAGTTGGTTAAGCGTCCAACTTCAGCTCAGGTCATGATCTCACAGCTCGTGAATTCGAGCCCTGCATCAGGCTCTGTGCCAACAGTTCAGAGCCTGCAGCCTGCTTCAGATTCTGTGTCTCCCTCTCTCTCTGCCCCTTCCCTCTCTCACTCTGTCTCTTTCTCTCTCAAAAATAAACATTAAAAAAAAAAAAAAAGTTAAAAAAAATAGATCCCAAATCCATCTCCCTGAAAATACCCTCGTTCAACTCACAGTCATCTCTTAACTCAAATATCACAACGGCTTAAATGGTCACTCTGGTTATATCACTCTTGCTTTTCAAAGTGTATACATTAGATCAAGTTATCTCCCTACTCAAAACCTCCCAACAGGTTCCTATCAAATCTAAAATAAAACCTACACACTTGGTCAAGTTTTTTAAGTGTCTACATTATATAGCCCCTGACTACCTCTTCTACCTATTTCCTATCATTCACCCCCACCTTGTTTACGCTGTTCTACCTCTTTCTCTTTTCTTTTTAATGTTTATTTATTTTTGAGAGAGATAGAGACAAACACAGAGCACGAGCAGGGGAGGGGCAGAGAGGCAGACACAGAATCCGAAGCAGGCTCCAGGCTCTGAGCCGTCAGCACAGAGCTTGACGTGGGGCTCAAAACAACAAACCGTGAGATCATGACCTGAGCCAGTCAGACGCTTAACCAACTGAGCCACCCAGGCACCCCTCTTCTTTCTTTTTAAATGTTTTTTATGTATTTTTGAGAGAGCGCAAGCAGGAGAGGGGCAGGGGGACAGAGGATCCGAAGCGGGCTCCGCACGGACAACAGGGAGCCCAATGAGAGGCTCAAACTCACAAACCATGAGATCTTGACCCGAGCTGAAGTCGGACACTCAACTGAGCCCCTCAGGCAGCCCTAGCCCTTTAGTTCTTAAACACACCAAACACACTACTGCCTCAGGGCTTATGCTCGTGCCCCAGACAGCTACATGGGGATCTCACATCATACAGGTCTCTACTCAAGTATCACTGCCTGAAGGGACTTCCCCAACCACCCCCCATCTCCTTACTTTATTTTCCTTTATAACACCTAACATGAAAATGCTGTAACATCACACCCATTTGTTTAACATCTGTCTTACTAGAAAGTGAGCACCATGAAAGCAGTTTTTTTTTCTTTTTTTTTTTTAAGTGTTCTCTATACCCATGTGCGGCTTGAACTCAAGACCCCGAGATCAAGAGTCAAATGCTCTACCAACTGAGCCAACAAGTTGTCCCTGAAAGCAATGACTTTTACTTGTATTCACTGCTGTATCCCCAGGGCTTAACACAGTATCTGATATGATGTAAGTATACAATTAATACTGACAGAATGAAAGAGTATGTATTCTTTGTTAGAAATGCTGGTTTCAGTTTTTATTTGACTCTGAATGGAAGACTTAATCCACTGATATCCCAGAGGACTAAATGTCCAATGGACTGCTTGGATAAAACAGACACACAATAAGGATCCTCAAGAGGAAGAGATTTTTTTCCTAGACCTGACTTGCCCTGGCATAAAATAATCATACCCCAAGACATTCTTTCAGAAATCTCCACTACACCTTGCTTGGACCACATGTAATATGATGGGAGCAGCACATATTACAGCAGTACTGATCTTGTTCTGGAAAAGGAAAGTTAAAATACCCAAGGACCTTATTTTGTTCATTCATCACCGTATCCTAGTGCCTGGCACACAATAAGCACTCACTAAATATACGTTGGTCCTGTTTCTGAATGAAATTAGGTGGTTTAGTGAAAACAATGGGTTCTGCTTTAGAAGGACACACTGGCCTCCTAAAAAAACAAAGTGCTGGTCAGCTTTAAGAAGAGAATTGTCCTAGGGGCGCCTGGGTGGCTCAGTCGGTTAAGCATCCGACTTCAGCTCAGGTCACGATCTCATGGTCCGTGAGTTCGAGCCCCGCGTCGGGCTCTGGGCTGATGGCTCAGAGCCTGGAGCCTGCTTCCCATTCTGTGTCTCCCTCTCTCTGCCCCTCCCCCGTTCATGCTCTGTCTCTCTCTGTCTCAAAAATAAATAAACGTTAAAAAAAATAATTAAAAAAAAAAAGAAGAGAATTGTCCTAACTAAACCCAATTCAGTTCAAAGACTTAAGGCTCTCTGCCCCAAAAACTTCACACTTCAGTGAAGATATATTCCTGTGCACTGTGGAGAGAATCCTTGATTTGGTAAGAAGCAGCAGCCAAACACAAAGCCTAGTCTGGGGGTGCCTGGCTGGCTCGGTCAGTAGAGCATGCGACCTCTAATCTCGGGGTTCGAAGTTCGAGTCCAACATTGGGTGGAAATTACTTAAAAATAAAATCTTAAAAAAAAAAAGCCTCTCCTGGAGTTAAGTGGGAAAACATAAAAGTAGAATCCATACGTAAGGAAAATAAGATAAACTGAGAATTAGAAAAAAACATGTATACGTGTAAGGAAGTTGTTTAATACACTTTCAAAAATGTGTTTTGCATAGTCTTACCTCCTATAGGCAATACACATAAGGGAGGTCATTTGCTTTGCTAAAAAAATTTCTCTTTTCAGGAAATAAATAAGAGAAATTAATACTAACAGCCAATCTACATTATGCACCTGCTGTACAACATAGATTACGCTAAGCACTTTACACACATTACCTAGTACAATCTTTCAACAATCCTATGCTATAAGTATTATCGTCATCTTACAGTCAAGAAAACCAAGGACTGTAAGTGTTTTGCTAAAGATTACACAGTAAGTAGCAAACTGGGATCTGAGCCTAGTCAATCCGATTTGAGTCCATGATCTTAATCACTATTTGGGATTTTCAACAAATTGAAGGGAAATATACCAATGTGGAGCTGGAAGACTTGTTCATTATTAAGAAAAGCAATTATACAATTTTTTTATTTGGCTGGACATATAATCAACGCTTGATTAAAATGCTGAACAAGTATATTCTAGTAAAAGTTTCCAAGTAACTAAAGTATAATTATTTTCTTGACTTTAACCTTTGTTAGAAATTAGCAGTAATAACATAGTGTTATTTTGTCTAGGCAGAGTGTACAGAACATGGCTCCATCTTTATTTTGTTGATGACCTCTAAGTACAAAACCCAACCTAACATAGTACTGGAGACACAAGAAGTCACAGGAGACTAGGTGGAAAGTATACTGATCCAAATTACAGTCCCCTGAACTCATTCTGCTATGTTATTTCCATTTTCACATCTTTGCAGATATCTTTCCTGCCGAGAGCACCCCCTCTAAGCCTTACTGAATAACTCATGTTTATCCTTTAAGACCTGGTTCCTCCCCCTTGCAGGAAGCTATCCTTAACCTTTCCTCTCCCTCCACAGATCTAATAACTTTCTCCCTTCTCTACCTGGGAGAAATGTATCACACTGCGTATTGTAATTTGTTAACAAGATGTTGCTCTTTCTAGATTCACTACTTTGAGGCAGAAAAAAAAAAAAAAAGTCTTCTCTTCTCCCAACACCTAAATACAGAAATGGAAATGAAATAAGCACTGAAAAATGTTGGTTGAATGACAGATGAACAGAAAGAACACTTGTTAAACAGAATTAAACCTTGGCTTTATCTACAGTTTTGTAATTTTTTTCCCTTAAACACACACACAAAATTAACATAGATATCTCCCTTTTGGGGCACCTGGGTGGCTCAGTCAGTTAAGCATCTGACTTCTGATTTCCACTCAGGTCATGATCTCACGGTTTGTGAGTTCAAGCCCCACATCAGGCTCTTTGCTGACATTGCAGAGCCTGCTGAGGATTCTCACTCTCTCAAAATAAACAAACTTAAAAAATCTCTCCCTGTAGTTTCAAAGTGATTGCTCTTTTTTAATTTTTTTTTTTTTAACGTTTATTCATTTTTGAGACAGAGAGAGACAGAGCATGAACGGGGGAGGGTCAGAGAGAGAGGGAGACACAGAATCTGAAACAGGCTCCAGGCTCTGAGCTGTCAGCACAGAGCCCGACGCGGGGCTCGAACTCACGGACCGCGAGATCGTGACCTGAGCCGAAGTCGGCCGCTTAACCGACCAAGCCACCCAGGCGCCCCTTGTTTTTTTTTTTTTTAAACGTTTATTTATTATTGAGAGAGAGGGAGAGACAGAGGATGAGCATGGGAGGGGCAGAGAGAGAGGGAGACACAGAATCTGAAACAGGCTCCAGGCTCTGAGCTGTCAGCACAGAGCCCGACGCGGGGCTCAAACTCATGGACCACAAGATCATGAGCTGAGCCGAAGCCGGACGTCCAACTGACTGAACCACCCAGGCGCCCCAATTGCTCTTGTTTCTTTAATGTGCTTCTATGTCTAAATTTTAACTTCCCAACATATGTGATCACTTAGCCTGATGTAAACTATACTTGAGATTTACATCCTCCAATCCTCTCTGAAGACCTTTATACTATAGTACTGTTCACCTACTAATTACTATACATGATTGATTCACTCCATTTTCTCAGCTGTCAGCTGTTTCTTCTTTCGAAGACAATCATATATATATATATATATATACACACACGAAACACACACACACACACACACATATATATATGTTTAGTTATTTTTAGAGAGAGAGAGCACACACATGCGAGCAGGGAAGGGACAGAGAGAGAGGGAGAGAGAGAATCCCAAGCAGGCTCCACACTGTCATTCAGAGCCCAACTCAAGGCTCAAACTCACAAACCACTGAGATCATGACCTGAGCCAAAAGAGTCGGACACTTAACCGACTGAGCCACCCAGGCCCCCCTCAAAGATAATCTTTTAAATTCTCTCCATTCAAAGAATGGAGGCTTCTTATGTTAGTACACACCTATATTCTGGTGCTTTCGTTTTCAGCAGTGCTGAACTTTAGGAAACCTTATTAGGGGCACCTGGGTGGCTCAGTTGGTTCAGCATTTGAATTCAGCTCAGGTCATGATTTCGGGGTTTGGGAGTTCAAGCCCCACATCAGCCTCACCACTGGGGGGTGCAGAGCCTGCTAGGGATTCTCTCTCTCTCTCCCTCTGCCCCTTCCCACTTGCTCTCCCTCTCTCTCTCTCTCAAAAATAAATAACTTAAAAAAAAAAAAGAAACCTTACCATAAGTAATGTGTCCTCCATATTCTAAATAGTATCATTTATACTAAGAAGCCAACAATATAGTTACTTTCTAATCTAACAAAAGTCCACCTGTGGTATCAGGACAAACAAAACTGAATGAGAAAAATGACTTAATGTCAAGTGTGGAAAAGATAGAAAAAAATGTAAAGCAAGATTACATCAAACATTAATGATTTATTTCCTATGGGACTATAACATAAGATGTAACAAAAGATAAGTTAACCAAAGTTTCACTAGAGCTAGCATTCACATTCATAATTATAACTGTCAGTGTTTTATAGAAGGCTAAATTTTACTTTACTCACAATCACTTCAAATCTCAACACTTTGATTTATCTTCCTAACAGGAATATTTACTTTCTTTTTCTACAGTGTTTCTACTCATCATGATTATTATGCTCTGTACCATGATTCGTATTTAACAACTGAAGCAATGGTATGGACTTTCAAATGTCCACAATCAGAATTTCAAAATTCAAAATAATGTTATTTTATACTCTTTAAGTCGGATTTTAGACCAATTCCGGCTCCTGTTCAACATTACCAGTTATCATTGGATTTCTTTGCAGTAATTGGGTCCAGTTGGAAAATCAAGAACAAGAACACAAAAACATTTTTTAGCGTCTTGTCACTATGACTTAAAAAAAAAAAAAAAAAAAAAAAAGACTACCAGAGACACATTATTTCTCACTTTGTACATTAGAAAAAAGCTGATAAGCTTTTCTGGCAAACACAGAAACTGTTCACGCATTTTTCAACGCAAACATCTAAAAGCAGTGAGGTGAATTCTATGCCATTCATTTCTAATAGTTTGCAGAGGGAATCACAACTGACAGGTAAAAGAGATTAGAAGTATTAGAAGTAGTTTAATTCCACTTATCAGATACTTTTATTTAAAAAGTTATATAAACCTAACTATGAAGCAATAATTCCCCATTTAAGTGTAAAAAGAACGCACACACTGAAGTATTTATGAACGAAATGATATAATATCTGAAAGGTCTGTTTCAAAATAAGCAAAGTGGGGAAGAAGGCAGAGAGGTCGCGGATGGGGACAGTGTGATAGCTAGCTATGGGTTACTGTTGCAGCTGGATGTTGAGTACATAAGGACTCACTACACTAATTCTCTTTATTTTTGTTATGTTTGAAACTTCCTACATTTAAAAAATGAATCAAATAAAATGGGAAAAGGTACACACACAATCCTGTCATCAACTTGCATATGTCTAAGAGCAAATGACTAAAAACTATGATGAAAAGCAGGGGCCCCTGGGTGGCTCAGTCAGTTCAGCATCTGACTCTTGATTTCAGCTCAGGTGATAATCCCAGATAATCCCAGGATTGAGCCCTGTGTCGGACTCCATGCAAAGCATGGAGCCTGCTTAAGGTTCTCTCTCTCTAAAAAAAATAAATAAAAACAATGAAAAGCAAAACCAATTAATGCTAAAATAAAATTTTATAGATTAGATGTTCAGTGAAAATAGATGTTCAATGAAAGCAATACAACTCTTGAAAAAACAAGGTTATCAAATTTCTGTCATCTCTTAAATCCATAATTATGTCGTGTCAACCTCACACTGCCATTAACCACCCCCAATGTAGCAGTCACTAAAATACTCATTTCTAAAACATGAAATGTAAGATTGACAGTTATCACTAAGAAGACAAATCGTAAGTATGAAAAAGCTAACCTCCCCACACAAAATATAAACAAAAAAATTTTCAAGAAATTTAAAGAAATAAATAACTTGAAAAAACTAGCAAAATATCTCAAAATAAAACAAAAATTACTTTCACTTCCCTCTTTTATGGCAGCCAGGTTTAAGGTATGTAATCCCTCAGGGCACCTGTGTGGCTCAGTCTGGTTAAGTGTCCAACTTCAGCTCAGGTCATGATATCCTAGTTCATGGGTTCGAGCCCCGTGTCGGGCTCTGTGTCGACAGCTCAGAGCCTGGAAACTGCTTCAGATTCTGTGTGTGTGTGTGCGTGTGTGTGTGCGTGTGTGTGTGTGTCTCTCTCTGCCCCTCCCCCACTCACGTTTTGTCTGTCTCAAAAATAAATAAACATTAAAAAAAAAGAGATATGTTACGCTTCTGGAAGGGCTGGCATAAAGTGGACTTCACAGCAGACATCAGTAAGACTATATGCACCTTTAAAAATCTCAGGCAGCAATATGAAATTTTTAACCAGAGATGCATCACCCACACATATGGTAAAACTTCTCTACTGTGTACAGCCAGATCATGTTGGCAGGACTGAACACGGTCACTTATTCGTGAGGTATGGAAGACAACGACTAAAACCTCAAATGGTCCTGCGAGAGTGCAAAGACACAATGCCTAGCAAGACACAGGGAAGTCATGCTCCATATTTCAGAACACAGCTCAAGACTATGCCGTGAAGATTGCTTTCATTTCTTGATCCTCAAAGATCCTGAATAATCTGCAATTATTACAAGCATTATTTTTTAAATTACAAACTATCTCATACGTATAAGACTAAATACATATTGAACTATATGCACAGATTAACAAGACACACACGTATGTAACGTTATTTTAAAAACCCACAATCTACTACCCAAGTTAAAAATTAGAGAAAATATTAAACTCCTCACAAATCTACACAACACACAGGCCATGACAATGAAGAGAAGGGATAATCAAACCACTTTTCTCCAGACCTTTCCTTACCTTACCAAGTCCTGTGATCTGTGCTATCCAAACACTCTCTGAATTTCTTGTTCTTTTAAAAATTCAGTAATTATAGGGGCGCCTGGGTGGCTCAGTCGGTTAAGCGGCCGACTTCGGCTCAGGTCATGATCTCACGGTCCGTGAGTTCGAGCCCCGCGTCGGGCTCTGTGCTGACAACTCAGAGCCTGGAGCCTGTTTCAGATTCTGTGTCTCCCTCTCTCTGACCCTCCCCTGTTCATGCTCTGTCTCTCCCTGTCTCAAAAATAAATAAAATGTTAAAAAAAAAAAATTAAAAAAAAAATTCAGTAATTGTTTAAAAGGGGGGGGGGGGGGGCGAGAGGAACCTGGGTGGCTCAGTCGGTTAAGTGTCCAGTTCATGATATCCTAGTTCATGGGCTCGAGCCCCGCGTCGGGCTCTGTGCTGACAGCTCAGAGCCTGGAGCCTGCTTCAGATTCTGCGTCACCCTCTCTCTCTGCCCATCCCCCACACTCTCTCTCTCTCTCTCTCTCTCTCTCTCTCAAAAATAAATAAACATTAAAAACATTTTTTAAAAATTCAGTAATTATTTTAAATTTCCAACACTCAATTCACGGGTAGTCTATCAAATAGCTACTGCGTTTTACCCCAGAAGCTTCTCGGCCTTTCGTCTAAGACCAAGTGCATTTTTTCCCCAGTAAGTGTTTTCTGGATGCATGAAAACCCAAAAATGACATTAAGACCTTTGTTACAAACTCACTACAGAAATACGTCGGAAACAAGATAAGGAATACGACCCCAGTATGCCTGGTTTTCAAACCAGAGAGCCTTCGGCCAAGAACACCAGGTGATACCAAAACACACTCGATAGCTGCAAAGTCCCGTAGACAGCAGGAAGACTACCGCTTCCCGCGAGTTAGTGACGGCAGAAACCCTGCGATTAGGTCATGAATCCTCGACTTCTGGGAACACTCGTCCCTCCTCCTCGCCCTCTGGAGCCACCACCTTCGCACCATCCTTCGCTTCAACTGCACTAGAATCCCTTCAAGGACTGAGGGCACGTGATTACTCACCCTTGTGTCTGCTACGTAGAATTAAGTCAATGTTTGTTACAAGTAAGATAAACTCCACGGAATGAGCTTCAAAAGCCTCAGACCCAATGCAAAACTGGGAAGAGAGGAGTTTAAGAATAAAAAGATAATGAAAAAGAATAAAGCTATATATTTTTGCGCGACACATTTTCTTACCACCTAATTCAGAATCCTGTACGAACACAGCAAAAATGAGTTTGTAAAGAATAAAATAAAAAGACACGACCTGAAAGCTCTCCTTACTCGCAGCGTGCTCAAAAACGGTCACACAACCTGTCACCTTAAACTCATACCAGCATCTTCATCTGCAAACAAAGCTCTGTTTTGAAAGGGTTTCAAATGAGACCTAAATGCAAAAAGGTTCTACTTCATCACAATTTAAGTTCCTGACGTGGTGTGCATAGTGTGACTGCGCTTATGCTCATTTAACGGTCAGGGTCTGCCATCAAATTCTCAGAAGGATACGCGACCCCCAAAAACTTTAAAGAACTGCTAATCTGGCCTATCGAAAACATGCTACTTTCCAGACATCGAGCCACGCTAGCTTAGGTTCAAGAATTTTCCCCTCGTATTCACTGGGGGGGGGGGGGCCCTTACTGCAAAATCAGCATTTGGAAGACCTCCCTCAGCCCAACCCAAAAGTTCCAAACTCCACAGGCACGTATGGCAGCGACTCCCGGATCCCCGAAACAGTTAGCTCACGAACGCCAGAAGAAAATGCGAAACCAGGCGGCCGGCGTCACAAGCTTGCCACCCCTTCGGGTGAGAGCCTTCCGGACCAAAACGTCTGGGGTAGCCAGCTTCCCTCCAAAGCGAACAGACTTCTCAGGGAAGTTTTTGGGCTTCAATTCCACGCTGGTCTGTCTGCCTGGCCGGCCTGAAACACCTACGGCGGTCAAGGCGAGTCCGCTCAGAGGCGCCCAGGCTGCCTCCGCAGGGTCACTGAGTCCCACCCCAAGACAGGGAGCGTTTCCCGAGGGATTCTTCCGTAAACACCCGCTGAGCGAGGGAGGGAAGCTCCTTCTGCCTACGTCGAGTCGAGCCGTCGGCCCCCAGACGGCGACCCCGGCCCCAGCCCAAGCCACGAAAGCCGTGCCCCCTCGAACACTCAACTGGAGGGCCGCGAACGCCCTGCTTCCGCCAGGAACACGGACCACGGCCCCGGCCGCCCGCCCTACGCTCCGCGCGCCCGAGCTCCACCGGACGCCAGCGGCCACACACGCCCCTCTTCCCCGCGCGGCGGGGCCCGCGCCCCAAGCCCCCCGCCCCCCCCCCCCCCCCGCGGGCCAGCCGCCACGCGCCTGGAGCCACAGTCCCAACTTCGCCTCCACGTGAAAGCGTGACCTTGGAAGAGCATCTCTTTCTGCCTCGATTCCCTACTTCGCGCGATGGGAGAAAACACCTCCTCCACCATTTTCCCCGAGGGGCAGGGTCACAAAGGAACAGGAAAAGTACTGCGAAGACCAGAGCAGCTTCATTCCGCGCGACGTGGTACTACAACCTCGGGTCAACAGAAAGCCCAGCCCTTCTTTGTACCCTCGCAGCGGACACGGCGGCTGTTCGCGTGGACGCCGTTCGCCCTGCTCGGACCAACAGGCCACTCCCGCGACCACAGGCGGCCCCGGCAGGTTCGTCCCGCCCCCGACCCCACGGGCACACGTGGGGCCGTGCAAAACCCCGCCACGACTTCTCCTCCCCGAGCTCCGACGCGCTCCCGCTTTCTGACACACACACGCACATCCGCCCGACGGGGGCCACCCCGAATTTCATTTCAGAAAGAAGGTGACTTGAAGGGGAACTCCGTGACCCCGCCGCGAGCACGGGCAGGGTCTTCCGGAACGCCTTCCCACTCTGCTGCCCTGCGCACACACGCCGCCACAGCCGCGGCACCCCGGAACACCACCTGCCTCCCCCAGACCCCGCACAAACTAGCCGGGCACAGTCCTCAAACTTACGACCCGGGGGTCCCCCGCTCGTTCCCACGCACCGCCGCGCGCCTCGGGGGCACCGCGGCCCCGGCCCCGCCCGCAAGGCGCCCTCCGCAGGGCCCCCTCTCCCGCCGCGGACGCCGACCCGACGAGGGGGGATGCTCCCGCCGCGCCTCCCCGCCGCGCCAACTAACCTGTCAGGGGCGCAGCCGACTCCGCCTCCCCGCGCCGACTTTCCCGCCCCCTCCCCCCAGGCCCGGAGCCCGCCCGTCAGGGACACCCCTTCCCCCCCCCCCTCCCCCCGCCCCCCGCCGGGAGGGACTTCCCGGTCCGCTCAGGATCCCCTGCCTCGCGCCCCTCCCCCACCCCGCCCGCCGCTCTCCCGGAGGTCCAGGTCCGGGAGGTGACAGTGGCTCCCGGGCCGCCGGGGACCGCGCCGCTCCGGGAGCACTTAGGCCCGAGGCCTCCGCAGGCGGTTGTGCTCACCGTGTCAGAGGCCGAGGCCGAGCGAGATGAGAGTGCAGGGAAGTGGGGAAGGGGGGCGGCCGCCAGCAGGCTCCTCCGCTTCCCCGGGTCCGCGGCGGATCCCCGCCGCCTGTCAGGAGGCGGCCGGCGGGGGAGCGGACGGGCGGAAACGCGAGAGAGGAGAAGGGAAAGGCGTGGGGCCGAGCGGCGGCCACCGAGGGGAGGCGGTCCCGCAACCGAGACGGGGATCGTCTCCCCCTCCGCAAAGCGAACCCAAAATGGCGGCGGGAGCGGCGGCGGCAGAGCGGCGGCGGCGGCGGCGGCGGCTGCTCGGGAGGGAGGGCGGGCGCGAGCGAAGGGCGCCTCGTGCCCCCCCACCTCCCCTCCCAGGCCCTCCCCGCGGCCCCCCCCCGCCCCCTCCCGCCCCCGACTCGGGCGGCGGAGCGCGCACGCCCGCCCGCACGCGCCGGACGGGCTCCGGGCTCGTCGCTCGCTCTCCCACCAACCCCCGCCTTCGGCCGCCTGGCGCGCCCGCCGGCCCGTCCGCGCTCGCTCGGGGGCGCCCGCTCGCACGGCCCCCCGCTCCCCCTCGGCCCCTGTCAGGACGGTCGGGCGCGGGCCCTCACGCGTACCTTCGGCGGCGCGAGCCCCGGCCTCCTCCTCCACCGCCTCTTCTTTCCTCCCCCCCCCTTCCCCGCCCCCACGGCCACCAACCGCCGCCACGGCCGCCGCCGCCGCCGCCGCCGCCTCCTCCTCCGCCCCCCCACATGCCCTCCGCCCCTCGCGCGTGCGCCTCCCACAATCCCCCCCGCCGGACCGTTCCATTCGCGCCGCCGCGGGCGCGGGGCGGGGGGGGGCGGGCGGCGCGGCGGCGGGGCTGCCGGGAGGGCCGCGATCACCCGAGGGGCGGGCAGAGGCCCGGGACGACTCACCTCCCCGGCCGCCGCGCCGCGCCGCCCAGGCTCGCCTCCGCCGGCCGCCGACGGGCCCCGGTGGGCGCGTCCGGGGCGGCCCAGCTCCCCTCCGCCGGCAGGCGGTTGGAGGCCGCGGCGGCTGCGCGGTGAGCCGCTTCCTGCCGGACGGCTCGAGCTCGCCGGTCGGCTGCGGGAGGCGCGGAGCGTGCGGTTCGGCGTCGGCGGAGGCCTGGTGCGCCCCTCGGGCGGGAAGGAGCCGGTGCCGGGGCTGGAGCCCCCGCGAGGTAGGGAGCGAGGCCGGGAGGGCCGGCGGGCTCCGCGCCGCGGACCGGCGCCGTGGGGGAGCCCGCGCCGCGGTCGCCTGGCTCTCTTTGTGTTTTTCTCTCTAAAGCCAGGCTGGATTTCTTGGGTTTCACGGCACCGTCCGTACGCTTGAGGTTCCGGGGCGCTTTTACGCTTTCCTCTCGGGTGGACGATGCATCCTCACCCTCATTAGGCAGATGGAGGGTGGAGAAGGACGAAACCGCGTCCTTCTGGTTCAGTGCCGGACTCGATCCCCCCTGTCCGCCGTGTCCTTCGGAAAGTAGTTTTTCTTCGTTATCAGAAAGAAAGGAAAGCCTGGACGTAAAGATTAGTGGACTCCAAGTCGGCCTTCGGCGTTGGCGTCTGAACTAGAAGAATACACGTGAGGTAGGATTAGCTCCTGGGCACAGGGCAGGTGGAGAGCCTTCCGTTACCGTTCACGGCCCTGGCGATGTAGGTCAGGTTTGGGGGTGTAGCGGGCAATGTGTGTCCTGTCCCCTCGCGTCCTTAATAAAACAAGGCAAAACGGGGCCTGACACTCCTCGGACTTCTGCGCCAGCATTTACTTTTTCTTAATGATTGAACTGGGGAGAACTATGGATTGACCGACTTTGAAAACCCAAAGTGTGCCTACTCTGGGAGTTCTTAGTCTCCTCCGTAGGGTAAAGCAGAATCGATTAGGGGACGGATCACCTGGGTTCCCCTTCGCTCCACGTGCGTGGACTTGCAGGGACCTAGGGACCCCTGTGAAAATCACTCTGCTAGATTTCCCCCTTGCTACATTTCAGTGTATGGATTGGGTTTTGTTTGCTTTCTTTTTTTCCCCCCCAAAGTAAAGAGGAAATCGGCTTTAATTACCTCGCTATATACTAGCCTTTCCTAACCACCTAAAGTCCTATCTCGGGGAACCCATTCAGGTGTACTTTGATCTTTCTTTAATTGTGTCACATATGCAAATGTGTTACCCTGCCAACATTTTAAATTTGATGGCTGGGAGGAGGCCTAACACTTCTTTTGTATTTTATAGCTCTAGTACTAAGTGAGTCATGGAAATGTTGAAAGAATGTTCGAAACGAAAAGTCTCTGGAGCGGAAGAGTGAGCATTTGTGGGATTCCATGTAGGGACAACACGTGCTCCCGCTTCTTAAACAGCACTTTGAGATAGATCATCTTAACCCCCATTTTACAGATGAGAAGCCTGAGGCTCAGAGAAGTCTAGTAACTTAACCTTTAGGTTTCACTCCGCCTGTCTTAAAAACCTTTTTCAGGGACTCTTGATCTCAGCTCGGGTCTTGATCTCAGGGTCGTGAGTTCAAGGCCCTGCCTTGGGCTCCGTGCTGGGCCCGAAGCCTAAATTTTACAAAAGCCAAAACAACAACCACAAAAAAGAGCTTTTCATTATACCACGTTGTCTTTGCAGTAAACATTTGTCATCACCGACATAATTACATATTCTACCAAGAGAAGATACTTAACGTTATTCCCCGACACCAGTGCGCGAGGAAAGTTCCTTACGGTGTCTGCCTTCATCTTGCTTTCATGAACTGTCAGCTAAGTATCGACAAGACGGTACTCCGTTACTTGTGTATGCCCCAGTGCCTACCAAAATATATCAAGCGTTCAGTAAAATGACCTTTTTGAACGAAGGAAACCTGAGTTCCTTGAACCAAGGAAGGTATGGAAGACAGAATAATGGTTCCCCCAAAGATGCCCACAGCCCGGTCCCTGGAACCTGTGCATATGTTTGTTATGTGGCGAGAGGGAATTAAGTTTGCTAATCAGCTAACCTTGAAACAGGGAGATTATCCTGGATTATCCGGTAGGCCCGCTGTAATTACAAGAGTTCGGAAAAGATGGCAGAGGGACGCAGTAGGGTCAATGTCTGCATGCTGCTCGGTGACAAAGGCCTGGCCAGCTGTCACAGCTTCGAAGCTGGAAGAGCAGCCTCTCTGAACTGGAGCCTCCGGAGGGAACACAACCCTCCACACGCCCGGCTTTTGGACTCCTAACCCACAGAACGCTGAGGTGACGAATGTGTTGTTTTATGCCACTAAGTTTGTGGAAATTTGTCACAGCAGCGGTAGGAAGCTCCTGCGGCACGGGGAGGGAGCCAAAGCGTGACTGAGCTCCAGAAGACCTCCTTGGATTGTGGGTTTCCGCTTTAATGCAAATGAGGGTGTGGTTCACCTGCAACTGTGCCCTAAGCAAAGTGACGGGCACTGGACAAAGCTGCCTACATTTCCAGTCTCTCCCTGCTTCTCTGTTTCTGGGGACAGTCCTCGAGCTTAGGTGGGCAGCTGGGTTCTAGGCTGGTGCTGCACAGCAGCTGTCTTAGCTAAGCTCTTCAGATTTGCCTACTGGAACAGAAGTAAGTAAACATTTATTTCGTGGTGCTTCCTTGCTGCGCCGTTGGCTAAATGCAGTTTACGTGAGCAGGAGGGGCGCCTGGGGGACTCCGTCGGTTAAGCATCCGGCTTGAGTCCGTGGGTTCGAGCCCTGTGTCGGACTCTTGCGCTGACAGCTCAGAACCTGGAGCCTGCTCTGGATTCTGTGTCTCCCTCTGTCTCTGCCCCTCCCCTGCTCACACTGTCTCTGTCTCTCAAAAATAAATAGATGTAGACAAGCAGGAAAACTTCTTCACTATATACTTTAAAATAAGGTTTCGAGTGTTAAAGGAAAAATTTAAAGATAAAACTTACCTGGAATATCATCGTGATTGACTTCACATTTGACAAGTTAAGAGTCAGTGCTATATAAGCATAATAGTCTGTAAATCGTTTTCTGTTTAAAAAGGGAAGAACTCTGAAATTTGGGGGGTGGGGGTACTGAGATTTTAAACTCATGCTTCAGGTGATGGATTGCCTTTTAGCAAAGTGGAAGTTGACCCTCCAGGCTGCATGGGTGCAAAGCCCAGTTCTTCTCCTTGGCTGTGGAACTTGGGTAGAGACTTCATAACACAGCGTAGATTTCCATACTACCTTCTAATTTTTTTTTTTTTTCAACGTTTTAAATTTATTTTTGGGACAGAGAGAGACAGAGCATGAATGGGGGAGGGGCAGAGAGAGAGGGAGACACAGAATCGGAAACAGGCTCCAGGCTCCGAGCCATCAGCCCAGAGCCTGACGCGGGGCTCGAACTCACGGACCGCGAGATCGTGACCTGGCTGAAGTCGGACGCTTAACCGACTGCGCCACCCAGGCGCCCCCATACTACCTTCTAGAAGGTCTTCTCCGTTTTAGAAACGGGGGAAGAGACGCACAAAGTTTAAGTTGCTCAAGGTCACACAGCTGTTAAGTAGGAGAGCTGGGATTCAGAGTTCATCACTTAGATTCTGGGGTCCCTGCTTTTACCCTTTTTGCCATACGTGCCACTCCATTTTCTTTGTAAATTGGACATAGTACCTACGTCATAGGATTGTTGTAAAGGTAAAACGAGTTAATTCACATAAAGCACTTAGAACAGTGCCTGACTTATAGAAAGTGTTCGTAATATGTTAGCCATTGCTATCGTTGGAGCCCTAGATATTTTTCTGATGTGCTTTAGTCACTGGAAGGAAGGAAGTACCAGAGGGTGCTCCTCACTTCCGCCTTTACCGGCACAGCCCTTTTATCTTCTGTATGTCAGGACTGTCACTGCTCTTAACCTGGTGAAAGGTAAATCACGAGAGGGGGCAGTGTCTGGAAAGCACCCTCTAGTGCCCTTGTCCTGCAGAGAGGAAACTTGGTCTCGGAGGGAAGAAAAAAGCAAGAGTCCCACGAGCTCACGACAACGTTATTTCTTCCTGTAGAAAATGTTACCTGGAAGGTATTCGTCTGAGAAACCAAAGGGCTTGTCAGACAGTCTGAAGGTAGACTGGGATGTGGTGTTGGGCAAGGACCCGCCATTTTTAGCTATTTATCTTGAGCCCTGCTCTCGCACGGCTTGATGCACCGCAGTATAATTCATGCAGAAAATTGTGTGTTAGCTTTTAAGGATTCACTAAGGGTTTGCTGATCTAATTTTACAAAATTTACTCTCTGCCTGGATGATAGCAGTGGTTCAGATTCAAAAAGTGCAAAAGACACCACTCTCCCTTTTCCTGCCCCCATAGGAACCTATTTCCTCTCCTTGAAAGCAACCGGTATTATCAATTTTTGTATGTCCTTCAAAATATGTACCTTTTTACGAGCAAATTGTGTACATGTTTTCCCCCTTTTACACAAACAGTAGCTAACTGTATACACTGTTCTGTGCTTTTTCCCCCCGCTTACTGTGTGTCGGACATTTTTGCTCATTAGTTTGCAGAGAGCTGCTAGGTGGTTTTGTTTTTAATCGGCCGCATGCTGTTTCATTGTATGGGGATGTACGGGGGCAGATACTTAATTCTTTCCTTTCCTTTAATATCGGACGCAGGGTTGCAGCTGAATAACCTCATATACACAGCAATCTCTGTTGTTATTATGTTACTGTAAAAGTGGTTTTGCTTAGGTCTCATAAAAAATGGTTTCTAACATGGACACGTTAGTGAGGTTTGGACAGTTTTTACTACGTAAACAACATTGCCAATATTGCTTATTGCTAATAACATTACAAATAAAAATCAAGAAAAGAAAGTTACCTACAACATTAGCACCTCGATAGATCGGATTATTTTTTCTATGTCTTTTTCCTTAAGTCTTTATGTGTTTCTACTTCAGAACAATAATCTAAATCTACAGATGGGTTGAGATCACTGTAGGTATACCACTGAGCCCGAAAATCCTGGGGTGTTAAGGCTGGACGTGCGTCTTCACGGAACACGCCTCGTGTGGGGGCGTCTGGGTGGCTCAGCCAGTTAAGCATCTGGCTTTGGCTCAGGTCATGATCTCACGGTTTGTGGGTTTGAGCCCCGCAACAGGTCAGCATGAGCCCCACTTTGGGTAAAAAAAACAAACAAAAACACGAGCCCCATGTTTCTTCTCTCTCTCTCTCTCTCTCTCTCAGCCCCTGGTGGGATCCTCACTCTCCCTCTCTCTGCCCCTTGCTCACTTGTGCCCCCCCCCACCCCCTCTCTCTCAAAGAAAAGAAAAAAGAAAACTCTGATGTGTCATGAGTCTGGGGTCCATTCCTTGAGGAATTTTGCAGGTGCGGGTATTAAGGAAGATCCAGAGTGTCCCCTGGCCCGGGAAGCAATCGTGATCCCTCCCCCTTCCCATCCTTTGCTTCTGCATCAGGAGAGTTCGTGTCATTGCATCAGCCCTCGCCCCCCTATCATTTGGGGACCGAGTGCGCGCTGCGGCAAACTGGGGCCTGCGGGAGTTTGTCGTCGTCGTCAGCGTCTCGAAGAAACTCCTCTACTTCTGTAGCCCCAATGCCCCTCTAAGGGTCCACACATGGGGAAGTAGACCCAATGAGGATTACAGAAGGCAGCATGACAGGTTCTGTGTTTTCTAACAAATTACAAAAGCAGTGACGTTCGTCTTAACCAGAGTTTTCCTGTAGGATTCGAGATTTAGAACAATCTTTCTCAACCTCAGTACTCCCTGTTGATGTTTGAGGCTGGGTGATGTGTGGTGCGAGCCTGTCCTGCACATTCCAGGATGGTTAGCAAGGTCCCTGGTCCCTCGTCTCTGCTCATTAGATGTCCTCCCCCCCCCCTCCCCCCAAGCTGTGACAACCAAAAATGCTTCCAGACATTACTAAACGTCCCCCAGGGGGCAAAATTGCCCCAGTTGGGAGACACTCGTTTGGAAAAAGAATTGCTGATTGGCAGGAAATCAGTCTAGCTTCGGTGGAGCAAAGTCATGGCAGAGTATCCTTTCCGTCTGAATTCCTAGCGTGGGAGGTCACAGTAATGCCATTATGCATATCACGTCTTCATTAAAGGAAGGCGTTTGACAGTCTCCTTATGACACACGTACTGCGTGTCTCCTTGGTGGGACAACCATACCCAGAGGCCCCGCGCTCAGTAGGTCGACATTCCCTCAGCCGGGACATCTGCGTGGCACTCCTCGCTCCTACCCGCACAGTGGAACCAGCTGGGGAGCTTTAAAAACTGCCAAGTCTAGGTGTCCCTACAAGCCGTTGTGCTTTAGTTGGTCTGAGATACGGTCTGGGCGTCGGGCATTTTCAGCGCAGGCAGGCCCGGTTTGGCTGCGCTCCCACGGCCGGCCCGGTGCCACACACGGAAGGTTTGCGGGAACCTGCGGGGAGCGCGTCTGTCGGTGCCGTGTTTCCAGCTGCGTTCGCTCACTTCCTGTCTCTGTGCCACGTTGTGGTGATTGTCACGGTATCTAGCCCTCTCCCAGGAGTACATTTTTGTGGTGATCCGCGACGAGTGACGTTTGGTGTTACTGCTGTGATGGTGTGGGGGGCACCACGAGCGGTGCCCTGTGAGACGCTGAACTTGACAGATGCTCCGCCGACGGCCGTGCCCCGTCTCTCTCCCTTCCTCGGCCGCCCTGTTCCCTGAGACACGGCAGCAGTGACATTAGGCCGATCACTGACCCTACGACGGCGCTGAGTGTGCAGTGAAAGGCAGAGTCTCGCGCCCGTCGCTTGAAGTCGGAAGCTGGCGGCGATTCGGCTCAGGGGGGAAGGCGCGTCCAAGGCCCAGACACACTGAACGCTTAGGCCTCCCGCACCCGACGCTTGGCCACGTTGTGAACGCGAGGGAAGGTTCTCGAAGGAAATGAGGAGTGGTGTTCCCGGGAACACGCGGATGACGAGAAAGCTAAACGGCCTTACTGCCGATGCGGACAAAGTCCGAGTGGTCCGGACGGAGCATCGCACGCACCACGTCCCCGGTCCAGAGCCCGGTCCAGAGCAAGGCCCGCGCCGTCTTCGTTCTGCGGAGGCCGAGCGAGGGCGGGAGGCCGCACGGGCGCAGCGAGACGCTGGCTGAGGCCGGTCCTGAGGTCTCGGGAAAGAAGCCGCCCGCGCGACACAGAAGCGCAGGGAGAAGCATCCGGGGCCGATGCAGAAGCCGCGGCAAGTTCTCCGGAAGATCCAGCTGAGAGAATTCACCAGGGTGGCCACGCTCACCAACAGATCCTCAGTGTGGACCGAACAGTCTCATGTTGGGAGGGGACGCCGTCCAGGTCTCTCGCGGCCAGACGGGACAAGTCAGGGCCCGGTTCCCAAGCTTCGAAGGACGGGCCGACTCTTGTCAGGGGCTAACGCGGCTGGTGACTGTAAGCTGAAGCTCCTTGACCTTCCCCAGATTCCTGGGGCCCGTAAGGACTTGGGTAAATCTTGGGGCGCCTGGGGCGCACAATCAGTTCAGTGTCCAACTCTTGTTTCTGCTCAGATCATGATCTCACAGTTCATGAGTTCGAGCCCTACGTTGGGCTCTTTGGTGGCAGCACAGAGCCTGCTTGGACTCCCGCTCTCACTTCCTCTCCCCTGCTCACACTATCTCTGTCTCTCTTATAAATAAATAAATAAATAAATAAATACTTAAAAAAAAAAAAAAAAAAAGAATTTCACTAAATCTACTCTGTGCTCTAGGAATGGAACAACAAAGCCTGGAGGACGGCACATCTGTTTACAACGTGGGTGACTGAATGTCTTAAGTCCGCTGTTGAGACCGCTCAGAGAAAAGATCCCTTTCCACATACTGTCACTCATTAAAGATGAATCTTGGTAGTTCTCGTCTAAAACTTTTTTAAGTGGAAGCTAAAAATACTACAAACGGTTACCACTTGCAACTATTTATGTGGCTCAAGGTTTCCAATATTGTGTGTACAAAATAAAAGCTGAATTGTATTTGATGCTGAAACTAATAAACTTTTGGGGCGCCTGGGTGGCTCAGTAGGTGGAGCCCCACATCAGGCTCCGTGCTGACAGTGTGGAGCCTGCTTCGGATTCTGTGTCTCCCTCTCTCTGCCCCTCCTCCACTCATGCTCTCTCTCAAAAATAAACATTAAAAAAAAGTCCACTTATGATGAGCACGAAGCATGTACAGGATTCTCGAATCACCGTATCATACATGCGTGCGAAACTAATGTAACACTGCATGTTAACTGTACTGGAATTTTTTCACAAATTACAAAACCAAGCTGCAGTTTTTTTAGATTAAAGAAAACTTTTTCTAATGTTTATTTATTTCTGAGAGACAGACAGAGCATGAGCAGGGGAGGGGCAGAGACAGACACAGAATCTGAAGCAGGTTCCAGGCTCCCAGCTGTCAGCACAGAGCCCGACGTGGGGCTCGAACCCACAAACCATGAGATCATGACCTAAGCCGGACGCTCAACCAACTGAACCATCCAGGCGGGGACTCTTAATCCCCTTCACCCTTTTGTCCCCTTCCCCCCACCCATCTCCCCTCTAGTAACCATCAGTGTGTTCTCTGTAATTAAGAGTCCCGTTTTTTTTTTGGTTTGTCTCTTTTTTCTTTGTTTTGTTTCTTGCGCATACGAGTGAGATCATATGGTATTTGTTTTTCTCTGACTGACTGATTTCACTTAGCATTGCACCCCCTATCTAGATCCATCCGTGTTGTGGTGAGTGGCAAGATGTCATGTTTTTGTGGCTGAGTGATATTCCTTTGTATGTGTATATAGCTTCTTTATCCATTCATCCATCAGCTGCTTCCGTAATACGGCTGTCGTAAATACTGCAGTAAACGTAGGGGTGCGTGTATCTTTTCGAATAGTGTTTTTGTATTCTTTTGGTAAATACTCCGTGCTGGAATTAGTGGGTCCTATGATAATTCTATTTTCTATTTTTTAAGGAACCTCTGTACTGTTGGCCGTAGCGGCTGCACCACTTTGCATTGCCACCAGCAGCACACAAGTGGTCCTTTTTCCTCCACATCCTCGACAACACTTGCTGTTTCTTATGTTTGCGGTTTTTGCCATTCTGACAGATGTGACACATTGTGGTTTTGATTGCATTTCCTTGATGATGAGTGATGTTGAGCTTCTTTTCATGTGTCTCTTGGTGATCTGGATGTCTTCTTTGAAGAAATGTCTGTTCACGTCTTCTGCATTCTTAATTGGATTATCATTATTGCTATTATTTCGATGTCAAGTTGTATGAGTTCTTTTTTTTTTTTTAATTTTTTTTTTTTAACATTTATTTTTGAGACAGAGAGAGACAGAGCATGAACAGGGGAGGGGCAGAGAGAGAGGGAGACGCAGAATCTGAAACAGGCTCCAGGCTCTGTGTCATTACAGAGCCTGACGCGGGGCTCGAACTCACGGACCGTGAGATCACGACCTGAGCCGAAGTCGGACGCTTAACCGACCGAGCCACCCAGGCGCCCCAGAGTTCTTTATATATTTTGGATACTTACCCTTTATTGGGTATGTTGTTTACAAATATTTTCTCCCATTCAGTAGGTTGTCTTTTAGTTTTATTGATTGTTTCCTTTGTTGTGCAGAAGCTTTTTATTTTGATGAAGACCCAATAGTTTAATTTTGTTTTTGTTGCCCTTGCCTCAGGAGACATATCTAGAAAAATGGCAGAGAAATTATTGCCTGTGCTCTCTTCTAGGATTTTTATGGTTTCAGGTCTCACACTTAGGACTTTAATCCATTTTGAGTTTATTTTTGGTGTATGGTGTAAGAAAATGTTCCATAAATTCTGATTTAGAATTTTATCCAAACTATTTCTAGTTCTCGCCGGTTAACTTTACAACTAAATGTGTAAGACGGTGTACTTATGAAAATTTTTATGAAATAAAGATATCTACAAACTGAAGTAAGGTTCAATCTTAATAAAAGCGACTTTGATAATTACTTTTTCTTTGCTAAGATCAAGATCAACAAATAGCTGCACAGATGAGTGATTGAGGCCACCGAGGAAGAAATCTGGCATAGTGATAAGAATGTAGGCTCTTAAGTCCGACCACCCTGTCTGCATCCAGGATTCTCCGTTTCTTAACACCACCTCGGTTTCCATGTATCACAACAACTGTGACTTTGCAGCTCCTCCCACAAAGAGGTAAACTCTGCTTCTCACCCTTTGTATCTGATCTGGCCTATGATGGGCTGCAACAGAATGGGACAGATGGCCGGTTCTGAGCCAGGTTCGAAGAGGTCTTCAGTGTTTGGCTCTCTCGGACCTTTGCCACCCGTGACAAGTCAGACAGTTCTGGGATGAGAGACGGTGTGGAGCAGAGTTGGTCATCCCAGCTAAGGCCAACCGTGACCAGCCAGCCAGCCCCAGAGCATGAGGACCCCCACCGGCGATAGCCACACCTGGTCCAGAACAGGAACCAACCAGCCTGCAGCTGGAGCCTTGTCAACAGTAATAACGGGTCCTTGGTCGAGGCCACTGCGTCCGGGGTGGTCTGTTGGGCAGCAACAGCTGGTACGCTGCTCGAGAAGGGCGCTGTCCTGGTAAGATGACAGAAGCACGCGGTGTCTGTCGCGGTCAGTCTGACACGTACTCCGTGTGTGTCACTTTCTGCTGCTGCTGCTTCAATAGGGCTAAGTAGCAGTGTGTTTTGGTAAATGGCTTTATTAAGATTCACAACCCATGACAGTCAGGATCCTTAAAGTACACAGTTCAGTGGGTTTTTGATGTAGTCACACAGTTGTGTCATCATTACCACTACCTGGTTTTAGAACATCCTTGTCACTCCGTTCTCCCCTCTCCCAGCCCCTGGCAACCACTGATCTCATTCACTGTGTCAGTAGATGTACCTGTTGTGGACACTTTTTATGCAGTATAATTGGAACGTAGGACACAGGTGGTCTTTTGTAACTGTTTTCCTTTATTTAAAGATTCACCCGTGTTGTAGCATAAGAACTTCGTTTACTGTGATTACTGAATAATATTCCATCGCATGGCTACACCACACTTGGCTTTTATCCATTTATTGGTTGATGCACATCTGGATTGTTCCCACATCTCGCCTATTAGGAAAAATGCTGCTGTGAGCATTTGTGAACAAGTTTTCGTGTGCGCACATGTTTTCATAGGCCCTGGATGTATGGTAGAATTGCCAGGTCATTTGGTAACTGCGTGTTTAATCTTTTCAGGAGCTGGCAAACCGTTTTCCAGAGTAGTTGGTTCCATCTTACAGCCCCACCGGCGACGTAGGAGGATTCTAGTTTGTCTGCATTCTGCCCAACACCGTCTGTTCTTTGGATTTGAGCTGTCCTTTGAGCGTAAAGCGTATCACATTATGTTTTTGATTTGCAGTTTCCTAATGACTTACGGTGTTAAACACCTTTCCAAGTGCTTCTTGGCCATCGTATATCTTCTTGGGAGAAATGCCTGTTTAAATCCTTTGTCTGTTTTTGAGTTTGGTTGTCTTTGTTGAGTTGTAAAGAGTTCTTTGTATACTATGGATACAAGTTCTTTATCAGATATGATTTGCAAATATTTTCTTCCATTCTGGAGTTTATCTTTTATTTTCTTCATGGTATCCTTTGAAGCAGAAATTCTTACTTTTGATAAAGTCCAAGTATGTATTTTTATTTTTGTCACTAAGAAACCCTTGCCTGATACAAGGTCACAAAGATTTATTCCTATGTTTTCTTATTTTTTTTAAATTTTTTAAATGTTTATTATTTATTTTTGAGAGGGAGAGAGAGAGTGAGCAAGTGCAAGGGAGGGGCTGAGAGAGAGGGAGACACAGAATCCGAAGGAGGCTCCAGGCTCTGAGCTGTCAGCACAGAGCCGCACGCGGGGCTCAGTCTCACGAACTGTGAGATTGTGACCTGAGCCGAAGTCAGACGCTTAACCGACTGAGCCACCCAGGTGCCCCTCCTCCTGTTTTAAGAGTTTTATTGTATTAGCGCTTCCATTTAGGTTTATGATCTATTTGAGTTAATTTATGTGTGTCATGTGAGGTAGGGGTCAGATTTAATTTTTTTTTTTTAAGGTAAAGGAAAAGGAGGGTTTAAAAAATGACTATTAATTGCTGGCTCATGCAAGAAATGAATAGTACTGTCATTCTCTGAAAGATAAAGTACTTAGGGAGAACCAGGTTTTGGTTTTTAGTTTTGGCCTTACTGTTTTTTGTTGTTGTTTTTTTAACGTTTTATTTATTTTTGAGACCCAGAGAGACAGCATGAGCAGGGGAGGGGCAGAGAGAGAGGGAGACACAGAATGGGAAGCAGGCTCCAGGCTCTGAGCTATCAGCACAGAGCCGGACGTGGGGCTCGAACTCACAAACCGTGAGATCATGACCTGAGCCGAAGTCGGACGCTCAACCGACTGAGCCACCCAGGCGCCCCATTGGCCTTACTGATTTTTTCCAGCTTATTATTATTTTTTTTAGTTGAAGTGTGGTTGATGCAATGTTACGTTGGTTTCAGGGGTACAACATCATGATTCAGCAAGTTTGTGCTGTGCTCTCCACAAGGGTAGCTGCCGCCTGTCACCGTAGCCATTAGTATCACGGACTGTCTTCCCCCCACTGTACGTTTTAGTCCCGTGATGTACTCATTCCATGACTGGAAGCCTGTACCTCCTGCTTCCCTTCACTCATTTTGCCCATCCCTTCACCCCACCCCCAGCAGACATCAGTTCTATTATTTATAGGTTTGTTTCTGCTTTTTGTTTATTCATTTTTGGTTTTGAGGTTCCATATATAAGTGAAATCATATGATGTTTCCGTCTTTCTCCTTCCACTTAGCATAATACACTTTAGGGTCCGTCCATGTTGTTGCAGATGACAAGATCGCATCCTATTTTGACTGACGGTCCGTTACACGTGCACACGCACGCGCACACACATGCCGCACATCTTCACCCGTCGGCCTATTGTCGGACTCTATCGTTGCTGCTGTAGTTGGCTGTTACAAGTAACGCTGCAGGAACCATGGGCAGTGCACGGATCTTGTCGTATTAATGCTTTTGTATTCTTTGGGTAAATACCCAGTTCAATTTAATTATTTTACATGGGATATCCGGCGGTCCCGGCACCGTTTGTTGAAAAGACTCTTCTTTCCCCCCACTGGATTGTCTTGGCACCTGTGTTCGGAGTCAGCTGTGCTGTAAGGGACTCTTTCTGAACTCTCGACTCTATCCCGTTGACTACAGACAGGCGTGTGGGTCAGACACGTGTAGTCTACAGACATATGCTAATAGCACACGGTCTTGCTCACTGTGGCTTTGTGGTAAGTTCTAAAGTCAGGATAACATGGACCCTCCAAGTTTGTTCCTTTTTTGCAAAGCTATTTGTGCTGTTACGGGTCCATTGCATTTCCATATGAATTTTGAGGTCAGCTTGACAATTTCTATAAAAATCGTTGCTGGGATTTTGACAGGAACAATATTTTTAAAGTTTTTGGTCATTTTAAGTAACTGCATTCTCAGTGAAACAGTGATGTGATGGAATTTTTTTGAATAGTTAATCTTAAACTCTAAAATCTAAAACTGATAGGTCAGGGGCGCCTGGGTGGCCCAGTCAGTCGAGCGTCCGCCTTCGGCTCAGGTCATGATCTCACGGTCCACGAGTTCGAGCCCCGCGTCGGGCTCTGTGCTGACAGCTCCGAGCCTGGAGCTCTCTGATTTTGGTACAGGCCTTTTCTGACTTCCTTCTCGTTACGCATTTGAGCTCTCCCTGTGAGAAGACTCAGAGAGGGGAAGAGGGCTCCAATGCTGGCGACAGAGGTGCCTCAGAACGTTGCATACGGGCGGTGAGGACGTGTCCCTTCCGGGTGCACCTGGGAGCTGAGATGGCTTAAAGAGTAAAGAAGTTCTTTGTCTCTGGGATTTGTTGTCACATTAAAACACAGAACAGGATTGGAGAGGGGACACTTCCACATTGGAAGAGCAGAAGTAGACAGTGCATGGGGTCTGGGAATGTCGGCAGTTGGACGATGCTAGGGACGTAGTTCTAGTTCAGTGATAACTTTCAGGACTTTTGTCTTCATTTTTGCTTCTAGAAGGCTTGAGATAATTACCATTTATCTTTGATTTTATCATCAGTCATTTGTGTGCATGTGTGTGGTAAAATACACAACATAAAATTCATCACCATTTTTTAAAGGTATTAAAAAAAATTTAAGTTTATTTATGTATTTTGAGAGGCAGCAAGCACAAGCAGGGGAGGGAGAGAGAGAATCCTAAGCAGGCTCCATGCTGCCAGCACGGAGCCCAACGCAGGGCTCAAACCCACAAACCGGGAGATCGTGACCTGAGCCAATATCGAGTCGGACGCTTAACCAACTGAGCCACCCAGGCAACCCCTGATTTACCATCATTTTTCAGTGCACAGTTCCGTGATCTCAAATACACTCACATGTTTGTGGGCCATCACGACCATCTAGCCACATAATTCTTTACGTTTGTATAATCAGTTGGTTTTAAAAGGAAATCTGCCCCTTACGTACTTTCCAGTCATAAGCAATGTGTTTAATTTGTGCTCATGCAGAAGACATGAAAAAAAAACTGAAAGGAGAAATCAGTACTCAAGTTTTTCATAGTACGAGTGGCTCTGAGCTTTTATCTTGCAACGCCCTGATTTGTGTATAACCTGAAAAGTAGAATGAGCAAATATTCCTCCCTTCTGCGTTCATTTGGCCTGTCGATAAAGAGTTTTGCTGCAAACAGGTATTTAAAAAGCTGGAAAATGTGGTTTAGTCCACGTTTGCTTTGAGATCAAACTTTTGAGATTCCCCATCCCCCCTTTTTAAGGCAACTTCTGTTATTCTTACCTAAGTCGTGTGTGTGTGTGTGTGTGTGTGTGTGTGTGTACGTACGTGTACATAGCCTTTTAAAAGCAGTGGGAAGGGGCACCTGGGTAGCTCAGTCAGTTAAGCACCTGACTCCTGATTTCAGCAAAGGTCATGATCTCACTGTCATGAGATTGAGCCCCGAGTCAGGCTTAGTGCAGAACCTGCTTGGGATATTCTCTCTCTCTCTCTCTCTCTCTCAATAAATAAACAAACAAACTTTAAAAAAAAGCGGTGGGGAAATACGGAAGGATTTTAAACAAGACTTCGGTGGAAAAAATGGATTGGAGAAGTTCATGGCTAGAAGCTGGTAAACCACTTGTTGTAATGTGGATACAAGATGACAGTGTCCTGGTATAGAGAGCTGGTCACATTTTCCTGACCAGCATTTCCCGTACTGTCTAAATCATGGTCAGACTAATGGCCCCAGTGACCACAGGCACACGTAGGGGAAGAACTGACCTCAGGACCATGTCATCTGCTCCTTTCTCTCCGGGACCCAGCCCCCCTCCAAAGCTGCAACCCACAGCTGTCCCTTATTGGTGGTTGTACCGGGACACATTGGGAAGACTGGGGAAGCAGGTGGCGTGGGCCAGACATTGTTGGAGTCATGTTGGGATCATAAGTGGTTTTGGAGTAGAGAAAGTCGAGGTTGAGCAGAGGGCTTAGGGCTGGGAATGAGCTGCTGTGGAAGGTTAGAATTGGCATGGAGGTTAGCTGGCATGGATGGGGGAAGGCGGTGCGAGAGGCGGACAGCTGAGGTAGTTTAGGGGAAGATCGAGGAGAGTTGAGGTTAAGAAAATGGAGCTGGTCAGAGGTGGCACTGGGTGGTGTTGGGTACCGGGTGGTGGCCAGTTGTTAGGGGGTGATGGATGCCGGGGGGTCGTAGCTGCCAAACCACTCCCAGTTTCCGATTCTCTAGGAGGACTTCAAAGTCAGCGCGTAGTAGTACTTACCGCTACGAGTTATGGCGGCGAAAGGACACAGCACTGAACGAGCAAAGGGAAAGGACGCCGGGCAAAGTGGAGGAAACCAGGCGCAGCCTCCCGGAGTCCTTTCCCAGTAGAATCACACAGGGCACGGTTACTTCCGCAACAAGGTGTGACAGCGGCGTGAGATGTTGCCGGCCAGGGACACTGATTAGATTCACAGTGCCTGGAACTTGGGGTCATGTAGCCCTTATTTTCTTAGCATTACTGAAATAACAGACTCCCAGAAGGAAAGCGGGTATTCAGCCTAAACCACGCGGGCTGTTTCTATAAATAGCGTAGACCTGGTGAGCCACTCTTAGCGTTTCTGGGGATGCTGGGGACTCTCCTGTAATCCAGGTTCCTGGATGGCCGCTCAGAGGCCAGCAGGTGAGCAGGCCTCTCTGGGGACAGCAGCCCGGGGCCTGCCCTTTCGCCCCTCTCTGTGGGGTCCTGGCCGGCAGCAGGTGGGCGGGGTGTGGGGCCGGGTGAGGCAGGGTCCAGAGCAGACAGGGTGCAGGGAACAGGGGGTGCCTCCCCTCTGCCTGTGGCGTAAACAGAACTTCGTCTTCAGGCCTGGGTGCTTGGTCACAGCCTCACTCCACCAGCATCCAGGACAGTGATACCAGTAATTTGCAACAAGATACTAAGGTTCGAAGACCAAGTGAATTTGGGTTAAAATGAAATATCTTTACCTAGTTTTTCTCAAAGACTTGAAATGTGAAATATGCTAATACGTGTTGTAATTATTCAAGAAATGAATAGCTGTTCAGCTTTTCTCCGATTTCTCAGCCATAAGAGCATCGGTGCATTTTCTGACTAGTGAGCATTCACCCAAACTCCTTTTGGGAACTGCTGCCGTACCGACCTGTGGTTTTCAGACACGGCCCAGGAGCCCTGGAACGCCACGGGTAAAAGGGACCCAAGTCAGTAGGGACCGTGCCCGTCTGGTTCGTCACAGTGCATTGTGCGCTGCGTGGGCGTGTGGCAGCACATCACATGTTTTTTGAATGACTGGATTAAAGAATGCATTGGCATCTTTATTAAACGGTAGACTTGAAACTCGTCTCTTTCCTGGGAAGCCTCCCCCCCCCCCCCCCCCGGGTCAGCTTATTCACGGGGCCTGACACACAGCAGGTGCTCTGTCTCGGTTGGATGATTGGAGCACTGCTGTGGCTTCAAAGATTTTGGCTGGAAGAAAGGTGAAAATTATTAGCCAAAAGGAAGCGAAGTGTTCCTGGAGATTCGATTTAATTATGTTATATTAAGAGTTGCATATAAGTATTTTAAATATCTTTCGGCTCCCAAGAGATTAGGGTTATTTTTCTGAGATATTTTCAACATACGATTGAATACAAAAAAACACAAGATACAAAAATAGTAAAACAGAACTCCTGTCCCCATTATCCAGATTAGAAGTAGATCATTCCCATTCTCTGTGCTTTGCACAGTCCTGCCCTTCACCTCCGCCCAGGAGTCAGCATTATTCCCAATGTGCTGATCCTTTCCCCTCCTCTGTCTCCCAGTGTCACCACGTATATGTATCTTCCCCAATGAATGAATGAACGAAGATAATTGTATCTGCTCCCGGTGACGGTGTGTCCCCAGGGCTTCCCAGCCTCTGTGACGCTCACTCTTGTCCTCCTTTTTCCCAGCATGCTGACTGAATGGCAGCTCTCTGTGCTGGTTTTACTTTACATTTCCCCGATTTGTAATGAGGATGAAAATCTTTCCGTGAGTTTAGTAGCCATTTGTTTTCCTTTGAAAAGTCTCCTGTGTCTTCTGCCCTTTCTGTACATATTCTGGGTACGGATCCATCACCCAGGTGACTTTTCCCTTTCCACTGTGTTTCAGGTCGCAGCGGCGATGCTGACCAGGACGTCGAGGCTCGTCCCTGGGGCCCGGCGGGTGAGTCCTGACTGAGCCGCAAGCTCTGTGCAGACTGTCTGTGGGAGGGTTTCTCATTTCGAGACGGGTTCGTTGTGTCCAGAACGAAGTCCTCTGGAGAGCTTCGGCCGGCCAGCGCTTCGGTGTCCAAGCTGACGCTCGGAGAGCAGCCACAATTCCTTTTCTCTGCCACGCGCTTCGCTGCAGGCCGCCCTGCCAGTCCGCAGGTAACCGGTCTCAGCAGAACGGCGGTGTTCCAGAATTCACCCTGTCGTTGGAGAATTAACATTAAAAAAATACAGATAAATAAGCTTGGTTGCGGTCCTTTAGTAACTTTTATTATTGTCTACCTGGATTAATGATTATGAAAAATAAGTTGCTGGGCGCCTGGGTGGCTCATTTGGTTGAGCATCTGACTCTTGATTTCGGTTCAGGTCATGATCTCCCCGTTCATGAGATTGAGCCCCACGTCAGGCTCTGTACTGGGTGTGGAGCCTGCTTGAGATTCTCCCTCCCTCCCTCCATCTCTCTCCCCCCCTTTCTCCTCCCCCCTCCTCCCCTCTCTCCCTCTCCCACTCCTCTTCCGCCTCTCCCCCACTCCCACTCTTTCTCTCAAAATAAATATTTTTTTAAAAGGGCCCAAGATTGGAGCGCCTGGGTGACTCAGTCGGTTAAGCGGCTGACTTCGGCTCAGGTCATGATCTCGCGGTCCGTGAGTTCGAGCCCCGCGTCGGGCTCTGTGCTGACAGCTCAGAGCCTGGAGCCTGTTTCAGATTCTGTGTCTCCCTCTCTCTGACCCTCCCCTGTTCATGCTCTGTCTCTCCCTGTCTCAAAAATAAATAAAACGTTAAAAAAAAAATTAAAAAAAAAAAAAAAAAGGGCCCAAGATGGAGTCACTTATAACAAAAATAAGTTGCTTATTTAGAGTTTCAGCATCTGATTGTTGAATAAAATAATCAATGAATCATATATAAAAAAGACCCATTATGTCGCTTTCCTCCATTCTTTCATTTATTGAGCACATATTTTCTCAGTACCTGCCATGGGGCAAGTGCACAGGACTCTAAGGGGACCCATTTCACCATCGATGGTTAATGCCGTGTTGGGCATGTCGTGTGCCGGGCACTGTGCTAAGTGCTTTATTTCTTGCGATCTTCACGGCCGGCCCGGGACGGAGAGAATATTGTTGCTTCACAGATGCAGAAATTGAGGGTTAGAAAGGCTAAGTAAGTTGCTTCAGGTGACACTGTGTGAAGCTGTGGAGCCCAGACCAGGTCCCCGGTCCGTCAGCTGCAAAGCCCGTGGCCTCAAGCGCTGTGCTGCGCCGCAGGTCGTGGCCCGTGCTCTCCGGGAGCTCAGGGCCCGGTGGCGGAGTCACGAATAGCCGGAGGCTGCGGGGCAGTGCTGGGACGCCCGGGCGGGATCAACGGGGCCCCCAGGGAGCTCCCGGGGGCGGGATCAACGGGGCCCCCAGGGAGCTCCCGGACCTGAGTGCTGATGGGTGCGAGCCGGGCCAGGAGGGCTCCACGCTTCCATCCGCCCTTTTAATTACAGCGTAGATGGTCCCGAGGGGGAGCCCTTCTTTCCGTAGGACTCCTTTTCCCAGGGGTTCGTGATGAAATGTGTGCAGGTAAAATAACCCATCGTTAGAAAATAAAATGAAAAACACAAAACCGAGGCTCAGAGGGATGGATTGTGGCCTCAGCTAATCACATTAAAGGGTAAAATTTGTTCTTCCTCAGTGGCCGACAAGAAAGACCTGAGGCTAGACTGCAGTGAGAGGTCAGTGAGTGGAATTCTGCGCTTTTTGTAGGTTGATTTCAAGTAACCTTGATCAGGGGCGTCTGTGTGGCTCAGTCGGTTGAGCGTCCGACTCTTGATTTCTGCTGGAGTCACGACCCAAGGGCCGTGGGATCGAGCCCCGTGTCCGGCTCCGGGCCGAGCATGGAGCCTGCTTGGGATTCTCTCTCTCTCCATCTGCCCCCCCTCCCCTGCTCGTGCGTGCTCCCTCTCAAAAACCGAATGTTGTTGTGCTCAGGAACCGCATGATGTTCATTCTGGAACATGCAGAGGTTGTTTTCCCTGCAAACACGACACTGTCTGGGCGGTGCCGTGTATAACATTGTAAGGAGTAAGGAATCCATTTTGCTAGGTTTTAATTTGCTGCAAAAAGCAGTTAACTAAAAAAAAAAAAAATCATAGGATTCTTGTAGAAATACCACCACCTTGTGGCCCTTGAATAGCTTTAATTTTCTATTTGCTCCTCTTAGAGACCTTGTGCTTTGTCTCCGGTTAGAATTGAGAAAACGGAGTAGTACCAATACCAGGGCGTATTATTCAGGTTGCTGTGCTGATGTAGCCGACCCTGAATTCTCATTGGCTTAACACCACACGATGCTGTTTGTGTCGTTACGTGTTTTGTTTGGTTCTTGCCGCCGCTGCGTCTCCAAGATGGTTTGCAGGCAAGTGCCGTGTGGGAAGCGGTCGCGTGGGGTGAAGGCGCCATCTCGGCACGCTGAGTTTAAGGCTGAAACGATTATTTTGTGCCACCTCATAAAAGTGGACTCATTTGGGTTCCCCGACAGCTTTCTAGCTGGTATTTTTGCCTCTAAATTGCCTCTTTGTCTTTCCTAGTCCCAAAGATCTGTCCTCCCAACGAAAATGTTTAACCTGCAGCTAATCAGAAAGCATGGCTGGTGCCCCGCCCATGTCGAATTAAGACTCAAAGCGTCTGCGTGCTGATCACGGCCACGGTGGGGGGGACTTCAGCCTACCCTTCTAGTCTCTTTCTGCGTAAACTCCATTTTCCAGCCCTACAGTGAATCTTTTCATTCCTACTAAGGCCTGTTACCCTTAAGCTCGGTTTTGGGGAGGGTTCTCCAGTCAGCATTTGCTCAGATCTGTCTCTGGAATATCACCCCCCAGCCTGACCTCTCCTCAGTTCGGGGGTGTCCGTGAGCCGTGTGCGAAGTTGCCGGCAGAGCGGATTCCTTCATTCCTCATTATACATCCTTAACCAGAGATGGTTCCAGGGCACGGCTGGCAAGAGAACTGCTGCGGAGAGTGGGATAATACCCCTCGCCCAGGAACGCTGCACTAACCCCGTCAATAACAGAGGCAACCCCGATTACTGGGCGAATGAGAAGGGGACGGTCCCGGCCGGGGCCGGGGGCACGAGGGCACCCTGCCCCTGGCCGGCTTTGGCCGTGCTGTGCTCCTGAACGGTCTCCAGATTTGTCCGCTTCCATGTGGGACAGGGCCCTGTCCCCACAACACGAGCCTCAACAGAGTCCGAGTATGAGTAACGGGCTTGGACTTGGAGAAGTATGAAAATAAGCGTTCTTTTGACGTAAAACTAAAATGTGTACCACGGTTTCCCTGTTGCGGACGTGGCTCGAAACCTCAGTTCTGTAGCAGGCATTAACTTCAAAACATGGAAACGGTTTCTTTTCTAGTTGGACCCTGGACGCCTTTTGCACACGGGGTCCCAGGCCCCCCAAAGCCTTGCCGCTCACCTGGACAACCCGGCCCCAGATGATAGTCCCAGAGCAGTTTCCCGCACCAGTGAGAAGGACCCGGTGAGTTGCTGGCGCGTATGTGGATTTTCTTCAAGTCTTACAATTTGTGTCGCTATCGTTCTGTGTATCGGGAAAACCGAAAGCGGGCGAGACCAGGCAGGTCTTTATGCGGTCACTCAAGACCGAATTCTGCGGCCCAGAGCGCCTCTTCCCCGTCCCGGGCTCTGGTGACCTAACACTCGGCTGGGCCCGTCCACACCTGTTCTGGCTTAATCCCTGCCGCAGAGGCCTGCTCGTGCCCAGGATTTTGCCGGCATAAGGCGGGTACACAGTACATGTACTGCGTGAATACTTAAGCCGGTAGTTGTCGATCTTGCTGTGCGGTGGGTCGGCAGACGTGGCCTTACGGACAAGTTAGTAAATATTTCAGGCTTATGAGCCAAAGTGGTCTCGGTCACAACTGCTTAGGTGTGCCGTAAACGAGGGGGTGTGGCTGTGTGCCAATAAAACTTTATTTACAAAAATGGGTACGCAGCCATAGTTTACCGACCCCGGTATGGAGAGTCCTAAAGAAATCAACTTGCTTGCCCAAGATCACGTAGTAGGGCACGTACAGAACGCAGTTTTCCCATTTGTCTGGTGCTATTTTCCACCTTCCTGAGTGGACTTCCTAGTGTCTGGAGGGAGAACTAACTTGATGTGCTGAGAAGAACACAGTGTGTTTGTACCCAGCAGTACCCAGGGTTGCATTTTCTGGCACGGGCCCCCTCAGGCCGGATGCTGATTTGTGCCCTTCCCCGGCGTTACGGTGGCCTCTCATAAATGCCATTAGTCGTGTGCTCTGTGCTTACATGTGAAGGGAACCACTAGCTTTTCTTCTCCGTTTTTGTACCTGGCCTGCCCCCGGAGTCTCCCCACCTTAACACACCCTGCGCACGTGGACGGGGTGGGGAAGAACTCATCACCCGAGACACCGTCTCAGTAGGGTGTTTTGTTTATGTCTCTAGCATTCACCTACTTTCAAAAGCAGAAAATAAACTGAAGAAGTGAATGAAGTCACTGAAGTGTTTTTGAGCTTTCCCTGTAACTGTAGTCCCTTTATCTCCAATTCCTCTGGGGTTTCTATGGAAACAGCGATATGCAGATGATCTTGTCACGTGACTGGAACATCTCCATACCCAGCACGGAAGAATCCAGATGGCAAGAATTGTCTCTTACCTCCACACGTAGGGTGTACGTTGCCGAGCAACTGGCTTCGTCATTTAGGCCGAGAGCAGCTTTATATACACGCTGTGGATTTGAGGACAACAGCCAGCCAGCACTTTTTGTCTAAGCTAAGAGATGAGAGACAGTGGGGTGCGTGGGGGGCTCAGTCAGTTAAGCGTCCACTGGCCCAGGTCATGATCTCACGGTTCGTTGAGTTCAAGCCCCGAATCGGGCTCCGTGCTGACAGCTCGGAGCCTGGAGCCTGCTTCGGATTCTGGGTCTCCCTCTCTCTCTGCCTCTCCCCTCCTCACACCGTCTCTCTCTCTCTCAAACACTAAAAACAATTTTAGAGGCTTCCGGGTGGCTCAGTCAGCTAAGCGTCCAACTCTTGATTTCAGCTCAGGGTATGATCTCGCAGTTCGTGCGTTCAAGCCCCACATCAGGCTCTGCGCTGACAGCGTGCAGGCCTGTTTGGGATTGTGTCTCCCGCTCAGTCTATCTCAAAAATAAATCTCTATTTCAAAAACTGAAAAAGATTTTTTTGATTCAAAAAAAAGAAGAAGAAATGAAAGCTCGTTCCCAGCCCTGAGAGATGAAGTTTCCCTAGTATGGTCTAGTGGGCCCTTTCCATTTAAGCGTCACTTTGTCTCTGGCCCCGTTCACACCTGTCTGCATTTTTGTTCCGCAGGCCAGGCATGGGGAGCAGCATGAAGGTCTCCACTACAACATCCCCCTCCAGGACATGAGGACCCTGTTCCCCCACAGCCTGCCTCCTCGCTTTTCCATGCAGGTGCTCAGGAGGGGAGGGGAAGGGAGCTGCCGGTGGCGGAGGGTGGGATTAAATGGGTAGAAAACTATAAAAGATGGAATTTGAATCTAAGACAGATGAATTCAGCTGTTGACTATCTTTTGTGAATAGTGCTGTGACTATCGTTATTTTAAGTCAGCGTTTTGTTTGCGGTTAATCATCGGGAGGGAGGCAAAAATGTTCTCAGATAAACCTGTCGCGCCGCTTTCGTGTTACCCACCTAACAGATTTCTAGAGACTTCGGCATTCAAATAACTATAATAAATTTAAAATCTGTCTTAGCAAAACACCATGAAAATGACCGCCATGCTCTAGAAAACAAAATCACGATGTAGAGCCAAACAGAAGTGATACTTGGAATAGATGCATCATTGTTCTTCGTTCTCCTGGGTTTTCAGAAAATGTAGTTTCGTGGTTGTAACTTCAACCCGAAGATGTAACCTTGGGTTGCTCTGCAGACACTGAGAGAATTCATGATTAACTGCAGGCGTGGTCTGTTGGCGTAACTGGTCCTTTGGACTAACTCCCGCTGAATTACTCTCAGCCCCAGAGATCGTTCCTTTCTGAAAAAGGCGGCTTGATGGTGCAGGTGATTTTTCGCTCAGGAGCCAGAGGACGGCTTTCCCTCTGTGTGCTCTGTTTCAAGAGAGGAGATGAGACACTAGTAAGGGAGCTCATTCTAGGCCACAGACAGCCTTGGCATCAAAACTCTTAAATGTGGAACTAGGGCACAGCCAGAAGAAGTGGCCTGTAATGGCACTTGAACCGTTTAAAGACCTTTGCCGGGAGGCCTCCAGCTGGAGGGCCGTGAGGGCCCAGCGCTAACCGTCTCCGGTTGCTCCCAGACCAGCGTGACCACCGGTGCCCTGCGGAGAATTACTCCTACGTTCTTTCCATAATTGCCATCTATGTGAAGGCCAACTCCCTCACCATTGTTTGTGTACTTTAGTTCTGTCATATTGCCTAATACGGCATTTCTGTTTTAATGTCTGTATCGTGTTCTTGAAGGTTTCACTTTCCGTTAAGTTTGAACTTGCCCGTCAAGTCCTTCTCCGGTCCAATTGCGTGGTTAGGATTTCTTCAGAAAACACCAACGCAGTTTTAATCCTTATCTGATACGCTTGTGAGTAGTACTTGTTAGATATTTGTTCTTGTCAGCAGACATCGTCGAATACTTTATGTGCACGGTGGTGTCACGCACACCTGTGCTTCCCAGATTTTTCCACCGAAGTACTCACTCCTGGTGACCAGACACAAGCAGGGACGGAACTTTCTGTGTCGGTTCTCTGGCACGTCTGTGTGCCGGTGTGTCCAGCATGGGCGGGGCAGCAGCTGGCCACACCTGCTCCTGAGCTGTCGCGTATGTATTTCCAGAGAAATGTCCAGATGGTTCCAGTAATAAGAATTAGCTAAAAATAGATTTAAAACAATTAACATTTAGAAGCACCTGGGTGGCTCGGTTTAGCGTCTGACTTCGGCTCAGGTCATGATCTTCTAGTTCGTGAATTCAAGCCCCACATCCGGGCTCTGTGCTGACGGCTCGGAGCCTGGAGCCCGCCTCGGAGTCTGTGTCTCCCTCTCTCTCTTTCCCTCTACTTGCACACCCGCTCTTTCTCTCTTAAATAGAAACATTAAAAAAAAAAAAAATAAAACAACGTTCGTTAAATACTTACCATGTGTCAGACACTTTGTTAAGGATTTTACATTCTTTTAATGCTTTTATTAATCCTAACTGGTATACATAGCTGTGTGACAAGATAGCTATAGACAGTTTGTAGATTTCAATTAACGATGTAGTATCTGCTTCACTAATAGAAATAATCAGAAGGTGACTATTGTGTTACATGGTGTGGGACGGTGCGTTTCAGATTTTAGCTAAATTATATGGGTAGATTTAAAAATTCAATACCAACCATCTCTTCAGTGACTAAATGAAAACTAGGCACTTGGATGCTCTGGCTGCTGCATCAGGCTCAGTGTGTTCCACACCCCACGCCCCCTCCTCTTCCTCATCCATTAGGTGAAAACATTCAGTGAAGCTTGTCTGATGGTAAGGAAGCCAGCCCTGGAGCTTCTGCATTACCTGAAAAACACCAATTTTGCCCACCCTGCTGTGCGGTATGTTCTCTGTATCCTTTCCGGCCTGCCCGAGCTGTCTTGGGCCAACGCGGGGAAAGAGGAAATCAAAAAGTGCTATTTGGGGGGCACCTGGGTGGCTCAGGCGGTTAAGTGTCCAACTTCAGCTCAGATCACGATCGCGCGGTTTGTGAGTTCGGGCCCCGCATCGGGCTCTGTGCTGACAGCTCGGAGCCTGGAGCCTGCTTCGGGTTCTGTGTCTCCCTCTCTCTGCCTCTCCCCTGCTCGTGTTCTCTCTCTCAAAAAGTGCCGTTTGTTGACAGAAGTGTCCTTTCCGATGACATTTTCCTTAACCACAGGTGCTTTAGACGGGGAGAAAGGGACAGGAAAAACCCTCAGTCTTTGCCATGTTATTCATTTCTGTGCAAAGCAGGACTGGCTGATCCTGCACGTTCCGGATGGTAAGAACTTCCTTTCCTCACTGTCGAGGTGGTCGGATGGGGCCCGGGGGCCACGGGGGCTCTGAAGAGGCCTCTGCTCCCGATGCAGGCCAGCGTGAGCTGCTCAGTCATGACCTCACGGTGGCCACAAGCGGGGTGCATGGTGAGGTCAGCGTAGCACCAGGAGGTTCAGTGAAAGCTTCCTGGCAACTTCTGAAGTAAGAATGGAGCATTCTGGCCCAGCAGTCCTCACTTTGATGTAGCGCCCAAGACCGTAAGCTCCCTCCTTCGAGGTCAGCACAGGCTCTGTTGCCATCAGTGAGCAGTTCTGATTAGCCGGGGGAACTCTGACACGGGCTGTTCATCAGCATTCCAGAGCCGTCAGCATGGGTCTTAGAACTCTCTTCCTTTGCATACACCCCACGTTTTATTTGGTGTTGTGTGAGCACCCGTGTTTTCTAACTACGTTTAAAAACTGCCAGGAAGCTACAGTGACCTTTCGTCCACGTGGTGTGCCTCGTGTCCCGACTGTAACCAGAAGGTCTGATCTCACATGGGCCAGCCCAAAAGTGACCCTTTGAAGCAAGGAGACTTCAAGAAATATGCAGTGGGTTCTTAAACAACACGGTTTAAACTGTGCCGGTCCACTTACACACAGAATTCTTGGAGTAAATAGTGTCTTATAGATGTACTTTCTCTTCCTTATGGTTCTCTTAGTCACATTTTCTTTTCTCCAGCTTGTTTCACTGTGAGAATACAGTTTGTAACACATATGGCATCCAAAATGTTTGTTAATCGACCCTGTGTTATCAGTAAGGCTTCTGGTCAGCAGTAGGCAATTAGTAGTTAAGTTTCGGGGGTCAGAAGTCATAGGCAGATGGTCAACTGTATACGGGAAGCTAAAGCCATTTCCCATCACTTAAAGAGGCAGAGAGGATTTTGAGTTGAATACAGTCAGCTCCTGCCTGCTTTGTTTCCACGTGTGTTTGTTTCCAGCTCATCTCTGGGTGAAGAGCTGCCGGGGTCTTCTGCCCTCCACCTACAACAAGCAGCGTTTGGACCAACCTGCAGAAGCTTCCATCTGGCTGAAGAATTTCAAAACTACAAATGAGCGTTTCTTGAGTCAGGTGACCAGATTCCCGGAAGCTTGATGCTGGACAGTCTTTATTTCATTCTGTTTTATTTTTCAGTGTACTTATTTGAGAGAGAGAATCTAAAGCAGGCTCCAGGCTCTGAGCTGTCAGCACAGCCCTATGTGGGGGTTGAACCCATGAGCCATGAGATTATGACCTGAGCTGAAGTTGGACATTTATCAACTGAGCCACCCAGGCACCCCTAATTTTTTTTATTGTTTATTTATGTTTGAGAGAGAAAGAGAGACAGAGTGCAAGTAGGAGAGAGGAAAGGAAAGAGGGAGACACAGAATCCGAAGCAGGCTCCGGGCTCCCAGCACAGAGCCCAAAGTGGGGCTCGAACCCCTGAACCGTGAGATGGTGAGCCAAGCCAAGGTCGGATGCTTAACCGACTGAGCCACCCAGGCGCCCCAATGCCGGACAGTCCTTAAATAGACTTTATCTTCTTCGTGTCTTGAGCACCAGACTATGGAAAACTAGCATTGTAGCTGGGATCGCTATGCCATTCTGTATTTCTTTCGTATGTTCTACTGGCAGCTCACAACCTGAAACCTGCTCGTCCGTGTGAAATAAAGAAGCGCCATGAGCTGTCCCCGTGCAGTCCAGATGGATTCATTGACTTTTCCAAAGCTACGGCCTCAAATTCTCTAAAGCACATTTTCAGCTACATAAGTTTCTCCAGATGAGGTCTTTCTTGAATCCAGAAATGTACTGGTAAAATGGTTCTTTGCTCTAGTGATTCTCGGATACAATCTCTAGGCCAAGAGTTTTCAACTCTGGTTATAAATCAGAGTCTCTTCGGAGCTTGTTATAAATGTGGATACCAAGGCCTCATCCCAGACCTTTTTGGTCAGAATCCCTTGTGGGTTTTGGTTTTAAGCTTTAGGCAGAAAAGGGCTAGAAAGCATTCCCTTCCATACTGAAGTCTCTTACAGGGCTTAAAATACAGGGATGCCTGGGTGGCTTGGTCGGTTAAGCCTCCAACTCTTGATCTGAGCTCAGGTCTTGATCTCAGGGTCCTGAGTTCAAGCCCTGTGCTGGGCATCGAGCCTACTTTTCAAAAAAAGAAGGAAAGAAAAATAGATTAAACCCGACTCTAAACAACCTTACCCTCCTCCCTTCTCGGATACAGATGGGTTCATCTTTAGGCTAAGGGGCCTTTTTTGGGTTTTTGTTTGCTTTTAGATAAAAGTTCAAGAGAAGTATGTCTGGAATAAGCGAGAGAGCACGGAGAAAGGCAGCCCTCTGGGAGAGGTGGTGGAACAGGTATGAAACAAGACAGCGGCCGCCCGTCCTCTGTCACAGCAGGGGAGGCCTCTTCTGGGACCGCCAGCCCCACCTCTCTCCCCTGCAGGGCATCACGCGGGTGAAGAACGCCACGGATGCAGTCGGGGTGGTTCTCAGAGAGCTCAAGGGTCAGAGTTCTTTGGGCGGGTTTCGCCTCCTGGTGGCGGTGGATGGAGTCAACGCTCTCTGGGGAAAGACCACACTGAAAAGAGAAGATAAAAGCCTGGTAGGAAAACTGGGTTTCTCTACTCAGGTTACTCTGACTCCGGCACTGGCACGCGGAGGCCGGGACTTGGCCTTGTAGCCCAGGCGGCATGTCGCCTCGCCTTAGGAGTATTTGAGTTAGGAGAGGGGTCCGCCGTCCATCGAAAAGGGAGAGCGTCTAGAAGGGCACGTCACGGCGGAAGCTGTTTTGTCAGCTTTTTCCTTCTCTTCTGTCTCCTCAGTGGGGCTGAGCGATGGCTTCTGTGTGCAGCGGTCAGACCATGCTTCCGCAGCCAAGAGCAGAAACATGGAGGGAGGCGGTGGTGTGGGCCCAGGCCGCTCTCTCCCTTGCTGACAGGTTTTAATCAGAAACCTGGCAGGGTGGGGCACGTGGCCGCAGGCACCGTGGTCACAGAGCAGTGCAGGATTTTGTAGTCATTGGTCTCGGGCGGGCACCCGCACAGAGCAAGGACTGACCTCGGCCCCGTCCCCCCCCTTCCCACTGACCCGGCAGGTGGCCCCCGAGGAGCTTGCGCTCGTGCACAACCTGAGGAAAATGGTGAAAAACGACTGGGTGAGTATGTGCGACGGCTGATAGTTTTCGGCTCCGATTTTACACCCAGAAAGTTCTTGTATCTTCCTTAATTGCCCTAGCAGTGCCGAAGTTTAAAATCTGGATATTTGGTTTCCTATCTTCCTGCTCGCCTTGGATACAAGCCACTGTACTTAAATCCTGGCATACTTTGACTCTGCAGTTGTTCAGAGTGGTTTTATATCTTACCAACTTCGGAAAAGATTTTGATAAATTGAAGATCACGTAGCAGTTTGCCGTCAGCGCCACACCAGAAGTGATAACCTACTTAGTTGCCATTCAGCTGTACTAAAAATCGACAGGTGATTAAAATGCACTTTTCTGGGGCGCCTGGGTGGCTCAGTTGGTTAAGCGTCCGACTCTTGATTTCAGCTCAGGTCGTGATCTCACGGTTCATGGGATAGAGCGCCACGTGGGGCTGAGCAAGGGGTGTGGAGCCTGCTTGGGATTCTCTCTCTCCGTCTCTCTGCCCCACCCCCATGCATGCTCACGCTCTCTAATTAAACTTCTAAAAAAATAAATAAAATGCATTTTTCTTCTTGGCATTTTTTAAAAATATTTTTTCACATCTTTATTTGAGAGACAGAGAGAGAAAGACACAGATTCCGAAGCAGGCTCCAGGCTTGGAGCTGTCAGCATAGAGCCGGACCCTGGGCTCAACCCACGAACAATGAGATCATGACCTGAGCTGATGTCCGTCGCTTAACCAGCTGAGCCACGCAGGCGCCCCACTTTTTCACCTGTTTCTGATTCAGCTTTTTGTCCTTTCTTTCAGCATGGAGGCACCATTGTGTTGACTTTGAGCCAGACTGGATCCCTCTTCAAGCCGCGGAAGGCCTATCTGCCTCAGGAGCTGCTGGGAAAGGTCCAATCTTTAGAAAATCTGGTTCCCCTTAGTCACTTTGTCAAAAGAGATCTCTTTTTCTTTTTGGACATAATTACAGACTTGGAGAACAACCATATTCACGTATGACTTCACCCAGATTCCTGAACGTTAACACTTTACCATATTGGCTTTCTTCTTCTCCATTTTTCCCCTGAATTATGTGACAGTAACCTGAGACACGATGCCTCTTTTTTCTTAAATAACATGTATTTCCTAAAATCAGAGACTTTCTAAATATAGAACCACAGCACGATTGTCAAAATCAGGAAACTGGCATCGATAGAACGCTGGTACCTAATCTGTAGGACTTCGAACTTTACCAGTCACCCCACATCCTTCACAGAGACAGAAAGTCCCGGATCGTGCGTTTGATGGTCTTGCTCTGTCGTCTCCTTCAAGGGGGGACAGTGCTTCAGTCTTTGAATATTTAGATCCGTGTGTTTGAAGCGTACTTGCCACCGTGGGTTATCTTACGGCTCGGCTGGTGTTGTCTCCTGATCATGTGCAATGGTAGCCGCAGGGCTGGGTCTCTATGGTATCCAGCCTCGGGAGGCGCCTGTGAGACCCAGTTCTCCCAGTGACTCCAGGGGTGAGGTTGGACACTTGGCTAAGGTGCTGTCCATCTGGGTTCTCGGCAGTAGTTACTATTTTCCTGGTGTAACAAGTAAGCACGAATAAATGGACACCTACTTTGAAACTAGGTAACTACCTGTCACTCCTCAAGCCTTCCCTTACTGGTTTGAGCATCCACTTGTGATTCTCCCCAGAGTCCAGCGGAGACATTTGCAAAACGGTGTTTTCTAGCTCTCTTGTGTCTTCTACACGGATCCCTTGGCTTCCTGTCACATGCAGGAACTTTCCTTCCTCACTCCTTTCTTTCCAGGTGGACATACAGGCTCCTCTTTCATGAGCTTCAAACCTTTACTGTCATTATTGATTTGGGTGCTTAATTGGTCCCAGATCTGGCCTGTAAAAGCCCCTTCAGGGTGGCTTCTGCGCCCTCTGCACATGCCCCCATCAGTCCGTAGGCCCCGATTTACTTCTTAGCAAGAAATAGGTTCCGCACTCCTCTCGTCCTTTCTATGCCCCCGTCCTAGCCATTCCTCCGGGCAGCCCTGATTCACGTTCGAGGAGAACGGTTATTTACTTACCAGGGCCCGGGAGGCGCCTGGCTGGCTGAGGTGGCGGAGCGTGCGACTCGGTCTCAGGCTCGTGGGTTCAAGCCCAACATCGTGTGTGGTGCCTGCTCTGCAGAAGTGTTTAAAATATGCTCCCTTTAAGAGGTGGACCCAAATTCCCCACCTCTTGAGCGTGAACTGGATTTTAGGTACCAAGATGTGAGTGCCAGGTGTGCTCAGAGCTGCTGGGGCATCACTGCCAGGAAGTGTGAAAAGAGACACACACGTGTGTACGATCCTCCTATCTGTCTCCGTACGGACACACCCGTACTTGTCTAACATTTGTTAGAAAACCACGTGTCCCGTGGATACGGGCTCGCATCACAGCGTCCCCTTCCCCCTTCCCGTATCCGGAACCCTCACCTCCAGCAGTAAGAAGGCTGCCCTCGGCATCCTGTGGACGTGTCCGCGCGGTCCGAGGCGGCAGAGTAAGCTGCGTGACCACTGCCCTGGACTCTGTGAGAACAGAGCCGCAGACTGGGGGCCGGTGTCTGCCCAGCGCTGCCGTGTCCGGCCGCGGGGCCCCCGGGCCAGGGCTCTGTTCGGAAGCCAGGGGAGTGTCCCTCCTCTGCCCGTGTTCGGCCTGAGATCTGGAATCCAGTTTGAGCTACTTGTTTCCGTTCACGTTCCATCGACTGGGTCTTTTTCCGCATCCTCCTCAATTCCGTTTCCTATTTTTGAACTTAAGAACAGTCAGAATGGTTGTTGACTACTGGAGTCAAAACCGTAAAAAAAATGTTTTAAATATGCACGTATATCCACATGTTGAATATCCATGTAAACCCACACGCAGAAGACTGCTGTCTTGTGCACACGGCCCAGTGGCCGTGAGCGGCCGGGCGGCCCGCGAGCGAGCAGAGGGCGGGAGAAAAACAGACCTCGCCGTCCGCAGTCCGAGTGCATTTGCTCTCTCCTCCGGCTCGTCACTTGACAGACACCGTCTTCATCCTTTTCCTTCTCCAGGAGGGATTTGATGCCTTGGATCCCTTTATTCCCATCCTGGTTTCCAACTACAGCCCGAAGGAGTTTGAAAGTTGTATTCAGTATTATCTGGAGAACAGTTGGCTTCAACATGAGAAAGGTAGGTGAATTTTTCGGGGTTTTATGTTCAGGGTCCCACTGAGTCAGAGCCATGACCTCTTCTTCCCTCGGCAGCAGCCTGTAACTTGTGTTTCCCTTTTTCCCTTTATCCTGACCCCTCTCTGGCTGGCTGCGGGGTGTGGAGAGGGGTGGGGGAGGGGAAGTTACAGTTTAATTTACAAAACAACAGGACATCTCTCCCCAGATTCTCATGGTCCAGAATCCGGTGCTCACGGAAAGAGGCGGCCAGGCCAAGGCCAGCCGGCGGGGGGGCGGGGGGCTGTCAGCTCTACCTGCTCTGTGCGCACGCACGCAAGCATTCAGCTGTTTGTTTCGGTCTTGCCCTCCCCTCTGGGCGCGGGGGGGGGGGGGTCCGGGGAGACGAAAGGCTGACCGCTCTCTAGGTGGTCGAGAACTGGCCGAGAAGGGGTGGGTTATCCGGGGAAGGGAGGGAAGGGTGTGGAGCGGCTCCCGCACGTGGCAGGCTGGGGGGCACGGCTGGGGAGATTTCCAAGGGGGTCAGCAGGTTTGACAAAGTGCTAGAGGCCAGATGTTCTTGGCTCAGAAGGAAGCAGATGCTGAGCCAGAGGAATAAACAGAAAAGGTGGTCGCTTACCGGGAGAAAGGCTCTGGAAGCGAGGCCTTGGGAGTGTCACGTGGCCGGTGCCGACAGAGTTTTTGGGGTAACAGTGCTGCAGGAGAGAACTGCCAGCTGTGTGTGTCCGCTCCCCGCCCCCCCACCTTAGCTCACACAGAAGAAGGGAAAAAGGAGCTTCTGTTCCTGAGTAACGCAAACCCTGGACAGCTGGAGCGGCTGTGCGCCCACCTTTGAGCCACGGTCGCGACGCGCGTGGACGACAGCGGACGTTTCCTTTCACAGACCCCGTCGGGCGGGGGGGCCACACGGTCCACGGACAGAGGGCCCTGCGCCGCAGCGGCTCCCCCGTGAAGTGACCATGTGGCAGTGAGGTGTCCTCTTGTTCCCGAAACTCGTGAGAGCTTTTCAGGGGTGGTTTTCGTTTTGTAAGTAATTATGGATCTGTCCTTAAAAATAAATGATCCTTCTCAAAGTGTCGCGTTAGATTTTTAAGATGGAAAGAGCCTTCCTGTGGCCAAATTGAATTTCCCCGAATTCTGCTTGTGAGGAGTCCGAAGAGACCAGATCCTACAGAAATTTCCAGGAGTTCTATCTTCCAGACTTGATGCGGCTCAGGAGCCCGAGATTCACACCGTAACTCCTCCCCCACAAGCACCTACACCGACTGCTCACGTCCTACTGACGCTGCCACCACTGCTCCCGGGAGCCTGACCGAGGCCCCTTTCTGCAGGTTCCGGACACGGTGTGGAGTGAGGAGGGAGCGCGGGGAGAGTGGTTCTGTCTACGCAGCCACCTTCAGGGGACCGGAGGACACGGTGACTCAGATCAGCCTCGGCACAGAATTCTCTGCCCCTGCCCACACCGGTGGTGTCAGAAGTTCGAGTCCCGGCTGCCACTTACTGGCGGTCTTAGGGCCTCGCAGCCGATCTGCTTCTCCAGTGTCCCCTGACCTCTGCTTCACCTGGTCTGAGGGCAAGAACGCCCCGCCGTCAGGGGGCCGTGAGGACTGAACCACACGGCATGTGGACGGGGCCTCACACGTGGCGGGCTGCTACCGTTCGGGACTTGGATTTGAGGCAGACAGTCTCCCCCTGGAGAGCCGGCTTCCCCTGCCTGACCCTCCTCCTCGAGGATTCCGTCAGAAGCGGAGCCTCACCCGACCCAGCCTCGGTCAGCGCGGCCAGACTCCGAGGCGAGTGCCCTACAGGCCTGCGGGGTCAGCCGCCACCACCGGAAGGCTCTAAGCCCTGTGACAAACCCCTTTAGTGTGGTTCTGCCCTCTGAACCCCGACTGACACCCCCCCCCGCCGGGGACGGTCACGGCCAGGTTTATCTAACCCTGAGCTCAAAGCCCTCGGCCTCTCCATCCGCTCCATCACTTCCCGCTCCAGCCCCTCTCGTCCTTTGTGCCGGCCTGCTCTCCACCCCCACCCCTGCCTCCTCTCTCCCAATGCTTCCGAGGCCCTAGTGAGCTGTGCTGCGGCCCGGGTCACCCAGGGGCCTCAGTCCACCTGTTCCTGTTGTTGCCCTGTGTGCGTTACAGTCCAAGCCACAAAAATAGATCTCATGGAAACCAGCCTCCTTCCTCTCGTTCCCCTTTTCTCGAAGCAACTTCTGTTACCAAATCCTAGACATAAAACTCTACACAAAAAACAGGCTTTTGGGGCACCTGGGTGGCTCATTCGGTTAAAAGTCCGACTTTGATTTCGGCTCAGGTCACGATCTCACGGTTAGTGGGTTCAAGCCCCGCGTCTGGGCTCTGTGCTGACAATGCAGAGCTTGCTTGGGGTTCTCTGTCTCTGCCCCTCCCCTCAAACAAATAAATTAAACTTTAAAAAAAAAATAGGCTTTTTTTTAAAGCCTTTTTTTTTTTTTTTAAGTTTATTGAGAGAGAAAATCCCAGACAGGTTCTGCGTTGTCAGCACAGAGCCCAACATGGGACTCAAACCCACGGAGCGCAAGATCATGACCTGAGCTGAAGCTGGACGTTTAACCGACTGAGCCACCCAGGCGCCCCTAAAGATTTTATTTTTAGTAAATTCTACACCCAGCGTGGGGCTTGAACGCACACATCCAATGTCCAGAGCCCCACTCTGCACCAACTGAGCCACCCCACTGCTGTAAACCCCCAGCCCCCGGCCTCTGCCACTGAGAGCAGCAACCCAGAGATGGCCGCAGCTCCTCTCCTCCCAGGGGGCGTCTGCACCCCACTGGCAGACCTGAGCCTTAGCCGCAAATGAGGCTGGGAACCCGGCTTCCATGTCTGGGTGGCTAAACCCCTCATCGATAGGCCTCATCTTCACTGACGAACGTGGAACAGTAAGCTGTACGGCTGTCCCACCCCACCACAGGTCCTACTGAAGAGTTCCCATCGTTCCTTCTGTCATTTGCTAAATGTAGACTCAATTTTTTTCCAAATCCTCTATCATAATCTGCCCCACCCGGTCCTCTTTTTCTTAAGAGCCTTCTACTATAGACTCAATCCTCATGCCCCGATTTCTACTGGCTCCTTGCTAAGCCTGCCGCATAGTCTCTTAGGGCTTCTCTTAATCACTCAATTGCATTGAGTCCAGATTCGAAAGTAAGAAGACTGTCTTAATTTTCAGATGACAGCCCTGTAGAGAGAAAATCTTAGGCTCAAAACATCTAAATATAAGTTCAGCAAGGCCACAATACAAGATGAACACACAAAAACCAATCCTATGTCTCTGTTACAGCAATGAAATAAAACTGCAATTAAGAAAGTAAATTCAAAGAGCAGGAATACAAGGTATTGGCAATTTTAACAGAGGAACTGCAAAATTATACACCAAAAACTATAAATTGTTACCGAGGGAAATTGAAGAGGATCTAAACTGGAAAGACGGTCTGTGTTCACAGGTTGGAAAACTCAATGGGGTTAAGATGTTAATTCTCCCCAGACTGGCCGATAAGTGCAATCAGTATTAAAATTTCAGCAGGCTCTTTTGCAAAAATTGGCAACTGACCCTAAAGTTCATACAGAAAAAAAAAACAAAAAACCTGGAGTAGTCAAAATGATTTTTTAAATAAGCAAACTGGGCAGACTTACTCTTCCTTTTTTCAAAACATCATCTAAAGCTACGGTAACATGGCAGCACGGTCCTGGTACAACCACAGACAACACTGAGTCCAGACAGAAGTCTCGCGTTTACGGTCAACTGATTTTTAACAAAGATGTGAAGGCAACATATTGAGGAAAATCCCCAAAAGACTGTGCTGGGATAGCTGGTTATGGACAAGCAAAATCATGGATTTGGACCACAGATTTACACACACACTCAAAATGTATCATGGGGCTAAGTGTAAGAAGTAAACTATAAAACATTGAAAAGTGGGGCGCCTGGATGGCTCAGTCGGTTAGGTGTCCGACTTTGGCTCAGGTTCACCGTTCATGAGTTCAAGCCCCACGTCGGGCTCTGTGCTGACAGCTCGGAGCCTGCAGCCTGCTTCGGATTCCGTGTCTCCCTCTCTCTCTGCTCTTCCCCCACTTGCACTGTCTCCCTCTCTCTCTCTGCTCCTCCCCTGCTCATACTCTCTCAAAAAAAAGTAAAACATTAAAAAAAATTTTTTTTAATTATAAATAAAAGAGAACAAAACCTTCATGACCTTACGTTGGACAACAATTTCTTATATATAACACCAAAGATACGGTCCATAGAAGAATACTTGATAAATTAGACTTCATGAAAATTTAAAATTTTCATTCCAGAAAAGATCCCATTGATTAAATTAAAAAAGAGGGGCGCCTGGGTGGCTCAGTTGGTTAAGCGTCTGACTTTCGTTCAGGTCATGATCTCACGGTTCGTGAGTTCGAGCCCCCGCGTTGGGCTATTTATTTACTTGCGTCACCATTTGAAAGGAAATTGCAGACAAGTCTTTTATCACATTTCTCCTAATAGGATATTCTCCTATATAATCAAAATTCCATTATCACACCAGAGAAACCCGTCATCGATATAATGTTCAATAACACTATGCTTTTTTAAATTTCTCCAGTCATCCCAACATCTTCATGGCTACCCACCAGCACCCCCCCCCACCCCCCGTTGCCAATTCGGGTTCCAATCAATGTTCACAAATCACATTAACAATGAAATATCTCTTAAGTGTCCTGTTACCTTCAGTAGACCCTCTGGGGTTTTGTTGGTGTTGTTATTTGACATTTTTGAAGACATCTGGCCAGTTGTACAGACTGTCCAACATTCTGGACTCGTCTAATTGTTCCTGCAGATACAGGTTAAAGGCTTTCGCGAGCACAGTGGGTGGGTGACGTGTTCTACTGGCCACACATCACATCACTTCGGTTGGTTCCATTACTGGTGATGCTAAATTTGATCACTTGGTTAATTTTGACATCCGTCATCATAAAAATACGCTCTCGCAATGGGATCAACAGCGTAAGTTCAGCTGTGGCATGCTTCTTTGAAATCCTGAAACCTTCCCGTTGACCAACAAATTACCACCCACTGATGATCTTCGTCTGAGTAAGTTCTTACATTGATACCTGCAATCGAAATCAAAATTCTATCCTTCCATCTACATTTACCAGCTGCTGTTCTTCTTTTTTTTTTTTTTTTTTTTTTTTTAAATCTCCTTGGGGACACTTTTTTGAAAATACGGTGTTTAAATACCCCGTGAAATTGGAACAGACCAACAGAACAGGATCGAGAGCCCGTAACATAACATAAAAAGCATTAATATTTGAAAAGGTCCATGAATGTGACTATGTTTTAAAAAGCAAAGCAAACACAAACTCTATTCTTCTAAAAACTTCCTTTAAGGCAGTGAAAAAGCAAACAGTGGTAGTAGATACTTTCAACACACACAACTGACAAACGGCTTGTATCCCGAATCCAGTACTGACTCCCACAGATCAGTAAGACAATCCAAAAGAAAGACGGGCCAGAAACTTGAACATGCACGTCACATAAATGGATGTCCAACTGGCCGATAAACGTACGAAAAAGTGCTCTCAGCCTCATTAGCAGTTAAAAGCAGTGATGAGGGCGACAATCTTTAAAGGTAACGGTGCATCAACTGAAAACGCGCCCGCACCGGTGGTGGAGGTTCACACCGGTCAAGAGTTTGAGAAGACAGGTTTGTGCTATTTACCAAGCTCGAGGACAGCCTCCACTCCGACCCAACGCGTCCACTCCAGGTGCGCGCCCCGCGGAAGCGCGTGCAGGTACAGCGGCGCAGGGGGGGCTCGGCGCACGCCCACCCGCCGCCAGCGGGGGCGACCTCGGCCCGCCGTCGGCGCACCCCTCGGCCGCGGCGCGCCCGCGCAACGGGGCCACGAGAGGAGCTGCAAGTACGCGCAAGGTTGGAGGAGAGTTTCTCAGACGACATCGAACAAAAGGCAGACGCAAAACACTGCCAAGGGCGCCTCATTCACGGGGCGTGACAGACAGGCAGTCGGGCCAGCCCGCACTACGGGAGGCGACGCCGACGCAGCGACCGCAGCCTCCTCCGCTCGGCCGCCGGCGGGACCCACGCGAGACGCCAGGCCCCGCCCACAGCGCGCCACGAGACGCCCGGCCCCCGCGCCGGCCACTTCCGGCCGCGCCGGGCCCCGCCCCCCAACGAGAGCTGGGCCCGCGCCGGCCTGGCCCGAGTGCAGGCGGGGCTTCCGAAGCCCGACGAATCGCTCGCCCTACGGGAAAGGACGTACGTGTGGACCAGTACTGCGCGGGGGCGGAGACCCCGCCCACGAGCCGACGATCCAATCGGCCCCGAGCGGCGAGTGGGCCGTCGCGCCTGCGCGACCCAGCGGAGCCGGGCGGCATGGCGGGCGGGGCCCGGGAGGTGCTCACGCTGCAGTTGGGCCACTTTGCGGGCTTCGTGGGAGCGCACTGGTGGAACCAGCAGGTGAGGCCCGCGGGCGCTGCCGCCGCGGGGCCGCCCGGGATCTCCAGCCGTCCCCGCTGAGGCCAGGCCTTCCCCTGTGCACCCCCAGGATGCTGCGCTGTGCGCCCCGACCGGTGCCGAGGAACCGCCGGGAGAGCTGTGTCCCGACGTCCTATACCGGACCGGCCGGACGCCCCACGGCCAGGAGACGTACACGCCGAGACTCATCCTCATGGATCTCAAGGGTGAGGCGGCGGCCGGGGTCGGCCAGCGCGCAGGAGCCCCCGGGCGTGCGGACCGGAGACAAGCAGCCGCAGGGACCCGGTGGACTGTGGCACTCTTGTGGGACCCCGCGGTGCTCCCCTGCTACGGCCGCACAGCTCACGCCCAGGCTGGGGATGGAGGAGAATCTGGATTCTCCCAGACGAGGGTTTTACCGGGCTCAAGTGTGTGCACGAAAGCTCGGTGGCAGCAGGCTGGCAGGAAGATCAGCCGGAGGCGGGGAGGAGCGAGGCCTCGACCCGACGCTGCCTGTTCTTTTTTGTACAGGTAGCCTGAGCTCCCTAAAACAAGAAGGTGGACTCTACAGGGACAGACAGCTGGATGCGGCAATAGCATGGTACTGGTGACGTTCGCAGTGGGAATGTGCACAGGAAGCTGGACAGCTGCGGGGAACCGTCACTGAAATCCTTCTCCGTTTTTTGTTTTTTTTGTTTTTTTTTTTTTTCCAGGCAGGGAAAGCTTACCACACACAGGGAGGAACTCTATCCCCAAATCCCTGGCCTCCAGGACCTTCTGAGTGCAGAGGTGAGGGCCTCTACTGCTAGAGCTAGAGTGGCCTCCACTGGGGCAGAGAAAAAGGATTTTGATCATTTTAAATACCTTGGGATGGCATTTTGGGAAGCAGCACTTTTTTTCCTACAGAATGTGACTGTTGGGTGAAGGCAGGCTGTAGACTTGGTCAGAATCCAAGAGAATCAGTCAACTTTTGCCTGTAGACTGCCTGGAACTAAATGCAGATTTCTCTCTGCCCCTCCCCTCCCCCCCAGGGAGTGTTGAGTAGTGATGGGATCTGGAGGGTCAAGTCCATTCCCAATGGCAAAGGTGAGACTTCACCAAGTACTACAGGGCAGGGAACCGGGCAGAACAGCAACAGGAAGAACACTTCTTTTCGTTTTCCTTCAGGTCCCCCACCGCTGACCACTGCTGCAGCCCCCAAACCATTCACCCCCACAGAGGACAGCATCAGAGTCTGGTCGGATTTCCTCCGGGTCCATCTACACCCCCGGAGCATCTGTATGATTCAGAAGTACAACCACGATGGGTACGTGGGCCCCAAAGGGTGTGAACCGAGAAACGGGATCCCCACCGACGTTGGTGAGGCTCCTGAGGCCACCTTCCCCGCCGTCCCTGCAAACGGGATCTTGCGGGGCCGGGGGGGTGAGGGCCGGGGCTCCTGCAAGTCCTGGTTGTGGTCACGTCCGGCAGGGAAGCAGGTCGCCTAGAGGCTTTCGGCCAAGGCGAGAGCATCCTGAAGGAGCCCCGGTGCCTGGAAGACGTGGAGGACAGGCTGCACTTCTACGTGGAGGAGTGTGATCACCTGCAGGTAGCCGTGTGGCCAGGCGGGGCCTAGGCAGGACCTCGGCCTGCCCCGTCTTCCATCACCGTCTCCTTCCAGGGCTTCCAGATCCTGTGCGACCTGCACAACGGCTTCTCTGGGCTGGGTGCCAAGGCCGCCGAGTTGCTACGAGACGAGTACTCAGGGCGGGGAATAATAACCTGGGGCCTGCTCCCTGGGCCCTACAGTCGTGGGGTGAGGACACCTTGGGGAAAAGTCCCGGGGCACGGAGCGAGACCGCCCAGGGAGAAAACCGCGTAACAGTCACTCTCCCTTCCCCCAGGACCCCCTGAAAAACATCTATCGTCTGCTGAACACAGCGTTGGGCCTGGTGCACATGTCCGCCCACAGCTCTCTGGTCTGCCCCTTATCCTTGGGCGGGGGCCTGGGGCTGCGACCGGAGCCACCCGTCACCTTCCCCCACCTGCACTATGACGTAAGGCTCGAGGTTCCTGTTGGGACTGCAGCCCCCCACCCCGGCCTTTCTTTGCCACCAGCCCTGTTCTCGAACCCTCCGCTTGTACTCACCCGTGACACAGCCCCTTTGGAACACACTGTCCTTTGTCAAAGCGCCTGGACGTCTCTGCCGTTAGGGTTCTGCCTTCACACTCTGCTTTCCAGACCCTGAAGGCTAAGTGCCCTTCTTGGTATCTTCACAGCCCGCCCTGCCTTTCCACTGTGGTGCCATCCTGGCCACAGCCCTGGACACCGTCACTGCTCCGTACCGCCTCCGTTCCTCGCCAGTCTTCATGGCTCACCTGGCAGACATGCTGAACTTCTCTGGGAAGAAGGTACGGAGCGCTGCACAGGTGCCGGTCGCAATGGAGAGAAAGCCGCTACTTGATCTCTCCCTTCTCTTTAGGTGGCGACCGCAGCGGCCACCATCCCCTTCCCCTTGGCCCCAGGCCAGTCCCTTCCCGACGCTCTGGTGCAGCTGGGAGGGGCTGCCGCGTGGACCCCCCTGTCTGCATGTGGGAGCCCTTCTGGAACGTGCTGCTTCGCCCAGTCCGTGGTGCTGAGGGGTCTGGACAGAGCGTGCCACACCAGGTGAGGGGGCAGGTTCAGGGAGCCTGTCGGACTTCGAACTCCCATCCTGGTCTTGCGCACACCTCTGGACATCCTGATGGCATCGCCCCACTCTTCCTTCTTCCGTCCCCCCCCCCCCCCCCCCCCCCCCCGCTTAAGAAAAGACCCTCAGTGTCCTTCCGCTGATGGCCTACAAACAGGAAAATCCCTAGTTCCCGGTCCACAGATTAATGGTGGTTTTGGCTCTGTTCCGGCAGCCACCTGGCCCCGGGGACCCCTCTGCCCTCGCCGCTGCACGCGTGCGCCACTGGGGAAGACGTCCTGGCCCAGTATTTACAACAGCAGCAGCCCACAGTCAGGAGGTCAGTGCGATGCCCACTTCCCGCGCCCAGACCTCCTTCAACTTCTCGCTCAACCCCTGCTCTTGCCCCACAGCTCTGCCCACTTGCTGCTGGCTCCCTGCATGGTGGCTCCCCCGTACCCCCAGCTCTTCTCCCCAGGCCTCAGCCAGCACGGTTTGATTGTGGATGGTCCCCCATCTGGGGCAGGTACGTGGGCAGTGAGGGTATGGGAGAGGTTTTACCGTATCCCTTCCTAGATGAAGGTTCTTAGCAAAGCCCACAGTTAAACATCCCTTTATTCACTTGGTGGCCCTGAGGGACGTGGCCTTCCTCTGGAGCACTGGTTTACCGAGGGGACGGCACACAATCCAGTGAGTTCACTCTCCCATCCAGTCTGCGCGGCAGAGCCCGGGGTAGAAAAACCATTTTCAGGCCTCCTTTTGTGTCCCTCCACAGCCGTAGAGAGCATCCCAGTGCTTGGGGCCCTCTGCTCCTCCTCGTCCTTGAACCGGACCCTGGGAGACCTGGCTAGAGAGCTCACCAAGCTCGATGTGCGGCGCTGGGCCAGCTTCCTGGCCGCCGGCGTGGAGCAGGGGGACCTGGACGAGGCCCTGCAGGAGCTGCGCAGCCTGGCCCAGTGCTACCGGAGTGGGGGTGGCCTCGTGGACTAAGGCTTCCCGAGAACAGGAAAGAGCTGGTTTACAATAAAAACTGCTGGGTATGGGAGCTCAATGTTCTGGGACTGGCTACACCGACACAAGCACTTCGTACGTCTAGAACCACTGTGGTGGGATCACAGAACAATAAATATGTGCCATCAGACCCGGGCGGGGAGGGGGGCGGGGGGAGAGGGGAGGTAGAAAGGGAGCCAAGCCCACTCCCTCGATGCTGTTCACGAGTACGTTCAGAAAGACCCAGAAGGACTCGTAGGCTAGCAGAGCCATCCGCCCCCAGTCGGCCTCAGCCCCCGCGCCTCCGGCCCTACAGCCTGAGCCCCGGGGGTGGGGCGCCAGCCAAGCACAAGCACCGCCGGCTGGGGCCAGCGGCTGACACCGCCACGCGCCCAGGGTCACGGGTCACGCGTCCAGCTCCTCCTCCGACAGGAGGTCCCCGCGGTCAGACAGCTGGTCTGTGTTGCTGGTGCTGGTCGCGTCCTCCTCCTCCTCAGAGCTGGCCTCACAGGCCGTGTGGAAGAGCCGCATGAGTTCCCGGAAGCGGTGGGAAACCTAAGGCCAGAGAGGAAGGTTCTGACGTTGACCGAGCAGTACGTGCCGATCGAGCAATCGGTCTGTCCCCCACAGGGAGGTCGGGAGGGCTGTGTCCTCCCCGCACGAGAGGGGACTCCGGTCGAGAGGCTTAGCAGCATCTGGCCCCAAATCATATGGCTCCCGAACACGACCTGGAACGTCTGTGGGCTCCTGACAGTCCACCGCCCTCTCTCGAACCAAAACCAGACTCCCTGACGAGTCGGGCCCCTCCTCGGGGCCCACCTGTACAGTCGCGCTTGGTGTCCTGTCTCTTGCTTGGCCGACCCAGCCTCTCCTCGCCAGTCCGTGTGCTTGGATCCCCTGGGGCCCGAAGCTCTGGCAGGGCTTTCGCCGCTTACCTCGGTCGGGGTCTTGTTTCCTAGCTGCTGGGAGATGACGCTGAAAGTCTGTGGCTGTGCCCCCCGCTCCTGGCACATGGTGAGAATCACGCGGTCAGCTTCCCTGGAACCCACATACCACGATTAACTCCAGATTAGCAAAATGGACACGTGCACTCATTTTCCAGATACACACGCGGCGGCCCCCCCTCCACCTACCTGGTCCACAGCACCACCTTCTCCCCGGTGGAGCTGACCTTGCTGTTGTTGGCACAAACAGTAGCTTCTGTGGTCTTCGGCTGCTGCTCTCCCACGGGGGCCTTGCCCTGCACTCCACAGTCCTTAACCAAACCTCCCCTGGGGGCTTTGGAAGAAGTCTCTGAGGTGTCCGTTCCCGACGACTCGTGGACGGGGGACATCCTGTGTGCGGTCTTCACCCCAGCTCTGCTCGACAGCAACCAGCTCCCCGGACTATCTGAGACCTCAGACAACCGTCTCCTCCCTAAGTCTCTGGTCCTTGAGGAAACGGGACTCAGAAAGGAAGCAGGGTTCTCCTCGGTTCCAGGCCGTTTCTCAGTTTCCGAAGCATCCCAGGCGGGCACGGAAGCCTCTGGCTCACCCACTGCCTCCTGGTCCTCCCCCTCATCCTGAAGTCTAGGGGACGCCTCAGGGCAGGGCAGGACCTCACGCTCAGCCTGGTTTCTCCTAACCACGCAGAGCACAACTCCAGGGCTGGAGGAAAGCTGAGGAGTCTCGGGTGAACAGGGCGGTGGGCCCCCCAGGACGAGCTGCTCTGTCAGGGTCACTTCCTGCGTGCTCCCCACTGCTGATCCTGCTTAGGAGGAAAATAAGGACCTAAGAGGACGGATGGGGTCAAGGTGCACCTGGGACGCCCAGTTACCACAGGGCCACACAGGTGGGATATTGTGATAGAGCCCCAATCTCAAAGAGTGCGGTGGGGCTGGCTGAAGTCACTTAAATGAAGACAAAAGCCCGACTGTCAAGGCCCAGAATGGCGGTCTTCAGGACGCAGATGACCAGGGTCCGGAGGGCAGGGAAGAGAATGCAGTCACGCTGCCTCGCACTCCCAATTCCTCGAGAGGACAGAGGCCACAGCAGACCAAGTTAAGGCCGGACAGAGGATCTCCTATTACTTGTCCGTAAGAGAGGGGGTTCTCCGTCCAAGAAGGACTTGCTCATCCTGGCTCAGAGACGTTCTTGGTTGAAGCACGTAAGGACATGGAAAAGGGGGGAAAGAGGCCGGGCTGGCAGAACACTCACCTGGAACAGGCAGAGCTCCCCTGCCGGCCGGGTCCTGGGCGGCCTCAACGCTTTCCCGCTCGTCTGGGACTTCCTCCTCCAGCAGGTCCTTGCCCTGCCCGGCCTCCTTAGCACCAGGCACAGGGCTGGCCTCGCGGTGGGGGCTGCCGCCCGCCGACTCATGGGGCTCCTTGCTCTTGTAGGATCTGCCGTCACAGACCTGCAGGAACAGCCTCCTTGGTCAGGGGTCTCCTGACTGCCTTTTTCTCTGGCGACCAAGCCCTGCCCCCACGTCCGGCAAGTACACCTGCTCCACCAACTTTAAACGACCTAGAAGGCGTCTGGTTCTACCCGCCGTTCTCCGAGCAAGGACCGTATCTTGGCTGCCAACCAACCCTACTCTAGAGACCCGGCATTACTTCGAGGGTCTGTTTTCTTGACACAAGTGTATCTCATTAAAAACAAGCAAGCAAGCAAGCTGAGAAATACTTGAAGCACCTCATTGTTATCCAATTCCAAAAGCTTTACCCACAGGACTTTTTTTTAAGGTGTATTTATTTTTGAGAGAGAGGAGAGTACGTGCACGTGAGCACGCAGGAGAGGGACAGAGAGGAGACAGAGGGTCTGAAGCAGGTTCCAGGCTCTGCAGTGACAACAGAGAGCCCGATGCGGGGCTCGAACTCACAAACCATGAGATTGTGACCTGAGCTGAAGTCAGACACTTAACCGACTGAGCCACCCAGGCGCCCCATCCACAGGACTGTCTTTAAAAAGCAAATCCATTGCACACGTGTACAAGATTCTATTTTGACTCAAATAGCGCGTGCACCGCCTATCGCGTGGGTGCCGTCCTTGCAGGAGCTCAGGGCGGTGCCCCGTGCGGGAGCGTACCTCACCCCAAACGGGGAGGCAATGCAGTCGCCCGCCCCTCGGTGCGGCCCGGCCCGGCCCGGCTCACCCTGCTGCTGCAGCGGCTACACCCTCTTCTCTTGCTTTTCTTCAGCTTGGGATCGGGGCCTCCTTCGTGGCAGGAGCAGGCACAGTCCCTGGCGCCATCCGGCCACTCGGCCTCCTAGGAGATACCGGGCTTGGTTAGCCGCCCAGCACGTCCGGGACCGAGAGAAAGCGGAGTCGTGAGGCCTCAGAACAGGTCGCCCCAGCACCCACACCGACCTCCTCTTTCATGAGCCCCCAACTCTCCACTCAGCCCAGGAACGCTCAATCCCAGCCTGTTCTAAATCCCCGAAACAACCCTTAAATGACCCAAAGATGGACCTCTCCCAGTTGCCCAGATGTTTCAAGAAATACTTAAGTCACATACAATCTGAGGCAAAGTCCCAAGAAAGGCCGTCACAAGGTGTGACCTGACTCGACCACCTTCGCTCCTGCCTCCCCGTGCCTTGAGCTCTGCCCCCTCCCAGCCCCATTGAGGGGGGCTTTCTTTGTGCTTTTGGAGGCCCCCACACGACACTGTGTTTAGTAATCTCGGATGCAAGTTATCCCAACCGACAAGGAAACTGAAACCGAGAGAGGTGAAGTAAGCTGCCCAAGGTCATCCAGCTAAGAAGCCGTTTTCCGCAAGGGAGAGTAAAAGACATTCAGGAAAACAGACTCCTTGGAGAGCAGCAGAGGGCAGGGGGTCTGTGCAGACCTATTCGCACCCCAGCACAGCCACTTATGGACACGAGGCCCTGGCGACAGCCTCGCCGCGAATGTCCGTTTCTGCCTCTGTGAAATGAAACGAGAGCAGTCTCTTGGGGGGACTGCCACGGGGCTCACCGAGAGAATGACCAGGTACGTGCCTCTAGGAGCCACGTGCACTTTGTCACCAATACTGCTAAAGTGGGGGCTCGCTTCTGGATCTTCATACCAACAGAAAGGAAGAAGACAAGACCCAAGAGAAATAGCTCCGAGCAAGAGAGAAGAGGGGGAAACCTCCTCCTGATGGGGCGGCTGGGGGGTGCTCTCCAGCATCCGCGCTCCTCCCGCCAGGAGCTCCGCGGCCTGACCTCGGGCTCCTGCAGCACGCATGGCACACTCGGCCAGAGAAATGCTCACGAAACTCAAGGCCTGATTCACGACCGACAGATCACGCCCAACAACCCAGGTACCTTATCGTGATTTTGGACCCCGATCTCTTTTCTCCTTTTGCTCTTTGAGGCCGTGGGCATCTTGGGGGGCTCCTCCTCCTCTTCCACATCAGGCAGGGCCACTTCTTCAAAGCCGTCAAACTGGGGGACGAGTGGGTGCTGCTCAACGCAGACCCTGGGCAGGCACCCCGCGCTCCCACGGCCATCCCGCTTCCCAAAGCCCCGCAGCCCCTGGCCCCGCACCTCGTACTCCTTCTCCTCTGTCCAGTTGATCTCTTCAAAGTCGCCCAGCCGGCTGGCCGCTGGGCGCAGGTGATCAAAGAAGACGGAGAACTCATCTTGCAGGTGGTCGTGGCCCTTGAGGAGCTGCCACATCTGTGTCTTGAGCTGAGAGGGTGTCAAGGGGCAGACACGTCCCCCGGGCTTCTCCAGGTGGCCATCCCACACCAGACCCACATACTCCCAAGGCCCACTTCCCTGGTGCCCTGAGGGACACACAGAAGCCTCTCTTTGAAGGCTAAGGGTTCTTCACTGCCCCCTCCCTGCTCGCGAGCCTGCGCTGGAAGGGTGCTAACAGTACGTACGACCCCCAATGACGACACAAATGATACGTGTGACCCCCAGCTCAGGCAGCATCACCTGCTCCCTGCACCTCCCTCCCAGGGCACTGAGGGCACCTTGAGGCAGTCAGGCTCAGGTTTCAAGGGACAAGCCCCCCCGATTCCAGGACCTTAGGCTTTAGAAAAGCCTACAAAGTCCTCCCCTTCTACGCCCCTCCAGACGTCCACGGTCCCGGCAGCCAGAGAACACGGCCCGGTCAGGGGACGGTGGGAGGCGCAGGTGCGCAGGGGGAGGAAGCAGGACGGGCAAGGTACCTCGCTGATCTCCTGGGGCAGGCAGTCCGCGCAGCTCTGCAGGACCTTGATGATCTTCTGGTGGTGCGAGGGGTTCTCTGCAAAGCAGATCTCCAGCTGCCGGAGAAACTTGCGGCTCTTCTCAAAAGCCTGCTGCTCCTCAAACTACCACAGGGGAAAGAAGGCGAGAGAGTCCCCTGCGCGGCTGAGCAAGACCAGAGTGCTCTGAGCAGAAGACAGGAAATGCGGGCCGGGGACTGAGGTTGACGGGGCTCCTTTACAACCGCGAGGTGGACTTTAAGACCTGGAGTCCAGGGCGCCCGGGTGGCTCCGTGGGTTGAGCGTCTGACTTCAGCTCATGATCTCACGGTTGGTGAGTTCGAGCCCCATATCGGGCTGTGATGACAGCATGGAACCTGCTTCGGATCCTGTATTACCCCTCCCCGCCCCACCCCCCACCGCCACCTCTCTCTGCCCCTCCCCTGCTCATTCTCTCTCAAAAATAAACATTAAAAAAAAAAAAAGAATATGCTAAAAGGGCCAGGCGTCCACCCGAGGGTTGCAATGTCAGCCAGCCCACGACACCGGGGACGTGAACAGACCCAAGAGAAGCGCACGCTGAGGTGCTGGGGTTTCATGGCCCGTGAAGTCACACACTCAAGGCCCTGTGGCACCACACGGTTTACAAAGACTCTGCACACGAGTGCTCGTCTAAGCCTCATAACCACAGGGGAAGAGCGGATGGCAGGGTGTGCAATCGCCCCGTTCCCGGGGCAGCTGGGTGGCTGTCGGTTGAGCAGCCGACTTCAGCCCGGGTCACGATCTCACGGTTCGTGAGTTCGAGCCCCACATAGGGCTGGCTCTCTGCTGTCGACACAGAGCCTGCCTTGGATCCTCTCTCCCTCTCTCTGCCCCTCCCCCACTTGTTCTCGGTCTCTCCCTCTCTCAAAAGAATAGACTTGAAAACCAAAAATCACCCCGCTCCCGTGTGACCGCCTCAAGACCATCAGAACCATCTCGCTGCACCACTCATTCCGGCGTCTCTCAACCATGACAAGACATCCAGAACTACCGGGCTATGCCCTCATGTTTACACATTTCTCTCCCAAACTTCAGATGTCACCCTACGTGCCGGCCATCCCACACCACCGTGCACGTGACACAACTGTCGTCCCCTGCCCCGTTCCACCCACAGCCCTCACTCCTCCCTCCCGACGTGTTCTTCTGTGAGGCCTTGTCACCGGGAAGCGCTATGCACATTTCCTGTTTCTGTCGGCTTTCTGATCCTCAAATCTACTTACTATATACATTTCACCGTTTATCACCTGACTCTCGCAGGAGAGTGGAAGCTCCACGTGGGCAAGGATGTCACCCTTTTGTAATGGCTGTACTCTCAGCACCTAGAGCTCTGCCCAACACGTACTAGGCACTCAGGTAAGTGTTTGTTGAACGAACGCCTGTTTTACAACAGTGAGGCGCAGAGGGCACGTGATTTACCTGAGGCCCGTGACGGCAAGCAAAGGTACGACCCCACATGGCACACATAAAGAAATGGGGAGACGAGGGGCCGGGAAGATCACCTCTTGAAAGGAAGAGGGCTCTGTGGGCCATGCCAGGGTCATCTGACCGGGGGACGGGCACAGTGTCCGTGAACCTCGCTCGGCCCCACTGTCACCGGACCCACCAACCCCATCCACTTACTAATCCACAGGCCAGAGCCTGCTCGGGCAACAGGAAAGCAGCAAAGTCCTTGAGCAGCTGAGGCCAGTCCTGGAGCAGGATCTGCAGGCTTCTGTAGAGATCCACAGCGGTCTGCCGCTGAGGACTTGACTCGAACTCATAGATAACCTGAAGGAAGTCCTCATACTTGCCAGGGGCGTGCCGCAGGGCTTCTCGCACCTGCGCAGGAGACGTGCCACCATCAGTGCTCTGTCCGCGGGCCCCAGCACAAAACAGCAGCACGGACCGAGGAGCAGGGGCCCCGCTAGAGAGCTCCGAGACCCGCCCTGCACAGGCCGCTCCCGACAGATCCCCAGATCTGTTCGTGGCGGACACCGCGCCGAGCGAGGCACAGCTCTCTTCCGGTGGCGGGTGTCCACAGACCACAGCCCTGCCCACGAGACCAGCAAGTTTCTCTAGCTCACAGTCCTACCCTGTCCCGGACTTCAGCTCCCCGCTGAAACAGAGAAGGAGCGCCCTGTGCACAGCATCCACTGAGGGTAAATAATACAGGAGTCAGGAAGGTGAGGCAGGACTGTCACTGCGAGCACACCCCCTTGCTGGGGGGGGGGGGGGGGGGGGGGCGGGACCAAGAGAATGAGACTGTGGCACAAGACAGGAACAGGCTGGCTCGTGTCTCTGGAGACCAAGGTGCTTCCCTGAGGTCCACCCTCGGGCCGATGCACAATAGGTCTTTCTTCTCAAGCTGAGAGCCCGGGAAAGGCCCTTATTAGCCAACCTGTGAAGTCCCCCTCACGATGATGGTGGGATCACCTTTCCCAGCTTTCTGAACAACAGAGGGTGATGCTCAGGGACTACGACAAGCCACGTATCACTGAGCCCTGTGCCTCGCGGCCCCTCACACAGATCCCTGGAAGAAGCAGCCGAGCTCGGAGGGACGGTAACAGGAAGCGGCATCTGCCTACCCTGGTCAGGTAAGCCTGGGCGAAGGCCAAGTCCTTCTGCTCCCTGAGTGGGTCCCGCTCCAGGATGTCCTCATCGTACAGCAGCAGGAGCTTGGAGGTGTCCTTGCTGGCCCGGGCCCGGCCTCCCCGCCGGCCGCGAGCCCGCTGGCTGCTCCGGCCCTTCCCGGCAGCCCTGCCACCCTCTCCTGGAGAAGACACCAAGCCCACGGTTGCTCTGACCCCACCGCGCCACCCTTCCGCCCCGGCTCCTCAGGAGACCCCACCCCTGCTCCGGGTCTGGGAGGGCCTCGGAAGAAGAGCTGGTGGGAAAGTGGCGGGAAGGCAAGACTGGCAGGTGAGCCCTGTGCGGGCTGCACAACCGTGCTCTCTGGGACGCTCAGGGCACCTCCGCTACTCCACTGAGAAAGGGAGTCCTGAGAGCGAGCACAGTCCTACGCTGGGCTCTCGGAGGACTACATGTCGCTGAGGAACGGCAGTGCCTTCTGAAATAAACGTAGCTCTCAGCCTCACACATGACAGACGGATTGAGCGCCACCGAAAACCCGGGATGAACCCGGTAACAAATCTAACAGCTGGTACAAACCAGCACAGGCACCGACCGGGCAAACGTGTCTGGGGAGGGCGGAGGGCAGGGGAGGTCCAGAGGATTTCCTCGGAAAACTCACACCTGGTTTCTAGACTGTTCTGCACGCCCGGTAGAAAGGAGGCCAGCTGGGCCCCGCACACGCCCGCACGCACACTCACCTGGCGGGGCGCTGCCGGCCTCCGCCTCCGGAGCTGTCCTGGGCGAGGCAAAGGTGGCCGGCGGCTTCTCAGCAGGGTCTCCGGCGGCCTCATCGGTCATCTCATCCTCCTTCTGCAGGCTTTCCATCCCTTCTGCCTCTTCCTCCTCCTCCTCCTCAGGCTCAGAGTTCTCTTCCTGGGAGTTCTCCTCCTCGGACTCGCCCTCCTGGCCCGCACGCCTCTCAGAAGCCAGCCAGGTCAGCTTCTCCATCGTCTCCTGCGACCCCCCCAAGAGCATCCCCAGGGCTGGCATCGGTTCGCCAGGAGCCACCGGCACAACCCCCCAGCACAGCCTCCGGGGTCCAACGTGGAGTCGGCACCCGGGGAGAGCTACGCTTGCAGCCTGGTGGCAAGGGACAGTGGGAAGAAGATGCGTTTTGAGAGGCCGCCCTCTACCCTGAATACGGCTCTCCTTTGCCAGGGTCCACACTCAGGACCTACACACGCAGGCGTTCAAACCGTGCACAGGTGATTCGATCTAACAGTTAAGGGACCCTGTGCCAAGCGAAACACGTAAGTACAAGTTCACCCTTTTCCTCCCCTCGCCTCCACCCCCACAGCGTGTCTTGCAACGTTTTCAAGAGTCAAACTGAAGGCAGGACTATCTAGAGGCAGCAAGCAAGCAGGTGGCCTATCCGTAAATCAGGCAAACGGCTGAGACCACAGAACACGTGAGATCCCTGGCTCTCACCTGGAGCTCGGGGACAGACAGCACAGACTCCTCCGAGGCCGACGACATCTCGTCCTCCTCATCTTGGGTGAGGTCGTCAAAGTCCTCCTCCTCCTCCTCCTCCGGCCCGTCCTTTTCCGCCCCAGCTTCCGGCCCAGCCGGGGTCCCGGCCACCTGGCGATCAGCACTAGCGAAGCCCTCAGACTTCCCGGGGGGGCTGCTGCGCGCCGCGTCGGGGTCGGCACAGTAGGAAGCGGTCCTCGGAGAGCCTTTGCTCACGGCTCCCGAGCGTCCCTCGTCCCGAGGCTCCCGAGAGGCTGAAGAGGTCCTCGCTGGCTGACTTCCCGCCTCCTCCTCCTCCTGCTGCAAGACGGGCGGCCTCCTTGGCTCCTCCCCTGGGAAGCCAGCGTCCAATCCCACAGAACACCCCGCCCTGCTGTCCTCACAGGCGTCCTCCCCGGCGTCTTTGGGCTCCATCTTGACGACGTCCTCCAAGTCCCCGGGGGGTGTGCTCAGAGACTCTCGGGAGCCCCGGGGCGGCTCCAGACCTTGCCCCCCGTCCTCTGCTTTCACAAGAGTCCAGCCACAGGCGCTGTTCTCCGACAGCTCTTCCTGGCACACACGGTCTGCTGCCGGTGGCCCTGGGCTGTGCTCCTCTTTGGGGAAGACAGGGGCACAGAGAGGAGACAGTTCCTGGGGTTCTAATTTGGGTTCTAGGCCTTGAAAGGCATTTTTCCCTTCAGCCAAAGGACAACTGATGTCCACACTCACTGGGGCCTTATCTTCAGGGGCGGGCGGGACAGGAAGACTCACAGAGTTGCCGGAGACAATCAGGGGTGGGAGAGAGGAGGCCACGAGGGGCTGACTCAGTGGGCAGGGGAAGGAAGTGGGGTTCACCAGGAGGGTGGTGATGGGAATGGCCTGTGGACTCTGGGCCACAGCCGCACTGACAGGCTGGATCACGTTGCAGCCACTGCCAAGGCTCACCACCTTGACCGTGGCAGCAGGCACGGTGAAGATAACAGGTACGGGGTGGATGAGGGAGGCTGGCTCCAGACACAGAGAGGCCTTGGCCCCCTTTCTCTTTGAGGCTCTCGGCCTCGCACACGGCTTTCGAAACTTAGACGGGGCAAGCGAGGGCAGCATCACCTTGGGCACAGGGGCAGAGGGGAGCGCAGTCTGGGGCTCAGACAGGGGGAAGCCAGTCCTGGCCTCAGGGGTCGTGGAAGGCAGTGCCGTCGGAGACTCAAAACCGTCCCCGCCAGGGGCCCCCGGCGGAGGGACACCTGGCACCGTCTGCACGACAGCAGCTGGCTGGATCACGTGAGGAATTCGGACCACCATTTTGCTTGGAGGGGCTTCTGGCGGAGTGGACCTCGCCGGTGTTTTCCCGGGGGTGGAGCCAGGCTGGAGAGAGGGGCTGGGTCTGATTAGGAGGGGCTTCAGGACTGACGGCCGCTTCTGTCTCCAGGCCTTCCTGGAAAAACAGTTGGCAACTGGCTTCAGTTTCAGGACCACACCCTTGGGCAACAGCAGTGGGTACGGAGTTTCACTCCCCAGTTCCGAGCTGCCTGTCCCCAGGCCTGGCTCTGAGCTGACCTCAGCGGCTCCCGTCACACCTCCTACCCCTCTGGCGCCGTCAGCCCTGCGCCACAGCTCCTCCTGGATGGACGGCAGGCTGGCCTATTGAGAACAAGAACACACGGATCCAGCACATGTCAGACTCTGGCAAAAAGAACAGGGCTTCCTGGATTTGAGGGGCCTTTCCCGGACAGTCTCAAGAAATCTTTCTAAGGTTTCTCCTGCAGGACACAAAATTTCTACAAAGACTACATTCAATCACAGCCTCTAGAAATGCATTTGACCCACCACTTATCGAAAGCTGTGGAGCCACCTGGGGGAAGGACAAGAAGCAGGAGAGGAAGGGTGCATGAGGAGGAGTGCCTGGGCCCCAGTCCTGCAACTCCAGCTCTGAAGGCATAAAGTGGCCCTTGACATCTCTGGCAGGGTGTGGTGTCCCCCGGCCGCATGCACACTCGGGGAGCAAGGCTGCACCTTTAACCAGAATGGAAGCCGGTGCTCCTCCCTCTCTACAGGCGGCCTCCACTGATGCGGCTGGAGCTCTTCACAGCACTTCACCAGGATGGGCAGCTGTTTGGTCTTCTTATAAAACTGAGCAAGAAGGAATGAAGCAGGAGTTACATTCTGTCCAGAAACACTGCCCTGTCAGGCTGGGGAGAGTGTGCTCTAACATACACATACACATACACACACACACAGCACATGTTAAATGCTTCTACACCTCAAATGACACTAATCTCCAATAAAGATTTTACAACACTCTGTGTCATCAGACAGGGACAAGTTTAGGTCACAGAGAAAAGGAAGCAGATGGTCAGAGCGCTCATACTTAAAACCTGCTCCTACTCAGCTGTCATGACAGTGCCTGAGCCCTCATCCGGGAGACACGGACGCTTCCTATTAAGGAAATAACGGTGCAAGGGACACCAGAAAGGAGGGAAAGAAGAAGAAAAGAGAGACGGAGACAGTTTTAAGAGTAATTTACAGGGAAAGTGAACTCACGGTGACAGTAAGCGTCCATTCAAGCAACATCTGTGCTACAGGCTGAGGGTACAAATAAGAGAAGACATTCCTGCCCCCCAGGGGCTTACAGACTAGTAGGAGACAAAGAGGTCAACAATGACATCCTCTGTGAAAGAGTACAAAAATGCACAAAACAATGACACGTATCTGACATTTGAACAATAAGGACATTTCTGCAGCAGATGCAGCTACAGATGAATCTTAAAGACACAGAGTTTGCTGAGCGAAGTGGCGGGGCGGGGTGGGGAACGGGCAGAGCAGACTTCTGGTTCCAAACCTTGAATGCATGTAAGGAACCACAGAGACTGGTCTGGCTGCAACACAGGAACGTGGAGAGACTTTCAGAGACAAGTCAGAGGTAAGACAGGGAGGGCCTTCTGTGCCACACCAGGCGGTCTGACTCGTGTCCAGAAAGGTTATCTGGAGGTGGCTATGGCAGCAACGTGAGGGACAGAATAAATGGAGCCAGAAACCGTGGGTAGAAACTAGCGTGTTCCTCACGGTGTCGCCAAGGCCAGCACTAAGCCAATGAGCAGCAGGGTAGGAAGCGGGTTAAGACAACAGAGGACTTGGTGACAGACCAGCAGGCAGAAGTGATCACGCTGCAGGGGTCAAGGAGAACTCGCAGCAACGTGGGCTGAGACAACAACCAGAAGGAGCAGATCACAGCAGGGGCGAGTGGTGTGGCGGGGGGAGGGGGGGGTCTGCTGGTGGGGGAGGTTGGTGGCAACACCTGGAAGGTGCGAAGGGACACGATTCAGACTGAGAAGTCAGCAAGGAAACCGAAAGAAGACTTCCTGGCAACAGTTGGAGACGCGACGCAGACACTTGGGAGAAAAGTCCAGACCGAAGACACAGACCCGAGGACCGTGAGGAGACAGATCGCGCCAACACGCACGAATGTGGAAGGGCCCACACGCTGCAAGGCCCCTGTGGAACACGGACACTTGAGCGGGGCAGGCAGACTTGGGGAAGCAGCCGCAGTGAGAGCAAGAGGGGGTTGCAGAAGTGAGCAAGCTGCAGGGTCGGCGGGACAGCCACCCAGAGGAGAGCCAGAGAGCAGCCCCCAGATCACTAACGGGAACACAGCCCCCGGATCTTTAGCAGGGAATGCACTGAGGTTTTGCAGGGAAGACGTCCACACTTGCAGCGGTTACACAGTAAAGGAGAAACTTACTGTTAAAACAGATTAAACACATCCATTTAGCTTTGTTCTTTTTTTTTTTTAAATGTTGATTTATTTTTGAGAGAGAGGGACACAGAGTATGAGTGGAGGAGGGGCAGAAAGAGAGGGAGACACAGAACCTGAAGCAGGCTCTAGGCTCTGAGCTCTGGGCTCTGAGCTGTCAGCACAGAGCCCGACCCAGGGCTGGAACCCACAAGCTGTGAGATCATGACCTGAGCCGAAGTCGGCCGCTTAACCGACTGAGCCACCCGGGCACCCCAGCTTTGTTCCTTCTTAAAACCCCATGAAATGGGGCGCCTGGGTGGCTCAGTTGGTTAAGCGGCCGACTTCAGCTCAGGTCACGATCTCGCGGTCCGTGAGTTCGAGCCCCGCGTCGGGCTCTGGGCTGATGGCTCAGAGCCTGGAGCCTGCTTCCGATTCTGTGTCTCCCTCTCTCTCTGCCCCTCCCCCGTTCATGCTCTGTCTCTCTCTGTCTCAAAAATAAAAAAAAAAAAAAAAACCCCATGAAAACAGAAGGGAGCTGTGGTGAGGTGAAAGCCTATATGGAGAGCAGATGGAAGAAAAGGTAAAAGCAACACAGTCTTCAAAGCTAATGAGCGGATGGATGAGTAGAGACACAGGGAAAGGAAGAGCCAGATCCCACACAGAAAGAAGTTTTAAGGACCAGCTAGACAGATGTTGGAGAAAAACACATAGAACTGGGGGTAAAGCTGGAAGCAGAACCGGGTGACGAAGAGGACAGGTGCCGCCCAAATCCCACCCCATTCGGTGTAGCCAGACGGTGGCCTCCCCCCGGCCCAACAGCAGCGGCTGGACTGAGGCTGCCGGAGACAGGTCCAGCCTCCGTCCTGTCCTGCTTCCCACGCACCCTCTGCCATCCACCATTAAAAACTATTCAATGAACAAAAAAAAGCTATCGGAAATTAAAAATATTAACAGGAAAAGCAAAGAGAAAGAAAAAGTCACAAGAAAAAGAAAAAGCTGAAGTAACATGCCAGAAAGGCCAACAGAAGATCGAGTGTTGGAAAAAGAGAAGACAGCAGGAGACCACTGCGGGGAGGCCGGGCACCTGACACGGACAGGCCCATGGTGGGGGCCGCCCAGTCCTCACAGAGCTAATGACACCAGACCCATACTAGGCATTCATATTACCATGAAATTCCAAAACAATGGAGAAAAGGAAAAAGCCTACATGCTGTAGGGGGACAGGAAGCGCAGGTGTCACACAGGTTCAAGAGGCAAAATGGCATCAAATCGCTAAAGAGGCGGAAGTAGCGACTAGAAGAAAATGGAGCGAGGTCCTTCGAAGAGCCGGACGCTTAATCAACTAAGCCACCCAGGCACCCCAGCCCTTAAACTTCCCAAGAACAAGTATCTTCAACTTTGGGGCACCTGGTGGCTCAGCCGGTTAAGCGTCTGGCTCTTGATTTCGACTCCGGTCACGACCTCACGGTTCATGAGATGAAGCCCCGCGTCGGGCACTGCACCGGGTGTGGAGCCTGCTTGGGATTCTCTCCCTCTGCTCTTCCCTGCTCGTGCACTCGCACTCCCTCTCTCAAAATTAAATACATACATAAATAATACATGATTTCCAACCTCAAATTCCAGACTTACTAAAGGTGGTGAGTAGAAAAGGGATATGTTTTTCAACGTGTTATTTTAAACAATTAGAGACGCATAAGAGACGCATAAAAAGTTGCAAAACTAGAAAGGTCTTACGTAGCTTTCCCCCAGGTTCTCCTGATGGCCAGACCTTATGTCACACGGTGACAACGGTTACACACACAAACCAAGTACACAGCACAGCAGCTAAACCAGGCACGGCCTCTGGTCCAATCCGCGGAGCGTGAATACCGTGAATACGGACAGTCTAAACGGAAACACCTGTTTCTCTGGCATTCTTCCCCAGATTGCTACGAGGCTGTGCTCCACTAAAACAGGGTGAATAAAGCAGACGAAACAGATGTGGGTTCGGGGACTAGGAGGATGCACACAGGTAAGAGGCACAAGGAAGCCCCAGGATGATGGGGAGGGCAAGCCCAAGAAGCCACTGTGCAACAAGGCGAGAGAGCAGCCTGTCCAGAGGGAACAGCCTCAGAGGCGTCAGGGATGGAACATCCACACTGTGAACACACTCAGAGGAGATCTGGAACACGGAGGTAAACTCCAGTGCCGACCGGCGAGCACACACCCTCGAGAGTGAGCTCTACCCACTCCCCCAAACGCAACTACGACCCCACAAAACACTACATGCCCACAGGAAAAGCCAAGCAACCAGGCTGGACCACACCGCTCAGCTGTGAGGAGCGTTCACAACGCGCTACCACGTTTTAACGTGAGCCCCGAACACGATCCAGCCCACTGTGGTCTCGTGGGAAAGACAGACAACAGGAGATGCCACGTGGTGACAAGGGGCTGTGGCCCGGGGAGGAGGGGAGGGCCGAGTCTCCGCCGCCCTGGCCGCGCGCCTGAGTTAAGTGACGCCTCAGGGCAAAACGTCAAGCGGTGGCAACGACCCGCGAGCCACCCGGACACGGAGGCAGACACGCCACCCCTCAAAACCGCAGCAGGAAGCGGAGAGAGAAATACCGGTTTTCACGATCAGCCTCACAGAGCTACCCGACTCTTCAAAGCTCTTATGTACCTTTCACGAAGTATGTACTTTTAACTTTGACAGAAAGAGCCAAGGACAAGGATACGGTGGAATGTCGTTCACCCTTTCAAGAAGGCTGGAGGCAAAGAAGACAGGCGGCTAGAGGGAAGCGTGAGGTCAAGAAATATTTTAAGAGTTGGGATGCTTTTATTTTTAGGAGAAATGCCCGTAAGAGGAGGACGAGGGACTTCGAGGGGAGGAAGGGCTGCCCGGGAGCCCCCAGCTGGGGCGGGAGGAGCCAGGCACTCACTTTGATGATGTTGTCGGGCGCGCGGTTCATGTTGAGGTTCTTGATCCGCACGGTCAGCTGGTGGGCGGTCTTGCAGGTGAGGAGGTACTTGCTCATCAGCAGCTTCGGAAACTTGGTCCCTTCAAAGTGCTTTAGCCCTAAAGCCAACAAACTGAGAGAGGGGCAGTGCTGACCAGCTGGGCAGTTCTCCCCAGAGAACTCCGCGGGGTACGGCCCACCGTTCCCACACCTCATCCTTGTGCGAGTCGACACAGAGTGGCCGGCCTTTCCTGAGGGCTGGTAGGTTCTAAGACCTGCTCAGTTCAAAGGAAGGCAAAGGAAGGAGAATGGGGCTCAGGGAACAAATATGAGATGAACAACGGGCGCTGTGTGACGTTAAACTCAGCACCAACCGCCTCCCCACACGACCCACTCAACTGCGGCACCTGTACGCCACAGGCCGTAAGGCAGCGGGCGGCACAAATCAAGAGCCGTGGAAGTGTTCATGACCTTCGTCAAATAACCTCACGCTTGGCAATTTACCCAAAGGGGTAAACTCAAAATACTTTCAAAAGCTCTATGCACACAGATCCTTGGGGGAAGCCTCGCTACAACAGCAAAACAAGACAGGAGAAAAAATAAGAGTGGCAAATAAAAGGACTATCATAAGGCCATTAAATATCACTTTAAAAGACAACACACAGAAACAAAGACAATGTGACAGTACAGAAGAACAATTTCAAGGCGTTAGGTAAAAACAAAACAAAATTATACTTAAATTGCCAATAAAGATTATATGGAAAATGCAAAAAGAAAAATCACTGGAGGCACCTGCTGGCTAGGTGGATAGAGCATGTGACTCTCAATCTCAGGGCTGTGAGTTCAAGCCCTACAGCAGGAGTAGAATTTTAAAAAAAAAACCCACAAAGGAAAGAAAAAAAGAAAAATCATTGTCTTAGGGTGGTTAGAATAACAGATAAAAATTTTTTGCCACTGGGGCGCCTGGGTGGCTCCATCGGTTAAGCGTCCCACTTTAGTTCAAGTCATGATCTCCGTCCGGTTCATGAGTTCGAGACCCGCATCGGGCTCTGTGCTGACAGCTCGGAGCCTGGAGCCTGCTTCGGATTCTGTGTCTCCCTCTCTCTCTCTCAAACATAAATAAAACATTAGGGTGCCTGGGTGGCTCAGTCGGTTGAGCTTCCGACTTTGGCTCAGGTCATGATCTCACGGTCCGTGAATTCCAGCCCCACGTCGGGCTCTGTGCTGACAGCTTAGAGCCTGGAGCCTGCTTCGGATTCTGTGTCTCCCTCTCTCCCGGCCCCTCCCCTGCTCACGTTCTGTCTCTCTCTCTCAAAAATAGACACTTTAAAAAAATTTTTTTTAAATTTTTTTTCCTTTGAAAAATTTCTTCTACCAGTACTATGAGACTGGTTTTTACAATAACTCAAAAACAAAACACAAGTTGAAAATGTTTCAAAACTGCACATTGTTCCCCAAAAAGAGCAGTCCCCCTGGCATTGCTGCTGCGGACACAGCACAGCAGTGGGCCCGGCGAGACCGCTTTGCTTCTGGCCTTGTGTGCCCATGTCTGATGACACACGCCCTGTCTCCCCTGAGCACAAGAGAAACAACTAGTTCTCCTCGGGTCACCCTGTGCATCTGTTCCCCCGCAGTAAACTCTTACTTGTCCTCGGCCTTCGTGAAGAAAATCTTATCCTGGGGATTCTTTGCCTTCAGAGAACACACTGGAAGTAGCTCTGGATACATGAACACCTTGCTCGTGGCCAGGATCCAAGCCACTTGCTTTGGCAAACAGGGAAATTCATCTGCTGTGAGAAAACAAAATCCTGTGGTAAATGAAATTCTAGAACAAAACAGGGCTTCACAAAAGCTTCCGAATGCATTCTCGCATTTATCTAGAGCCGTCCCTCCCTAGGGAAGCCTGCCCTCCCGCCCTCCCTCGCCCAAGGTTTCAGCCATCGTCCTCGGCCTGACACATGCCTGCCGGGAGTCCCCCGTGAGCTCCTGCCAGCCAGTCCTCTCACCCTTCCCGTGTGGGACCCCTAACCCCTAAGTAACAGGGACACTCACAACACTGATGACCGAGAACACCCGGCTCACTGTGTGCTCAAAGTCGCTACCTCCTCTCCCCCTTTAGATCCTTGGAAGATCAGTGACCTTCAACAATGCTTGCTTTCTTCCAGGGTAAGATGTGAACTTCTTCAATCTCCCTCACAAACCTGGTATTCCAAATTTTATTTGATTTGATTCTTACTTAACTTTCATGAAGTCCTCCCAGAGTCCTCCTGGGGTTGGGAACGAAAGCCATAGGAGGAGTGAGACACCTCCGTCTCACTCAGTTCTGTCCTGCTGCCTCAGCCTCTCAACTCCAGGCCTGTCTGCCTCTCCAGAGAGAGGAAACACGACTGAATTCGTGGTTCTCCCTCCACAGATGTTTTCATCTCCCCGGAAGAAACCACGGGACCCCACAGGCGGCATTTATCACCACGGTGTGCAAGTTTTCATTACCAACACAGGGCTAAGAAACTAGTTTGAGATCCCTGTGTGTGACACAGTGTACTTAAACTCAATTATATTCAACTTCACTGCAAAAGTCAGGGATTTAAAAAGAAAATCCGAAGACCAACACACCCGGAGCAAACCACAACTAATCTTCTAGACCAGGAAACAAATCAGAAGCAATCATTTCACTCAAGGGAACAGCACGCATTTTCTCACAAACTACTGAGCAATGCAAGGTAGAAAGCAACCAGCACCATCTTCAGAATATCGAACGAGGCAAATGTTCAACACGTCTGATTTGTGCCTAATCCCCAAATCAACATTTCATTCAAAATGGAGACACCACTGCAACCATGAAAGAAAAAAAGTTTCCTAATGAAAAAGAGAGTAAAACCCTAACCACAAACCAACTTAAGCACTTGACTTTCATCTTTGCCAGACCCCAGGCTGTCCCGACCTCGCGCGTGGTACTTCCCACCCTCACATCTATCTGGGACACTTCTCAGCACGGAGCGCCCATCTCTGCCCCCTGCACCGTCCTGCCCACCGCCCCGGCCCTCACGGAAGCCCAAGCACTGTCACGTCCTTCCAGAACTTAGGCGGTGGGTATAAACGTCCCATCTGCTAGGACGCCAGGTATGGGATGAGACTCCCACTTGTCAAGGCAAGTAAAGGCAGAAGTGAACAGATCTGTCCCGTACCAGTCTTCTTGACGGTTTTCCGAGGACTCCAGTCGACGCTGACATGTGTGCTGAAGGCTTCCACGAGCTGCACTGCCCCCGGCAGGTTACAGGGCTGGAACAAGGTCTGAAACCTCGGGTTGAACTGATGGCGGAGAGCGACGGAGCTCTGAGCAAAGGTTCCCAGCTCTTTCTGGGAAGACAGGGCACAAAGGAGACCTCAGTCCCAGACGACTAACACTAGTGGAGCCCCTGTCAGCCTCTGAGGGGAGACCTGCCCTCCAGCTAGAGGGTAAACACAGGTAAAAAATCAATCACTATAATTACTCCACCCAGAGCACTCTGTGGCTGAGCCCTCGGATATCCGGGGGGGGGCCGACACTCGTTCCACCGCTCAGCCTGCAGGATGCTCGGTCTGGCTCCCCGGCTAGAACTAAGGTTCTCAAGAGTGAGAACAATTACTTTTTAAACCTTTTTCTTTTGGTTTCTCTGAATAACACCTAGACAATTCAAAATTAAAACCCTTTCCTCCAAAATGCTTAAAAATGTCAGAACCGAAATTAATCCTATACACGTAGCTATTGAGCCAGATGAACTGACAATGAATTCAGTAAAAAGAACAGAAGTATGGAAGACCTAAGAAGTCACGGTAAGTCTAAAGATGAGGAAGAAAGCCCAACAAAAAAGTCACAGAACAATCCTAACAAAACTGGATGGCTCTCCGGTCTTTCTGGGGGTCAGAGCCTCATGCTCTCTTGGCAAATGCAGGAAGCCACAGGAGTAGCTGCCAACGTGTGCAGGAGACAAGAAAAAACACAGACGGTGGCGGGTGAGCGTCTCTGCGAAGCGACCTCCCAGGCTAACCGACCCCCAAGTCTGTAGAGGGAAGGACACGTGGAGCCTTACGAGAAATATCCTGGTGGTGCTGGCCTCCGAAGTGAGGTTGGGGTTGGAGGAGGCGAGAAGGTGAATCTGCGTCAAGAGCTGCACGTGCTGAGGAGGGAAAGAAAACAACACAGCAACACGTTACGAGGTTGTCACTTCAGGGACCCGGAAGGCTTTCCCAAGATGTCTGCCACTTGACCACATGCTCTGCTTTCCGGAGACGAGGAGAATGGCACCTTCTCGTGGCGTGAGTCTCTCAGAGATGTTCCTCCAGCAAAAGGACAGAGCCGGAGGAATCTCAGCCTCAAACCAGAGGGACTGAAGTTAGAAAGAAGAAAAAACTCCTCCCGGCAAGTGAGGCTGTTCAGTTCAGAACGGATTAGGAGAGACAGAAACCTGTGACCCTAATGTCAAGGGTGGCCACCTGCACGAGTGCTCTTGCCTGAGCCCCACGGGCACGAACACGGTGCCTTCCGAGGGCCCAAGCGACGAGAAGGCCGCGGCCCTCTGATTCCAAGGCACATCGAGCCACCTGCTCCGGAGATTCAGACCACCGCTTCGGTGGCGGGCCGCGGACGACCCGGCGCCGGCCTCGCCGAGGGGTCTTACCTGCTGCATCTGCTGCTGAAGCCGCCGCCTCTGCGCCGGGTCTAGAGTCAGCGTCTGGTGGACCTTCTCGTTCTGGGGCTTCGCCCTCTCGACCTCCTGCTGCTGTCTGCCCGAAGACTTCTTCACCTTCAGCTGTTCAAGCTGCTCCTTCACTGTGCGGTGCTGCTCATTTAGCAAGTTGGCCAGTGGTTCCTCAAACCTATCCCCGACAGGGAGGTGACCGCACGTGAACATTCCCTAGGTCCCCAGCACGTCCAAGTCCCCCCGACGACGGCGGGCTAAGAGTGTGCGTAACTTCCACCTTCTGCCGACTCCCACATCCCGCATCAGCCAACAAACTCCCAGTCTATCCAAGTCTGTCAGCATAAGCTGTTAGCAAAAATTCAAATAAGATGGTCCCGAACTGCACTGCCCCCTCATTCTTCCACGATTAGTCCTCTACATAATACACAAATGAAGGAGAAGTCAGACAAAAATCAAGGAACAGAGAAATGTCTGGATAACAAAGGAGTCCGGGAGCCAGCGGGAGGAGCCCCTCATCCTTGGGGCCTCCTGACATCCACAATTAACCTGGGACGTGTCCCTAACGGTGACACGGAATCTTCTCCAAACCCAGCATCTGTTCCCTCACTCACCCATGACCACACCCCAGGTCCGGCTTCTGCCCTCCTGCCGCTCCCATCCATCTAGGCTGCCCTGCCTTCCTTTCTGACCAAGACCTAGTGTGAAGGGATCCACTAAACCACAGGACAGCTGGGAAACACAGTGAGAAGCTGGTTCAAGTATCGCCCTGCCTGCCCGTGAGCACCTCCCCTTCTAGCCCAAATCCCTCCTCTCGGCTGCGGGACCGGCCCCCGCCTCCTGAGAGCGGCCATCCAGGGCTGAAGCACCCACATGCCTAGCTCCCAGGCTGGTTCTGAGGCAGAGCCCCCACACTCCAGGATTAAGGCAGGACCAGGGTTCTGTGCAGTCAGGACACAACCAGCTCCAGCAAGTATGAAATCTCTAGGTGGCAACAAGAGTAACAACAGCTACATGATAACTTTTCTGTAGCCTCTGGAGATAAACACTATGTTTCCTTTCACAGTTTTTAGCAGGCACAGGCTAAAAACCTAAAGTCATGGCACAGCCCTGGGTACAATGTTTCCTGAGATCTGAAAACTCCATTGTCTGTGCTCCTGGCAGAACAACGGAGGAGCAGAAGCAGGAGAAATGTGGATGAAGCACAAACAGCCCGCAGCTGGTTTTACAAAGTATTGCTCAGGTGGCTGACAAGGGGGACACCGACGGCTCACTTTCCCTGCGACCAAAGCATGTTCACAAATCAACTGCATTATGAACTCAGTAAGTGGGTCAAAGAAAGACTCTTAGAAATCTCGAAAATGTTTTCCCCCCCAAAAAGTAAACAGGTGAGATGATACAGCGTTCCCTAACTCGACTGGGGGGGGGGGGGGGAGGATGTTACACAATGTAAACTTTTATCATATCACCACGTCCCACACTTTCAGTATCTTACAATTTTGTCAATTATAACTGAATAAGAGGGCGCCCGGGGGGCTCATCAGAGGGTTGAGCGTCCAACTTTGGCTCAGGCCATGATCTCATGGTTCATGAGTTCGAGCCCCAACATCGGGCTCTCTGATGACAGCATGGAGCCCACTTCCCGACTCTCTGTCTCCCCTCTCTCTGTCCATCCCCCACTCACACTCTCTCAAAAAGAAACAGTAAAGAAAATTATACCTCAATAAAGGTTAAAAACAAAAAAGGGAGGGGGAGGCTATCCCGAGACTGTGTTGTAATTATATTATGGTATTTATTAAAATGGCGTGTATTTCGGGCTTTTATGGAACGGTCAGCAGACCTTGTTTCCTGTGCTAAATTGCCCGTTCCCTGAAGGCCTAGCTTTCCGATGGCTCCCAAGCTCTCCGATCAGGTCACGCTGCTAAGCTCACACACGGCACCACCCACGCACAGAGCACACCCTGACCGCCGGCCAGTCGCCTGACCACGTGTGCTGCTACGCGGAAAGAACGGACAACACACTACGGCCCAGATGGACCGTGCAGACCCGTCACACGTGGGGGTGGAGGGGCAGTGCGACTCCAAGCCCCGGGCGTGACTGCAGCTGGTTCGCGGGCTGCTCGCCTACCGCCGCAGCCACAGACCGTCACTAACGCTGACGCAACGTCAACGGCCAATGAGGAGAACAAAAGGGACACAAGGCTAGTATGGCCGGGGGTGGTTTCTGTGGCTGGCCGCCGAGTCCTCGCACCGCTCCAGCACCACTCACCTGGAGAGGCTGCTACGGACGCCAGCTACTGTTTTCTCTCCCTTCCCAAACAGACGCAGCCTGGTCTGTGGCTGTGCTGCCCCATAGCAAGGAGACTGATTCACGGGAGACCCTCCTTCCATCAGTGACAGCGGGGAGTTAGCAACGGGAAACCGGGAACCCGAGCGTCTGAAAACACGCTTTTCTCCCCTCTGCGCCTCAACGTCTCTGGCTAGCCTACCGCAGGGCTTGAGGGGTGTTGAAGCTAGGCCGGGGCTCGGCCACGCGCTCCTCCTCCTCTGGGCCGTCATCCTCCACGTTGGACAGTCCCATCTCGTCCTGGAACTGCGGGCAGAGGGGATGGGCGTGTGCGTGTCACCCAGCGGCGGGAGGGGAGGGAGGACTGCAGGCAGGAGCTTCCTCACAGGTCCTCACTTCAGAGCGCCCACGATCGTGCACACGGCTGACCGTTAGGTCAGGAACAAAGTGTCTCAATCGACCACTTGCAGTGGTGAAGACAGAGCAGTATCTTTTAAGAGACGGGTTTATGAGAAAGGCTAACTATCTGTGCCCAGAATATCCCAAAACTAATCTGCAATCTTTGAGGATGATGAATGACAGTTGGGGAGGCCACCCAAAGTCTGCAGGGGGGATCTTACTAGGAAGAACCCATATACGGGTACTCAAAGTTTATTAGTTAGCGAAACTCTCCTCCCACCATACTCTCTCCCGAGGGCCCTGCACTGGCTTGGTCAAACCACCCTCCTGGACGGAGAGCCCCGGGACCAAAGGACAGAGCTCGCTGGTGAGTCCACATCCACCACCCTGAGTCCCCACTCAAGGACCATGTACTCACAGTTTCAAACAGCTCTTCCATGAGTTCATTCACTTCCTTCTCTGGAAAAAAGCCACACAGAGTTGTTGGCTCAAGTTAGTTTTGTTTTCCAATTAGAGGGAATTCCAAGAAGACAGTATGTCTTGTTTTCAGCAAGACATTTGATAAAATCGTCATGGCTATCATTCATTCATTCATTCAAAACCGTGTCCTGAATACCAGCTATGCTCAGTCCCTGTTCCAAATGCTTGGGGACACATGACAGAACGAACGGACCCTTCGGAAAGTTCTGCTGGGAAGACATACAGGAACATAAGCTAGATGACCTTCCCGTAACGTAAATCCAGTCCTGTCCTGGCCTACTGAGTGCAGTCAAGACAGAACCTAAACCATCAAGCAACTGCATCAATGACCCAGAAGACCCAAAAAACACACTTATCACATCTGTAAATCATATAAAGCTGGAAGGGACTGCTAGACCAACTGATGACAGACTTAAAACCCCATGTGTTGTCAAATTAATCAGGTGAAACTTAACAACTTTAAAGTCTTACATTTAGGATTCTTCGAAATCAGGGTGTTTTTTAATTTTTTTTAAATGTTTACTTATTTTTAAGAGACAGAGACAGAGCGCAAGCAGGGGAGGGGCAGAGAGAGAGGGAGACACAGAACCCAAAGCAGGCTCCAGACCCTGTGCTGACAGCACAGAGCCAGACGCGGGCCTCAAACTCACCGACCGCAAGATCATGACCCGAGCCAAAGTCGGACGCTTAACCGACTGAGCCACCTAGGCACCCCAAAAATCAGTTTCTTAAATGGATGAAAAGGTGAAATGGCTCAAAACAATCTGAAAAAGATGTGAATATTTTGGTTGACCTCAAGTTTAATATGACACAGCCACTCCAAAACCATGCGACTATCCCAGAAGGCAAGCCTGTCACTGAATGAGTGCAGAGTCACAGGCCGGGTCCAGGGGACTGAGGCAGGTCTGTGACCATCTCTGTAAGAGCCCCTCGGAGATGGCAGAAAGAGCCATGCAAATCCATGAGAAGGACAATGAAATCCACTTTGACAAAAGGTCTGATAATCTAGTTCTAGGTGTGCTAGAACTAAGCACACATCTACCCTATGACCAGGGATTCATCTCCTGGACAGCTGACCCAAGACAAAGGAATCATCTGTCTTGAAACAAGAAAGTTCAGAGCACTTCATTCAACAAAGCAAAAACTCAGAAAAACCCAAGTGTCCATTAACATCTGGGAACAGATAAAAAAACAGATGACCAAAGAGGTGTATTTATACAACAGAATCCTGCACAGCGATGGAAGGAAAAAAGCAGTGATACTTGCAAACAGATGAATCTCAAAAACCGTATGCTGAGTGAAAGAAAGAAGCTCTACACAACAGCGCATATTCATGAACTTCTGAAACAGGCAAATCTAACCTGTTACTGAAAAAAATCAGAACAGCAAGTGCTTCGGGGAGGCTGGGTCGGAAGGGGCATGAGGGAGCCCCCTGGGGTGACAGTTCCATATTCCCACAGGGGATTATTACACACGTGGAAGCATGTCAAGACTCACTGAACGCTACACGAAAATTTTGTGTAATACATTGTGTATAAATTTACCTAAAAAGAGAAATTGTAGAGGGGCGCCTGGGTGGTTCAGTTGGTTAAGCGTCCAACTCTTGACTTCGGCTCAGGTCATGATCCCACAGTCGTGAGATCAAGAACCGCGGTCAGGCTCTGTGCTGACAGTACACAGCCTATTTGGGATTCTCTCTCTCTCGCTCTCTCAAAATAAATAAACTTAAAAAAAACTGTAGATAAATACTGAACTCTAATTAATGATACGCATGCTGAAATGTTTCAGAGTGAAGAATGCTGGTGTCTCCAGCCCACTTTGAAATCAGCATGAGAATAACCCACATGGATTGACAGATGGAAAGAGAACCGGATGCAGCTGCTTAGGATAAAACAGATAGATTAAAAGTGAATTACAGAACCTAGGTGGTGGGTATGTGGATGTTCAATGTACAATTCTTTCAACTTTTCTACGTATTTTTTAGAAGTTCCATAAGAAAATGCAATGGGAGAGAAGTTTATAAGAAATAAAGGCCATGGGGCACGTGGGTGGCTCAGCTGGTTGAGCGGCCGACTTCAGCTCAGGTCATGATCTCACGGTCCATGAGTTTGAGCCCCGTGTTGGGCCCTGTGCTTGACAGCTCGGAACCTGGAGCCTGCTTCGGATTCGGTGTCTCCCTCTCTCTCTGCCCCGCCCCCGCTCACGCTCTGTCTCTCTCTCTCTCTCAAAAATAAATAAACATTAAAAAAAATTTTTTTTAAAGAAATAAAGGCCAGAACGCAGAGGAAGCTGACTAGGGCAACTACGTTTGGAGAACTGAAGAAACAGTACGTTTGACACAGCAAAGAAAAAACGGAGGGAAAGGAACAACTCTTACTATGCACACTTGGGGCAAACAGAAGTACAAGGGCACACCCAGGTTCTGGAAGGAAAATGTTAGGAGGCGCTCAGCGCTCAGCACTGGGACGCGCCACCCTCACCACTGAGAAGCTCCCTGGCACTGGGTCACCCACAGATGAAAAGGCCACATCACAGGAGCTACAAACACACCCTCAAGTGGGAGGAAAATACATGACCACGTGAAGCTTTCCAAACTCTGTGATTCTACACTTAGTTTTTAAATGTTTGTCATCCGTGTAAGGACACATCCTCTTATACGGATCATACATAAGAGGATACAGGGTAGGAATAAAACCGGAATTCTACCTCAGTTTTTACTTATGGTCACAACCCTACAACAAGAGAGGACGGCCCTTCATCTAGGCATCCCAGAGATGTTCACTACTTGGCTGGCAAAACCCATGACTGCAAACAGGAGACACTCCCAAAGAAGCTACAGGCCTGGGGTAAGATGGTTAGGACCTGGGCAACCATGAGGTGGTCACTAAGGACACATAAAGTCGGGGGAATCGCAAAGCAAGAACAGTCCTAACTGGGAAGGTCTTCCTGAGAAATGGTCTGGAAACGGAAGAAAGTGACAGATGAAAAGGGAAGACAAGCATGCGCCAGGCCGGGAGCCACGCTGGAAGGAGATCTGCCCAGCACCCGGCAGAGATGTCTCCTCACCAGATACGTGGGCCAGTGGTTCCTGGAACAACTCATCCCTTGGTTTCTGACACTAGACATTCTTGGTTTTTCTCATAGTTTCCTCGACTCCCCTCCAGCTTTCTCAAAGCCTAAGTCCTCAAGCCTTTTCAGTCTACACTTTGAATCCTTTCGATTCTTCCTCTAACCTTGTCCTAACATACCAAATAAGGGAAGATCTTCCTAAAAGAAACGGCATTCCACATTTTAAAAATTTTTTTATGTTTTAAGCAGGCTTCACGCCCAGCACAGAGCCCAACGTAGGACTTGACCTCACAAACCTGAGATCAAGACCTGAGCTGAGATCAAGAATAGAAAGCTTGGGGGCCCTGACTGGCTCAGTTGGGGGAGCACCTGACTCTCCATTTTGGCTCAGGTCATAATCCCAGGGTCATGGGATTGAGCCCTACATCAGGTTCCTCGCTGAGCAAGGGGCCTGCTTGGGATCCTCTCCCTCCCTCCCTCTCTCTCTCTCTCTCTGCCTCTCCCCCACTCGTGCTCTATCTCTCTTTCTCTAAGTAAATAAGTAAATAAAAGTCAATACTTCCTGAAATATATGTTTTCTATCATCGCTAACATAGCCAACAAAATAATTTTTAAACAAACGTCTCCAGCCAAGTCATTTAACTGTTCTTCGTGCCTCTAATCTTTCTCTCTTTACCCACCAAATTAATACATTAAATTGGTGTTAAATCAAAGTAGTATTTTTCAGAGCGCCTGGGTGGCTCAGTCAGTTAAGCATCCAACTTCAGCTCAGGTCATGATCTTGCAGTTTGTGAGTTCGAGCCCTGCGTCGGGCTCTGTGCTGACAGCTTGGAGCCTGGAGCCTGCTTTGGATTCCGTGTCTGCCTCTCCCTCTGCCCCTCCCCTGCTCACGCTCTAATTCTGTCTTTCAATAATAAATAAACATTTTAAAAAAAAAAGTATTTTTCTTTTTTTGTTTTTATTTTTGGTTGGTTTTTTTTTAATTTTTTTTTTCAACGTTTATTTTTGAGACAGAGACAGAGCATGAACAGGGGAGGGGTAGAGAGAGAGGGAGACACAAAATCTGAAACAGGCTCCAGGCTCTGAGCTGTCAGCACAGAGCCTGACGCGGAGCACGAACCCACAAACTGTGAGATCATGACCTGAGCCGAAGTCAGACATCCAACTGACTGAGCCACCCAGGTGCCCCTCTTTTTTTGTTTTTAAAGGACAGAGAGTGAGCGAGCAGGGGAGAGGAGCGGAGAGAATCTTAAGCAGGCTCCACACTCAGTGCAGAGCCCGATGGGGGGCTTGATCTCACAACACTGACATTATGACCTGACCTGAAATCAAGAGTCAGATACTCACTGAACCACCCAGGCGCTCCCAAAGTAGTATTTCTAAAATCCCAATCAGTTCCTATTAGTTTCTTGTCTAAAACTCTGAGCTCTCCTTTTGAACAGATTAAAACGCAAATTCAAGGTTCTCCAGGATCTGAACACTGCTCACCTTCCACACCAAACTCCTTACTAGTTTCCAAATGCAGTTCTGTTGCTTCACAATCCTGTGGTTTGTGAACACTCTTCTGCCTATTTGCAACATCCATCGGTCCCCATTCACCCCAAATCTTTTTTATAAGATTTTATTTTTAAGCAATCTCTACACCCCATGCGGGGCTTGAACTTACAACCCTAAGATCAAGAGTCACATGCTAGGCACCTCTCACCCAAAACTTCTTACTCTTCCTTCAAAACTGAGATGAAACTTCTCATCATGTGGGTTCTTCCCCAGCCCACCCACCCTACTGCACACCGTCCACTAGGAGATTATACCCTCTCTAGGCCACTAGTAACCTTATATACAACCTATTATAGCACTTGTCATTTTGTATTGTAACTTTTTCTGTTTGCATCCACTACTGAGCTGATGTCTTACAGGGCAGAGGCCATTCCTTATTCACTGTGGCATCCTAGGAACGCTCTCTGCCAGATGTTGGCCGCAGTGCGCGACTATGAGATGTATAAACGAATGACTCATAGGCTTCCAGATATATATATGTAAATTTAAAGAGTTACAGAAATAAATGGGAAGAGTAAGCTTAAACGTCTTCACTCAGATGGGTTGCAAACATCACCCTCAAAAATCTACAAAGGAAACAAAAGTAGATGCGGAGCAGTCCAAAGCCGGTTCATAGTAAACGCAGACTCACTGGTGATTCTCACTGCCCGGTCAGTGCGGAAATCCTCTGTGTCTGGTTCATCAAGATCTTCCAAGAAGTTATATTCTGGATCGTCATCATCATCGGCCTCATCTAGGAAACAAAATTATCGCAAACACTTAGTTTCCACTCTGAACTCCCATCTCTAGTGAAAATTTAAGATTTTCAGCATTGCCAGAATCTATTCCAATAAAGCACACTTATTAAGTTTTTAAATAACTTCTTTTTCCCCCCAATGAATTGCATAGCTCATTTCCCACAGCTGACACATCTCACCTACTCTCTCCAAAAAGCCAAGTTCTTTCCTTCCTTTGAAAAAGACTTCAATCTGCCAAAACTGTAGCAAAAGCCAGAAAACTAAACATGTAATTTATCTCAGCAACCATACTTTGAGTAGTGCAACTCAAAATAACACTTTCGTAAAACTACTTACACAAAACCATGGATGGGGCACCTGTGGGGCTCAGTCCATTAAGCGTCTGACTTCGGCTCAGGTCATAATCTCACGGTTCGAGAGTTCGAGCCCCGTGTCGGGCTCCATGCTGACAGTATGGAGCCTGCTTAGGATTCTCTCTCTCTCCCCCCCTCCCTCACTTGCACTCTCTCTCAAAAATAAATAAATAAACTTTAAAAACATCATAACAGGGGTGCCTGGGTGGCTCAGTCAGTTAAGCATCTGACTTTGGCTCAGGTCATGATCTCAAAGTTCGTGGGTTTGAACCCTGTGTCGGGCTCTGTGCTGACAGCTGGGAGCCTAGAGCCTGCTTCAGATTCTGTGTCTCCCTCTCTCTCTGCCCCTCCCCTGATCATGCTCTCTCTCTCCAAAAACAAAAAAGCACAGAGAGTGATAAAAACATGACTTTGATGCCCAGTGATTAAGGAGTGACTACAGTTATGATGCCTTAGCAGAAAATAGTGTACATGTACAAAATGTAAACATGTAACCGCCTCATAAATGTTCACATATGACAAAATATAACACACATGTAATAATCCTTAGTATGAAAAAGTATGCCCCTACAATAAGACTCAAAATAACTAAAAATAGGGGCACCTGGGTGGCTCAGTTGGTTGAGCATCCGACTTTGGCTCAGGTCATGATCTCACAGTTCGTGAGTTTGAGCCTCGCGTCGGGCTCTGCACTGACAGCTCGGAGCCTGGAGCCTGCTTCAAATTCTATGTGTCTCCCCCTCTCTCTGCTCCTCCCCCACTTGCACCCTGTCTCTCTCTCAAAAAATAAAATAAACAGTAAAAATTAAAAAAAAAATTTGGGGGGCACCTGGGTGGCCAGTTAAGTGTCCGACTTCGGCTCAGGTCACGATCTCGCGGTTTATGAGTTCGAGCCCCACGTCGGGCTCTGTGGTGGCAGCTCGGAGCCTGAAGCCTGCTTCCAATTCTGTCTTTCCCTGTCTCTCTGCCCCTCTCCCTCTCGAGCTCTGTCTCTCTCTCAAAAATAACTAAACATTGAAGAAAAAGAACTAAAAATATACAAAAATAGTACACATTTTGTGATGTGAGGGCATAGGAGGAATCCTGGTGTTTCTCTCCAACATAACTTTCTCCGATGCTGATGCCACGATCGCTAAATAAAACCTGTGAAGAGTCACTGGATTACAGAATCGTCACGCGAAGGTGGTATTTTTTCCAGGACGTTAGATAAGTGCCGTCTGGCAGAACATTCGGCGACAGAGGAAACGTCCTAGTGCGCACAGCGCGGTAACGGCAGCTCCCGGCAACAGGCGGCACCCGAGAACTTGAAACGTGGCTGGTGCCACCAAGGAACTGAATTAAGAAGACGGAAAACAAACAGAGTCTGCCAAAGGGGAATAACCGAATCCCTGCCGCCGCCCCCCCCCCCGCCCCCCACACAGGCAGAGCCAAGTGCGCGTGTGCAGTGGGAAACGTCTGAACTGAAGGCCTCCGTGAAGGAAGCGAGTTTCAGACGCGGAACTCGGACTCCTTCCACCAGGAAGCAGCCAAGGGGAGGGCATGCCAGTCCTCACACACAGAACACGAGTGAAGAACAGAACTCTTCTTTTCCACTTTGTCCCCCTCCATCCCTCCATAATAGTCACTTTTTGTAAAAAATGAGTGCCTTCCACTAAAAACAAAAAAATATACACGTTTTTGATTCCTTCTCATGGGAAAATCTGTTCTGATCAACCATAATCTAAGCTGGTATTTTTTACTCCACATTTACAGTCAGGTTATATTAATTTCCATCGTCCACGACGTAACTATTTAAACGTCAAGTCTCTTCATCGATGTGTGCGTTTACGTCCCCAGTAAAAAATTCTTCAAATCCTCACACAGGGAATCCCGTCTTCCCAAACTTTCCGGGACTCTCCGAGTACATCTCCCGACAAACACGCCGAGGGGGGGAAGTCCTGTGGGAAGGGCTACGACGGGCAGGCAGCGCGGGCAGGTTCGAGCCCCCTCATGGGATGGGAGAGCCGCACCAGACACACCACACCGATGGGCCAGCCAATACTCTCCGAGCACCCATTTGGCAAACACGTTGAGAAGTCATGCACGAAGGTTTCTTCTGAGTTCTCAGCTTTTAGTTCCCCGGCTGTGGCCTCTGCCCGCTTACTCTTCTGGCTGATCAACCCCGGCACCCACCCAGCTGATCTCAGTCTGTTGTTCGCCTCCAGTGCTGCCTCTTAATTGTTTTTTGGCAAATGAGACTCAGTTTTACTACTACGCAGATCAGATGGCACAAGGAGCATGTAAAAATAGCCACGTCATGCTACAAAAACAGACCAGCATCTGGCTAAAGTTAGGGACTGGGGTCTGTATGCAGCATCATTTCCTATTCGTCAGCACTCGGTAATTCAGCTGGTGGACAGGGGGGTCCACACCTTCCCTACTCACTGGCTTCGTGTTCTCTTTTTTAATCCGTCCTAATACATAAACAATGACAAAAAATACTGAGATTTAAAGAAAGAGGCTCTCCACCCTCCCCACTAACCCATTATTCCATTTTCTCAATCCACCCTTACCATAGACGCTTACTTCTCCCAGATCAGCAGTCTCCAATCTTTAGGGTGCGTGAGAATTAGATCCCTAGACCACACCCATTGGAGATTCTGATTCAGTCAGTAAGAGGGGAGGCCCTGGAATCTGTATCTTTAACACAACCCAGCACGCACACCCTTCCATTCCTTGACTCTGACTCCAGTTCTAGAGATGATGCCATGAGCAGCACGACCTTGGACCCCAAACTCCTGACACCTGAGATTCCGGCCTTTCCTCCACAACAGCCACCAGCTCGGCTCTTATAGCCATGACGATGGAAACCAGGGAAAATCAGGGCACCAAAGCTGCCAGCACAGAGAAAGCCACGAGGTCCTGCTATGGTCAGCATTCGGCCTTAACTCTGGCCTAGGGAACGGGCAGCAGGGCTTGTTAGGGAAGAGTCCTACCCACCTAACACCTTCTGTCCTTGACACCTCCTTCAGTGGGACACGTTCCTAGAACACTGAGCTGGCCTCGAGCCCTAGAAGGACTAAAACTGGGCAATGCAATGAAATTTTGAGATTTCTGTGAAATGGAAAGGACTGTATTTGTCCCTGGTCATGGCTTTCTGCAGAGATTCTGAGCCTCGGTATCACGGAACTTGGGATAGGTTGGTAGGAAAAGGTTGTATCAATAAATGAACACCAAGAGATTTATAAATCCCGAAATAATATTCAATGAAAAAAATCCATGATCCCTATGAATCATGAACCGTCATCATGGAGAGGGGCTTTCATAGTTTTCTTTTTTTTTTGAAGTTTATTTATTTATTTTGAGGAGGGGAAGGGCAGAGAGAAAGAGAGAGGGGGAGAGAGAGAGATTTCCAAGCAGGCTCTGCACTGACAGACTGAGCCACCCAGGCATCCCTCAGTTTTCTTTTTTTTTTTTTTTAATTTTTTTTTTTTAATGTTTATTTATTTTTGAGACAGAGAGAGACAGAGCATGAACGGGGGAGGGCCAGAGAGAGAGGGAGATACAGAATCTGAAACAGGCTCCAGGCTCTGAGCAGTCAGCACAGAGCCCGAAGTGGGGCTCGAACTCACAGACCGCGAGATCATGACCTGAGCCGAAGTCGGACGCTTAACCGACTGAGCCACCCAGGCGCCCCTCAAAGTTTTCTTTATACGATGTTTGATTTCTGTCCACCAGGCGTGTATTATCACAAGCAGAGAGCAGAAGACTCCCAGGAGGACGTGTCCTACAAGACCCCTAACCCATAACGTTACCTATCCCCTCGCTCGCCCCTTCCTCACCCTAACTGGCACGACTGGCAAACATCCTTCAAAGGTCCATCTCAATTACCACCTCCTTCACAGAGCTGCCTCTGATCGTCCTAAACGGGAATTCTCTGTCCCTCTTCTAAAGCCAGTATTCATGCCACTTTGATGGCGCATCTGAGTTCATCCAACTTCATTCACCTCGGGTGCCCTGCGCATCTATGGACCAGGCACCATTCAGCGGTATCTCAATCTGGCAAAACGATCATGCTCCTTTCCCTTTCAGGATCCTAGTACAATGCGTCCTAGAAGGAAAGTACTCAATAAAATTTGCCAAGTAACGTATAATATAATTTTAACAGCTTCATAAGGTATATTCAATGAGGGGCGAATGGGTAGCTTAGTTGGTTAAGCGCCCGACTCTTGGTTTCGGCTCAGGTCATGATCTCAGGATTGAGAGGCGGAGCCCCGCATCAGGCTCCAGACTGGGCATGGGACCTGCCTGGGATTCTCTCTCCCCGTCTCCCTCTGCCCCTCTCCCCAGCTCTCAAGCAACCATGCGTGTGCGCTCTCTCTCTCTCTCTCTCTCTCTCTCTCAAAAAAAAATAAGGTATATTCAAAGACTTATTCTCTTTCATTCGTTTATCCTGACTTATTCCTAGCCTTATCTACACAAATATTTATTCGGTCTATTTCCGTTAAAGCTACACATTATTTATCTTAAAGCATTACTCCTCAACACATAAATCTTATGGTAGTTGTTCTCAGAAGACAGGGAAAGAATGAAAATGTGCTCTGCAGGTTGTCTGTAATTAGGTTTTTTTTTTTTAAAGTGTGAGTCTTCCACAACACAACCAATATGAATATTCGGGTCACTCTCCACTAAAAAGTCAAAAAGAAACAACAAGAACAAAATCTGCCTGATTCCAACCAGAAAAGACCCTGAATAGCCAAAGCAATCTTGAAAAAGAAAACCAAAGCAGGAGGCGTCACAACCCCAGACTTCAAACTGTACTACAAAGCTGTCATCATCAAGACAGTATGGTACCGGCACAAAAACAGACACTCAGATCAATGGAACAGAAGAGAGAACCCAGAAACGTATGGCCAACTAATCTTTGAAAAAGCAGGAAAGAATATCCAATGGAATAAAGACAGTCTCTTCAGCAAGTGGTGCTGGGAAAACTGGACAGCGACATGCAGAAGAATGAACCTGGACCACTTCCTTAACACCAGACACAAAAATAAACTCAAAATGGATGAAAGCCCTCAATGTTAAGACAGGAGGAGAAAGCAGGCAAAAACCTATTTGACCTCAGCCGCAGCAACTTCTTAGTCAACACGTCTCCGGAGGCAAGGGAAACAAAAGCAAAAATGAACTACTGGGACCTCATCAAAAAGCTTCTGCACAGCGAAGGAAACAATCAGCAAAACTAAAAGGCAACCGACAGAATGGGAGAAGACATTTGTAAACAACACAGCAGATAAAGGGTTAGTATCCAAAATCTATAAAGAACTTATCAAACCAACACCCAAAAAAATAAATAATGCAGTGAAGAAATGGGCAAAAGACATGAATGGACACTTCTCCAAAGAAGACATCCAGACGGCCAACTGACACATGAAAAAATGCTCAACATCACTCGTCATCAGGGAAACACAAATCAAAACCACAATGAGATACCACCTTACACCTGTCAGAATGGCTCACATTAACAACTCAGGCAACAACAGATGTTGGTGAGGATGCGGACTGCTGGTGGGAATGCAAACTGGTGCAGCCACCCTGGAAAACAGCATGGAGGTTCCTCAAAAAACTAAAACTAGAACTACCCCACGACCCAGCAATTGCACTACCAGGTATTTATCCAAGGGATACAGGTGTGCTGTTTCGAAGGGACACATGCACCCCCATGTTTACAGCAGCACTGTCGACAACAGCCAAAGGATGGAAAGAGCCCAAATGTCCATCGATGGATGAATGGATAAAGAAGATGTGGTCTATATACACAATGGAGTATTACTCGGCAATCAAAAAGAATGAAATCTTGCCGTTTGCAGCTACGTGGATGGAACTGGAGGGTATTACGCTAAGTGGAATTAGTCAGAGAAAGACAAAAATTATATGACTTTCCTCATACAAGGACTTTAAGAGACAAAACAGATGAACATAAGGGAAGGGAAGCAAAAAGAATATAAAAACAGGGAGGGGGACAAAACAGAAGAGACTCATAAATATGGAGAACAGAGGGTTACTGGGAGGGGGGATGGGCTAAATGGGTAAGGGGCACTAAGGAATCTACTCCTGAAATCATCGTTGCACTACACGCTAACTAATTTGGATGTAAATTCAAAAAATAAAATTTAAAAAAAATCTGCCGGATTCCATCAAAAGAATGTGACATCATCTGCAATCACTATAGACTAAGACAACCTCTTACATCTAAATCTACAGAAGCTTATTGCACAGAATCAGGAATGATGCCCGATTTCCACTGTAGTACACAAAGAAAATCACCAGAGACAACTTCTGTAATGTTGATTTCACTAAATTAAAGCACTAAATTTTAGTACTGTTCTAGATTAAGGGTTGCAGTAGGGATTCTCATAGCACGACTGTATGTAGTCAACACTGTTTCTGTCTAGGCACTGCTCTGTGCCCACTTCTGGCCATACTATTACATCCGGGTAACTGCTTAGCCCACGCTCACCACTGCTAGGCACTGCCAACCCCAGGACCCAGGCTCACACGGGCTTCCATCACCACCAAGAGAGCGGGCCCGTGACCAAACAAGGCCAGTCTGGGTTGTGCCTGTGCGTTTTTCAGACTGAAGCCTGCAGGCAAGGGTCCCTCTGGTGTGGATGCAAAGCAAGAAGTGAACAGTGAGCTGATGACCGCCGTGCCAGCCTTACACATAAACAGGGCTGGGCACGGGACTGACCCATGAAAAGGAGTCAAGACGCTGGCTCCAGAGATGGAAGGAGCCACAATGGGGCCTCAAAGCCACTGCCGGTTCCCTTGATCTCCCCAAGTCCAGTTCCATCCGACGTGCACTTGGCACAGCGGCAGCTAGCGCTGTCACATGCATCACACAGGTCCCCGGCTGGCACAGCAGTCCTCCAGGGGGTCAGCGCACCCTCGGGCAGTCATATGTCAAATTATTTCTGCATTTAGGTTTCAGGGGACGATTCCTAGCATTCCAAAGATCCTGAAAAGGACTCTGAACCAGCACACCATGCAGAGTACCATCCACGGAGCTGTCATAGCGCCACAGGCTGACAGACGACACCGTACACGTGCCAAGCACAGCACAACATACAAACATGTCGAATCGCCATCTTGTACAACCTGGAACGAATGCAACCAGTGCGTCAACTATACTCAAAAGATTTTTTTAATTTTTTTTTAATGTTTTTATTTATTTTTGAAGGAGAGAGAGACAGAGCATGAGCAGGGGAGGAGCAGAGAGAGAGGGAGACACAGAATCCGAAGCAGGCTCCAGGCTCTAAGCTGTCAGCACAGAGCCCGATGTGGGGCTCAAACTCACAAACCGTGAGATCATGACCTGAGCCGAGGTCGGACGCTTAACCGACTGAGCCACCCAGGCGCCTCACAAAAGAAAAGATTCTTAACCTACAAAAAGGAGGGGACTTAAGTACTGATTTAAAATTGTGAGTCCAATAAAAAATTGAGTTCGGTTAAGCTTCGGACTAATGACAATTCGACCACAGAGGGGAGAGTGCACACAAACATGACCACTTACCCTCATTCCCCACGTCGTCGTTCATGAGCCCGCCCAGCCACACTTTCCAGTCCTCGTCGTCTGCTGTATTGGGGTCATACATGTCTGGCGTGATGTCTGGAGCCCGGAGTTCTGCCTCCAGCTGCCCCAGGGGAACGTCTTTTAGAGGCATCTTAGAGCGGGTTCGGAATGCAATGAGGCTATCATCCATGGGCTTGTCAACAAAGAAGGGATGACACGGGTCACTCAATGCCTAGTGCTTCCCAATTCTCCACACCTCCTCACACCTACACCTCATACCCCTGCAATGTTCTTCTTGGCTTCAATCACAAGGTCTCCTCTCTAAACAGGTTGGGTTTCTTATTCTTTGAAAAACGTTAAGGACAATGACATCAGCTTTAAAATAAACGTTAAAAAAAAAAATTTTTTTTTAACGTTTATTTATTTTTGAGAGAGAGAGAGACTGAGCATGAGCAGGGGAGGGGCAGAGAGAGAGGAAGATACAGAATCTGAAGCAGGCTCCAGGCTCCGAGCTGTCAGCACAGAGCCCGACACGGGGCTCGAACCCACGAACGGTGAGATAGTGACCTGAGCCGAAGTCGGACGCTCAACAGACTGAGCCACCCAGGCACCCCTAAAACCAACATTTTAGTGGTGGCTCAGTCGGTTGAGTGTCCGTCTGACTGCTGACGTCTGCTCAGGTCGTGATCCCACAGTTCCTGAGTTTGCGCCCGGCATCGGGCTCTGTGCTGACTGTGGAGCCTACTTGGGATTCTCTGTCTCCCTCTCTCTCTGCCCCTCCCCCACGCACACTCTCTCCCAAAATAAATAAATATAATACAATAAGATAAAATCAACATTTTAGGAACATCTGTAACAGCTTTACTAAGATATAATTTCCATACCATAGAATTCATCCTTCTGAAATGTGTACCTGAGTGGATTTCACTGCATTCATAGAGCTGTGGGACCGTCACCGGTATCTAATTCCGGAATACTTTCTTCGCCCCTAACGGAAACCCCAATCTGATTAGCAGTCACTCTCCCCTCTCCCCCGCTCCTGGTCCCTGACACCCATGATCTATTTTGTGTCTCTACATTGGCTCATGCGGGACACATCAAATAAATGGAATCATACACTATGTGGCCTTTTGTCTCTGGCTTCTTTGACTTAGCATAATATTTTCAAAGTTCACCTGTTTTGTAGTGTAAGTCAGGACAGCATTCCTTTTCATTGCACGATAGTGTCCCATTTACACTTTGGTGTATCCACACTGCAGGGAATGAAAATCTGCTGTTTCCACTTTGGGAAAGTTTATTATGAGTAACGCCACAATGAACGTTTGTGTACTCGCTTTTTACTTGGATGTAACGTTTTCAATTCTCCTGGAGTGGACTCTCTGGGCCACACAGTCACTATGTTTAATGTTCCGAGGAACCACCAAACCATTCCCCAAAGCGGCCGCACCATTTCACATTCCCACCAGCAACGTGTGCGGGTTCTCCACCTCTCCACATCCTTGCCAACACTTGCCACTGTCCATGCGTTCACCCTAGCCGTCCTGGTGGCTGTGAAGTGCTGTCTCATCCTTTTCATTCGCATTGCCCTAATGACTAATGATGTTGAGCACCTTTTCACATGTTGACTGGCCATCTGTAGGTCTTCTCTGGAGAACTATCTATTCTTATCCTTTGCTCATTTTTGGCTATTCTGGGTCCCTCGCATTTCCTTGTGAATTTCAGGATAAGCTTATCAATGTCTGCCCAAAAAGGAAAACGCAGCTGGGATGGGGATAGCGAGGATACTGAAGCTGTAGGTTAAGTCAGGAAGTTCTCACTGGATGACTGCAGCCGTCTAGTAACTCTTCTGTCTCCTCCCTTGCTCTCCCACCTTAGCCAAAGGAGAGTTTTTAATTCTTTTTAATGTTTATTTATTTTGAGAGAGTGCAGGTGCGCATGGGCATGCTGAGCGGGGGAGAGGTAGAGACAGAAAGAGAGAGAATCCCAAGCAGGCTACGCACTGTCGGTGCAGAGCCTGACGAGGGGCTCGATCTCATAAACCATGAGCTGAGTCAAAATCAGGAGTCGGACGCTCAACTGACAGCCACCCAGCAGACACCCGGATGCACAGCTCCTTCTAATTCAGATCTGGGCTCAAAGTCAACAATCCCAAGATCAAGAATCACATGCTCCACCGACTGAGCCAGCCAGGCACCCAGGGAGGCCTTTTCTGATCATGGTATGTGAAGTACTCTGATAGGCATTACCGTATTGCTTTGCTTTTACTTAGTTCTTACTTGAAATGATTTGTTTATGGTGTCTCTCTCTCTCTCCAATAAACTATAACCTAGAAGAGGAAAGAAAGACCTTTTCTGTCTTATACTGCTATTCCCCAACTTCCATCGTTCAGCAAGTATACGAATAAACGGTTACATAAAACACTACTGCCCTCTAAACACTATGCACTCACCCCCAAAGCAGTGTGATTAAATTAAATGACCCTTGCGGGGGTGTTCCATTCAATATTCTGTTTTTAAATTTTAGAACAGACATATTTTTCATTAACCTACAAGACTGGTGGAGAAAACCTAGAGCCCTAGAAAGAACTGGCTAACCGGTGGAATTCAGAAAGTCCTCAACTGACACCAACCACAGCAATGACTGTTTCCAGCAAGAAGCAGCAACGGATGCTTACTGGCAAAAAGATGTTTGGCTTCAAAGTATATCCCATAAGATACATATGAATTTAACAATGGAAAATAGGAACACTATCATGAAGAAATCAAGCAGACACCACCATGACCATGTGATCACACCTCACACAGCAGGTGTCACGTCCCTCCGGATACGATGCACTAGAAAGGACATAATCCCTTCTGTGCTGCTTGTGCCAAAAGCGTGTAACCTGAATGCAATGATGACGAAATATCAGAAAAATCTAAATTGAGAAATATTCTGTAAAATTACAGTCCACACAGTTCAAAATGTCAAGGTTATGAAAGACAAAGAAATGCTGAGAAACTGTTCTAGACTAAAGAAGACTACAAGGGGCACCCTGGCTGAGTCAGTCAAGGGAGCAAGTGACTCTTGACCTCAGGTCATGAGTTCGAGCTCCACACTAAGCACAGAGACTACTGTAAAATAAAATAGAATAGAATAAAAATAAAATAGAATACAACAAAAATAAAATAAGATAAAATGTAATACAATGCAATACAATGCAATAACAGCGTATGAGGTAAGACGCTGTATGTGTAATCCTGGACTGGGTCCCGCATCACGGGAACTTGCTTCTTTTGCTAGAAAGGACATTACTGGGACAACTGGTAAAAATCTAAAAGAGGACTTCACTAGATTAGATAATATTACTTCTTTTCATAACAGAATGTCCTATTTTAGAGAATACACATGCAAGTGTTTAGGAGAAAAAGAGCATTGTGACTGCAACATGAAGTGACTCAGGAAAGCAAGTATGCAGACAGAGAGAAAGCGGCAGGAGTGACAGCACAGCCACGGTAAAGGTCAGGACCCGGGGGCCGGCTGAAGGGGAGGCGTCCTGTGTTCCACAGTTTGAAATGCTCTGCATCACGTACCCACTCCTTCCCCAGGGGCTACAATTCTCCCAGTAAAGCGGCCTGAACCAGAGGATCAAAGGCCTGCAATTTCACAACTTCCCTTCTCCCTTCCCAACCCGAGCAACAGCTATGTGACCCCGTCCGACGTCACCAGTGACAGACCTCCACTGCTCACCTGGAAAGAGTCCATGCACACAGGACTGGAGGCCAGCTCCTCATCTACCGCGTGCAGCTTCTCCATGAAAGTGCTGTCCCTGCTCTGCTTGGGCTTTGGGGGAGGTGGGGGCCCCATGGGCACGACCTCAGCGCTGATGTGCCTAACGGCAGGTGTGGGGACTTTCTCAGCCTGAATGAAAGAGGCAACGATGTTAAAAAGTGAAAGGGAGGGAGGAGAAGAGAAAGAGTGGGAAGGAGAGAAAAGAAACAAAAGAGGTGGGCAGAGACGGGCACATCTTTCATATGTCAGTGATCTTTCCTTTGCCATGTAGACAGAGCTACATAAAAACAGATACACTGTCAAATATATTAATCTAATTAGGTTCCATCCTATTTCCAATGAAGCCAACAGGATGCTGCCTGGGTGATCAAAAGTGGAAAATCTAACAAAAATGGCTTTAGGACAACATTAGAAAAAAGACAAAGCTAGGAGAAAAGAAACCGCTAGTCACCCATATCTGGCTGCTCGGAGGACTCAGGAAAGCACCCCCCACCCCCAACACTGAGCTCCAGTTTTCCTCTCAACTGCTGGCTGACTTAAATAAAGGACTCTGAAATCTGAAAAGTTCTGACGAGGCACAGGCAACAGCACAATCAGCGGGACTGAGTGGCGTGTGCTCAAGGGGGACGGCTCAGCATCCCACGGACAGCCAGCCTGCGGCGCAGTCCCGTCCTCGTCTCTTGTGATCGGTGCCGACTCACCTCCGATAATACGCCGCCCTCCTCGTCCGTTTCAGTCACCTCGGAAGCCTGCCTCAATCTGGATTTCTTTGCCCCACGTGGGGATGAAGCGGTGCTTTCAACATCACTTTCCAATAAACTCTACAAGACAAACCCAGTTCGTGTTCACATTTCTGCCCCTACGTCATTCCACTGAGTCTGAAGTATCTCAAGAAAATGAATCAATTTAAAGTAAGAGAAAATAAACCTTAGACAGAAGTTTAATATTCGGAAGCTAATCAGATTGGTCTTCTCATTAAAATTACAAGACATTGGCTTAAAATCCTTTTACAAACAAGTCAAAGAATGCACTAAGAAACAATATTACACAGCAATGAGAACGAACAAACTGTGGCTGTAAGCAACCGTATAGAAGAATCACAAAGGGTCAGCGATGAAACAAAAAAACAAAAAAGCCAGACATGGGGGAGTACATGTAAGTTTAGAAGCAGCACGCACAGCGCTGCCCACTTAGGCAACAGAACCACAGAGAAAGAGGACACGGGTACGCTGGTGGGGCTGCATTTAAGGACTCTGGAGAACTCTCGTGAGGACTGGCTTTATAATTATTTAAGCTGTATTTAAAAATTTTTATTCTGGGGGCGCCTGGGTGGCTCAGTTGGTTGAGCGTCTGACTTCGGCTCAGGTCATGATCTCGCGGTCCGTGAGTTCGAGCCCCGCGTCAGGCTCTGTGCTGACAGCTCAGAGCCGGGAGCCTGTTTCAGATTCTGTGTCTCCCTCTCTGACCCTCCCCCGTTCATGCTCTGTCGCTCTCTGTCTCAAAAATAAATAAATGTTAAAAAAGAATTAAAAAAAAAAATTTTTTTTCTGTGCACAGTTCTATACGTTAGATGTGTGTTCTATTTCATAAGACACGAAAACATTAAGGGAGTAGTAGGAAGAAGAGAAAATGCCCCGTAGTCTTGGATTTATGCAAAGAAATGAGCAGAAAAAAGAAACGTGCCTCGTTCCTCTCTACAGAACAGGCGACAACACTAAGGAGGCCTTACTGGGTCTCGTTTCTTCTCCATTAGCAGCTAACACTCAAGGGGGGAGCCACTGACCTCTTCAGCCGTCTCGTCCTCCTCTTCTTCATCTGGCTGGTACTCCTCATCTGAGGAGTCATCCTCTTCGAGGTGAATATCCACAAACTGAGGGGGCTGCGTTAGCACAAATTATAGAAAGAAATGAAGTTACAGGAAACACAAATCATACGTGTTTGGAAAATAAGAGGAAGAAAGCAGAGCAGGAAAGAAATAAATCCTAACAGCACAATGAGCAGCTATAGCAAGTAACAACAGGCAGCGGGTAAAGAGATTCCTAGCGTGAGAGTCAAACCTAAGAGGAGTGGAAAGGAAAAAAAACAAAGATCGAATTAAAACAAGAAGACAGATCCCCCAAAAATTAAATAGAAAGGAAGTACTTAGATTTCAAAACTGATGAAGTCTTTCTGGAAAAAAGAATTACCTCTTCCAAGTTTACCTTAATTTCATTGGCCTTCTTAATTGGTGAAATATTCCATGTTGGAATTACCTACCAACAAAGAATATAAATAATTACGTTCTCTTCACCGAAATAGACGGCTTTTCAATTTTACCTCCTCTTCACCATCACAAAGAGCCATCCATGTACCTAACATGTAGGTGTAGGGATCAAGGAATATTAATTATCTCCAAGGGTATCCTCTCAACTGTTGTCAGAGCTTATCAGATGAAAAGGAGAGAAGAATCTATTTCAATCTAGCATCTCTGCCTTAACCCTAGTGAGACTTTATTAACTGTAAGGGGAAAAAGTGTCTGTCTTGCCTACTTTATTTACTTATATATTTTAAATAAACTCTACCCCCCACTGCGGGGCTCAAACTCACGAACCTGAGATCAAGAGTCACATGCTCTTCCAGCTGAGCCAGCCAGGGACCCCTGACTTTATATCACAACTTGGGTTCACACGGATTAATGAATTTGAAAACTATCTGTGAGGCACCTGGGTGGCTCAGTAGGTTGACGGACTTTGGCTCAGGTCATGATCTCACTGTTCACAAATTCAAAAGCCACATTGAGCTCTGTGCTGACAGGTCAGAGCCCGGAGCCTGCTTCGGATTCTGGGTCTCCCTCTTTCTCTCTACCCCTCCCCCACTCATTGTCTGTCTGTCTGTCTCTCTCTCTCTCTGAAAAATAAACATTAAAAAAAAACTACTTGTAAACTATAATAATACACATACCTAATATACTAAAGGTGACAGTAGCCTTTTTGACATCAGTATTTTTTTTAATCAATCACATAAATCCAATGTAAATGTGCCTCCCAAGAGCCAGCCATGACCAGTTCTTTTGGAAGGATTTAGGGGTAAAGTATCAAATTGTCCTCAACTTATTTTCAAATAGTACAGGAAAAAAACAAGAGATAGATATAAAGATATAAAGTAAAATATGGCAAAATTTTACAGTTAAATCTAGATGGAATCTAAATTTCCTATAAAATTATTTTAACTTCTTGTATGTTTTAAAATAACAGAGTTGGAGTGAAACGTTTTTAAAGAATTTTTTTAAGGCTCTTACATGCTGCTGACAAAAAATGTCCCTGGAGTGTATAATTTCTTGAGCATTTAAGGTGACCCAGTGAAAATCGGGTTATTGAGCACAACCCAAGAGGCACTGGGTTCTATCTCCACAAGGAGCCTCAGCCTCTCCACATCTCCTCAGCCCTGCCATGTCCCAGCCCCTTCCCTTGCTCTGTTGAACTAGGCCCAGTATAGGGTAAAGGGAATGATGTGATTCTGGTCCACACTCCTTCCCGGGTGTGTTTCTAAACCAATCAGGTTCCCTACTGCCAAATCCATCCAAAAAGGCAGGGCGAGGCAGCATCCGGAAGTGTGCTGGAGTCCTGGAGTCCGTCTATTTAAGCATTAAGAAGCAGGAAACTTGGACTTCAGTCCTTGCTGTCCCACATACACTAACATCTTGGGCTGTCCAACTTATCTATTCTTATTCACGGTTGGTAAACACAACCCAGAGCCTGCTTTGGATCTCTGTTTCCAAATCAAATATGGAATTACTTTCAATTATACTTTGTATGCCAGGCAGACTTCACAGAACTCCCGTCTCACTGATGGCTGCTTTCATCAGAGCTACCACAGGCTCATGTGTGATTACTTCCCGGAGAAATGAAATTTCACTATATGCAACTGGGGTTAGCTGATGAGACAAAACCATACAATGGCTGTCAAAAACAAGCCAATGCAATCCTTGGCTGCATTAAGAGAAATACGGTACCTGAAACACGGAGGGGATAACCTAACTTTAATCCATACTAGTTAAACAACATCTGCAGCAGGAGACTCCACGCATACTTTTAAAAGGACACGGACAAAGTAGGCACATGCAGAAGAAAAGGATCAGATTAGTGTATGTACTCAAAGCCTTCTCACGTGAAGACCAATAAAAAACTGAGAGACATTTAGCAAGAAAAGAATATTACAAAACGACATCCTAGTTTTCTTCTACTAGAGGGAAGGTCACGTGGACTTATTTCTTCTATACAGCTGCAAAGAACAGAACCGGAAAAAAGACAAGAACACCAATACGCATCATGAGTCCTCAAGGCAAATCTGCCCTACACTGGAGAGAAAGTGGACCGCCTCAGGACTATCGCCCGCCTGTCACAGGTGCTGAGCACACACTGGACTTGTTGAGTAGGATTTAAATGGGTCCCAGCATCTGCGCCAGAATACTCCAGAAGTCTTCAAATGGCTCTCATCTCTCAGTGTGCAAAACAGCCAGCTGCTGTTTCCCATAATGCATGTTCCCAGGCCCTACATCCAGCTCCCTGTTCCGGGTCTGAGGCGAGCCAAGGAATACACATTTTTCATTAGCACTCCTGAGGGACCCCATGCCAAGGCGACACTGATGCAAGTGCTCCCTGGAACATACTTGGAAAAATGCTATAACGCCCCATATAACGTGAATAGGAAAACTGACCCTGCTCACGCTTTCAACCGTGCTAAATGGTTATCTACCCAGCACTTCCAAAAAGCAAGACCTCCGCATCAACTAGAATAAACTTTGATATTGATTCCGCATGTTGTCTCTATTTCTCTTTCGCAAGTATTTCAGGATGTAAACCCAGACCATAGTAAATCCTTCCTATATGTTTTTCCCCTGCAAATAACCTGTAATTAGATTTTATTTACCAAACTAAATAAAGAAAAAAAAAAAAAACAGAACACCCACCACTCCTTTTTCCACCACTTCCTTCAGTTTAGAGCGTGTCATTTTGGGCTCCTGAGGCAGGGAAAATGAGAAGAAAACAGTCAATAAAAATCATCACGTGTACCTGGGGTTTTGAGATGCTACCCTCTGCCCCCAACCACCAAGCTATTTACACAGTCCCAAGTAACATCCTACGCGCAGCCCCGTTACATAGCTCAGTTCCCTGACATTAAAGGGTAACAGTCAACTACTCACAAACATGGGCATATCTTCCGTCTCACTGATGGCTGCTTTCATCATAGCTACCACATGTTCATTTGTGATTACTTCCTGGAGAAAGATGAAATTTCACTTTATGCAACAAAGATGTGTAATCTAGACAACGCTCAGTCCTCTGTAACTCCGCTAGAGTGGACACATGTCCACTGCATGTGGACACGGAATGGACAGATGAGAGCCAGAAACTGAAACGGCTTCAGACCGGGGTAAAGCCAGTTCTGGACAGAAGCACACAGTTCAAACTGTAATAAAGCAGCAAACAGATGGATCCCATTGGCAGCTACCAAGAGCATGAATGAGATTCCGAAATAACGGACTACGTGCTTCAGAGAAGCAGTAACAAGCAACGAAGGTTTTGTAAATGGCCGTGTTGATACATATCAAAGAACAGTATCAGCAAATGTGCCCAGTAAACCGCTAACCTGGCATCTTTTCAGATCTATCAACCCACCAAAGAGCAAGTCCGCTGTGAACATTATCATCTCTGAGTCTGCCAACCACGAGGACAACCCACCAAGTCAGTGGAGGAAGCAGAGGAACAGTTTACCTTCCCAGTTAAGGTCTTTCTACATGTGTGTTCAGATTTCTAATGCGTGCTGAGCGCAATGAGAAAGCGTGTTGGGAGGGAAAAAGTTTTTTGGCGCACGCACCTCACAAAATCACCAATTCCCATACTAAGAACCAAGAATTCCCTGAGTGTTTCACGTGCTCTCCAAGAGGCGTTTCCATCGCGTTCCTTACTCACGTGGAGGATGTTGCGCACGTTGACCGCGGTCAGGTTGTGCTGCTTGGCGCCGTCCTCCAGCGTGCGGTCCAGCACGTCGTCCAGCTTCAGGTCGCAAGCCCAAGTGCCTTCTTCTTGACCCCTTCCATCTCGTTTCCTCTTGGTACCCTTTTTCTTTTTTCGCCTTTTCTCACTTTCTTCATTGCCTTGCTCTTCTGCAGATAAACCGAGAACACCATCAGAATCTCCGAAACCACCGCTCCCAGAACTTAACCCAAGAAGCCAATCGTAAATGAAAAACCAGCTGCCAGCTCACTGGCCTTGGAAATCAAAGAAGCCTACAATATGGCGACAGTGACGGTGGAGTGGGGAGAACCGTCATAGCGATAACACCCGGTATTTGCTCAACATCTGTCAGGTATTCTGCTGCACACTATGCGTATTTATTTAGTCCTCCTAACAACCACGGGAGGCAAGGACTATCATCTCTCCCACTGTACAGACGAAGAAACTGAGACAGATTACGAAACTGTCCCAAGAGCTAGTAATGACAGGGCCATGCTCTGAAACCACGTTCTCTAGCCCTGGAACCCACAGTCTTAATTCCTGCTCTGCACTGCCCAGATAGTACACCAGACACCCTGGCTTTGTGTTTCAGTTCTGGGCAACCTCGGCCAGAGTCTCATTTTCTTTCTTCTGCGAATATAGACATCTGCCTCACAGGGATGCCACCAGATTAAGTGAGATAACTATATCGAAGTGCTTCATAACCATTGGAATGTTATATGATGTAATTTAACATCATTATTAGACTCCTCCATCTAGAAAGAAAAAAAACAAGGAGCAAACAATAAAAAATTCACTCTGAGCTCTACAAGAAAAGGGGGGAAGCATCAGAGTTGTCTCCATTCTACAAGAAGGGAGCATATATACAACCAGACAAAGGGAAAATCTTCCTGATTATTAGAATCTGTTAAGTCTTGAAACAGACTATCACGTAATCCCAAAACGAAGTTCTCATCCGTCCGACGTTCTTGGCCTGCTGCCCTCTGCGAACACGTATCAGAGAGGACTCACATGAAGAGGACCTTCTCTGTTTAAAAGGATTTTGTGACCTTCAACCACAGCCTGGCAATATTTGCATCGCGAAAAATTATTAGCGATTTGTGAACACACACCAAGAATCTGATCATTGTGTATGACTCCCAACCCAGTAATTCTTATTCTTAAGGAAATAATTAGATCTGCACAGACTAATCATCACACTGTTCATTTCAACATTATTTTTCTTCTTCCCTGAAGTTCATTTATTTGAGAGTGAGAGACAGAGCACACACACAGGGAAGGGGCAGATAGAGAGGGAGAGAGAGAATCCCAAGCGGGCTCCATGCTGCCCGGCGTAGAGGCAGACGCAGGCTCGAACCCAGAAACCGCAAGATCATGACCCGAGCTGAGATCAAGAGTCAGACACCCAACCAACCGAGCCACCCATGTGTCCCAACATTAATTATTTTAGCAAAAAGATGGAAAGCACCTAAACATCCAATATTACAGGAGTGGTTAAATGAACAATGGTACATTCATACACTGGACTGTAACTGAGTCATCAAAAATTGTCTTTTTTAAGCAATTGTGGAGGGAGGAGACAGGTAAAAATGTATTTTTTTTTTTTAACGTTTAGAGAAAAAGAGAACACGCGCGCGCAGGTGTGGGGGAAGGACAGAAAGAAAGGGAGACGGAGAATCCCAAGCAGGCTCTGTGCTGACACCAGAGAGCCTGACATGGGGCTCGATCTCATGAACCGTGAGCTGGAGTTGATCACTTAACCGACTGAGCCACCTAGGCGCCCTAAAAATAAACATTTTTAAAAACCTTAAAAAAAAAAAAAAAAAGAGCTCTCAGTGAAATGGAAATTGTTCTGATAATGATTTTTAAGTGAAAAAAAAAAGAAAAGGTAGAATTCGAACACGAGCGTCTTCCAGTCGCGACACCTAAACCGAATGTGCTGCTTCAAGATGTGCTGCAAAAGGAACAGAAAACCTCAGCAAGTGTCTGAAGAGTGATGAAGCTCTTGGCTGACGCTTTTTTGAGAAAGCAACAAAGGGAGAACTACACCGCCCAACACACGACAAAACCCCCCAAAGGCCTCCGTACCCACATCTTTCCCCCAAGTCTCTCTTACCTCACCGGTTCTCCACGAATCCCAGAACTCCTCTCTCTCGAGTCTCCTGGATGCCCTCTCTCTGCGCCCCACCCTTCCTCCCCATCCTCTCTCATGCGGACCGGCTGGGCCCGGTCCGGCCCGGTCGTGGTACTGCCATCTGCCCTTGCCTCCTCATCGTCCCTGGGCTGCAGCTAACAACGACCCAGCAGTTGCAGAACAAAGATTTCTGAGACCCGAAGAAGCTCTATTCCGCCTTCCAATCCTATCCTACCATGTTATTAGTAACACTGTCAATTGCAAAGCTGATCCGGGGGGGAAAAGTTTCAAAGAAATGACAGAAGTTCAAACTATTAATACTATACTAGAAGCAACAAAGTTTGTTAACTGAGACATCACCAAAAAATGAAACCTTTATAAAATTTACACGTACAAAATGTAATCAGAATTCACTAAAATGAAGGCCAGAAAAGGAAACAGATAATGGAAGCAGCTAAATTTTATAGAATTTTATATAGTTAGTTGATGAGGAACCAAACTATCCTTTAAAAGAGAGCTTCTCAAGGCACCTGGGGGGCTCAGTCAGTTGGGTGTGTGACTCTTGATTTTGGCTCAGGTCATGATCTCACAGTTCATGGGTTGGAGCCCATCGGGCTGGCTCCGTGCTGACGGTGCGGAGCCTACTTGGGATTCTCTCTCTCCCTCTGTCTCTGCCCCTCCCCTGCCGTGCGCTCTCGCTCTCTCTCAAAATAAACTAAAAAAAGAGCTTCTCGGGAACCTGGGTGGCTCAGTTGGTTAAGCATTCATTCAACTCTTGATTTTGGCTCAGGTCATGATCTCACAGTTCGGGGGATCAAGCCCCACATTGGACTGTGCCCTGACAGCATGGAGCCTGCTTGGTATTCTCTCTCTCTCTCTCTCTCTCTCTCTCTCTCTCTGCCCCTCCCCCACTCTTGAGCACACTCTCTCTCAAAATAAATAAACATTAAAAAAAAAAAAAGAATGGGGGTGCCTGGATGGCTCAGTCAGTTAAGTGTCTAACTCTTGATTTCAGTTCAGGTCATGACCTCGAGGCCCGTGACTTTCTAAGACTCACATCCGGCTCTGTGCTGACAGTGCAGAGCCTACTTGAGATTCTGTCTCTCCTCTTCTCTCTGCCCCTCCCCACCCCTCTCAAAATAAATAAACTTAAAAAAAAAAAAAAAAAGAACGTACCCATCATGTCAAATGTTACGAAATTTCTAAACTTTCACTCTCAGTTTCCATAAATTACTTTGTTTCAAACTAGTTCTCAAACTTGGCCCTGGTTCTCAGACCACACTTTGAGTAGCACTGTCTTAGGATATACGCTGGAAAACATTTATCCCCGCTAGAAATAAAATAAAAACTGAAATACCAAAATAATTTAAATGAAGAAAAATAAAAATAACAAATGAATTGTGGTGAAAGTTTATCATGAAATTGATTTTTTACAATGTTTATTTTTAAGAAAGAGAGTGAGTGAGCTCGGGAGCCGGGAGGGTTGTTGCGGGGGGCGAGGATCCTAAGCAGGCTCCACGCTGACAGCACAGAGCCCACAGAGCCCGATGTGGAGCTCAAACTCACCAACTGTGAGACCATGACCTTCCCAAAGTCGGACGCTTAACCAACTGAGCCACCCAGGTGCCCCATCATAAAATTTAAATGCAAGTATTTTTTCATGGAAAAATCATTAGAGTTAGCATAATTACATTTAGAATATAAACACGGAATCAAAGTGGAGTTAAACCATCTCAGTGTCTAAATTACATTACGCATACATATCTCTCCTCTGATTTCTGATTGTAATGCTGAGTTTTTATTATGGAATGTATGTCTGTAAGGAAAATCTAATACACTCAAATTCCAAAACACTACACAGTCAATCCAAAAAAGAACAGATAGTTCAACTATTTGCTATTCTGTTTTAAAACTAATCCTTTATCTTCTAAAATACTGGGATACCACGGACTCTATGAATTCTAAAGAGTTGAAATTTAAAATTAGAAAAAGGAGGGGCGCCTGGGTGGCTCGGTCGGTTAAGCGTCCGACTTCGGCTCAGGTCATGATCTCACGGTCCGTGGGTTCGAGCCCCGCGTCGGGCTCTGTGCTGACAGCTCAGAGCCTGGAGCCTGTTTCAGATTCTGTGTCTCCCTCTCTCTCTCTGCCCCTCCCCTGTTCATGCTCTGTCTCTCTCTGTCTCAAAAGTAAATAAAGGTTAAAAAAAAATTTTTTTTTAATAAAAATAAAAAAATAAAATTAGAAAAAGGAAGCCCCCTTTTTTTTTTGGCTTCCAAAGACCAGACTGGAAAAGATAAAGAAGAAAATCTAATTTTTCCTTCCATGAGATAGAAGATGGCTAAAAACAAGCCATTCCCTGAAAAATAGATCCAATGATGTAACCAATAAGTTGAAAGTAAAATACACTATAAGTGTACTGGAAAGTGGATGAAGTCAGTAAAAATATAGGTGGGTTCTGTAATATCACCAAAATTGCCATGATGTATGAAAACAGTTGCTTAAGAACCTTGTCAAAAACACACCCAGGGGGCGCCTGGGTGGCGCAGTCGGTTAAGCGTCCGACTTCAGCCAGGTCACGATCTCGCGGTCCGTGAGTTCGAGCCCCGCGTCAGGCTCTGGGCTGATGGCTCGGAGCCTGGGGCCTGTTTCCGATTCTGTGTCTCCCTCTCTCTCTGCCCCTCCCCCGTTCATGCTCTGTCTCTCTCTGTCCCAAAAATAAATAAAAAACGTTGAAAAAAAAAAAAATTTAAAAAAATAAAAAAAAACACACCCAGGACCTCTGATTCTGGCCACAACTATGTTTTCTTTTTTTAACACAGGAAACCTTCCCACCAAAAACAACTGTAAAACTATGTAAAACTACAATTTACCCTCAGACAACACAAGTTTGAACTGTTCACATCCACTTATATGTGGATTTTTTTTCAATAAATACAGTATAGGCGTGCCTGGGTGGCTCAGTTGGTTAAGCATCCAACTTCGGCTCAGGTCATGTTCGTGAGTTTGAGCCCCATGTCGGGCCCTGTGCTGACAACTCAGAGCCTAGAGCCTGGAGCCTGCTATGGATTCTGTGTCTCCATCTCTCTCTCTACCCCTCCCCTCCCTCTCAAAAATGAGTAAACATTAAATATATGTATATAAATGATCCCAGATAAAAACAAAGAAAAGAATTTCAGGATGAATCAAAGCACAAGACAGGTTAGCTCTATGATCAATATAAATGAATACTGACTGGCTAACATAGTAACAATAACATCTTAGGGGTTTAAAACTTATGAAGAAGTAAAACATAACATCAATAGCACAAAAGGCAGGAATAGATATATGTAGTGAAATGGCTATAAAATTCCTGTATTGTTTTGAAAGTGGTAAAAGCACACATTTAAGGTACAATGTAATAATTTCAAAGATGTATATGTTGGGGCACTTGCCTGGCTCAGTTGGTAGAGGATGTGACTCTTGATCTCAGGGTCATGAGTTCAAGCCCCACAGTGGGCATATAGCTCACTTTAAAAAAAAAGAAAAAAAAGTTTTGGGGCACATGAGTGGCTCAGTTGGTTAAGTGTCTGACTCTTGGTTTTAGCACAGGTCATGATCTCATGGTTCATAAATTTGAGCCTCACATCTCCCTCTGCCCTGACAATGTGGAACCTGCTTGGGCTTCTCTCTCTGCCCTCTCTCTCTGCCCCTCCCCCACTTGCACTGTCTCTCAAAATAAACTTTTTTTTTTTTTTTTTCAACGTCTTTTATTTATTTTTTTTGGGACAGAGACAGAGCATGAACGGGGGAGGGGCAGAGAGAGAGGGAGACACAGAATCGGAAACAGGCTCCAGGCTCCGAGCCATCAGCCCAGAGCCTGACGCGGGGCTCGAACTCACGGACCGCGAGATCGTGACCTGGCTGAAGTCGGACGCTTAACCGACTGCGCCACCCAGGCGCCCCAGTCTCAAAATAAACTTTTAAAAAATTTTTTTAAATTTAAAAACATAAAAGCACATCAAATCTTGGACTACTTTTAAATTTTTTTTTTCAATGTTTTTTATTTATTTTTGGGACAGAGAGAGACAGAGCATGAACGGGGGAGGGGCAGAGAGAGAGGGAGACACAGAATCGGAAACAGGCTCCAGGCTCCGAGCCATCAGCCCAGAGCCTGACGCGGGGCTCGAACTCACGCACCGCGAGATCATGACCTGGCTGAAGTCGGATGCTTAACCGACTGCGCCACCCAGGCGCCCCTTGGACTACTTTTAAAAATAAAAAGATGCATATTGTTAATCTATAGAGTAACATGTGCAAGAAAAAAGAATATAAAACTAAAGAACTAATAACGAAGAAAAATAAAAGTACTTGGTTAATCAAAAGAAGGAAAGAAGAAACAAAAAAAAACAGAGGAAAATAGAAAATTCAACTTACGTTACGTTAAATATAAACTCAACTTATGTATAACGTTAAATATAGTAATACATTAAACATAAACTCAAGTTACATTAAATATAAAAAAAATATATGAGCTAATTAAAAAGCAAAAATGTTCGGACTAAGTTTTTTTAAAAAAGACTAGGCTACACATAGGAGAAACATTTAAAAACATTTTTTAATACATTTATTTATTTTTGAGAGACAGAGAACAATTCAGGGAGGGACAGAGAGAGAATGAGACACAGAATCTGAATGAAGCAGGCTCTAGGCTCCGAGCTGTCAGCACAGAGCCCAATGCAGGGCTCGAACCCACAAACCGTGAGATCGTGACCTGAGCCGAGATCAAGAGTCAGATACCCTTAATCGACTGAGCCACCCAGGCACCCTTAGGAGAAACATTTTAAAAATAAAGGCACAAAAAAGGTTGAAAGCAAAAGAATATAAATACTATATACCACGTATACACGAATATCACAAAGAAAACTTTAAGGCAAGAATATAAAAAGGAACATTTCATACTAATTGAGTTAATTCAACAGGAAGACAAAACAATTCTAAATTGGTATGCATCTGATAATAGAGCTTAAATATATAAAATAAAAGTTGACAGGGAAAAAAAGGATAAAGCCACAATCATATTTGGAGATTTTGACAAATGTCATTCAGTAACTAATACAACAGTAGACAAAGAAATCAGTAAGGACATAAGAGATCTGAACAATATAAATAATAAACTTGAACTTACAGACATATGTAGAACACAATACTTGATCTAAATGACAAGTGTCTAAATGACACCCACAAAATACATTATTTTTATGGGCACATAAAACAGACCATATGCTCACTAAGTCTCAACAATTTTCAAAGGTCAGGAATCATACGGAATATACTCTCTGACCACAGTGGAATTAGCTAGAAATAAATAAAGAAGTTTAACTGGAAAGATCCTCAAATATTTGGAAAGTAAGCAATGTATCTCTAAATAATCCATAAATCAAAGAAAAAATCATAAAGGAAATTAGAAATATTTTAAGATGAATGAAAGCAAAAATATGACATATCATAGCTTGCAGAACGCAGCGAAAGCAATGCTTCAAGGGAAAGTTACAACTGTGCATGTATATATTAGAAAACAAGTGAAAATCTTATAAGAGGCTAGAAAAGAACAAATCAAATAAGGTAAATTTCAGGAAGGAAATAATGAACAGAAACCAATAAAACAGAAAACATAAATAGAATTTAAAAAAAAAGAAAGCCTGGGGCGCCTGGGTGGCTCAGTCGGTTAAGCGTCCGACTTCGGCTCAGGTCACGAACTCGTGGTCCGTGGGTTCGAGCCCCGCGTCAGGCTCTGGGCTGATGGCTCAGAGCCTGGAGCCTGCTTCCGATTCTGTGTCTCCCTCTCTCTCTGCCCCTCCCCCGTTCATGCTCTGTCTCTCTCTGTCTCAAAAATAAATAAACGTTAAAAAAATAAAAAATAAAAAATAAAATAAAATAAAAAATAAAAAAATAAAAGCCAAAAGGTGGTTCTTTGAAAAGATTAATAAAATTGATAAACCTCAAGCCAAACTTACCAACAAAAAAAATCAGACTTCTCAACAAAAAGTTTCCAACCAGAAATAAAGAGGACAGGGGTGCCTGGGTGGCTCAGTCAGTTAAGCACCCAACTTCAGCTCAGGTCCTTATCTCATGGTTCATGAGTTCTAGCCCCTCGTTGGTCTCTGTTCTAACAGTGCAGAGCCTGCTTGGGATTCCCTCTCTCTCCTTCTCCCTCTGCCCTTCCCCAACTCACTTACTCACTCTCTCTCTCTTTCTCTCTCTCTCTCAAAATAAATAAATAAACCTAAAAAAATCTTAAAGATACCCCAAAATAGAGGCACTTGGCTGGCTCAGTTTGGTGGAGTGTGCAACTCTTAATCTGAGGGTCATGGAGTTCAATCCCTGTTGGGTATGGAGATTAGTTAAAAACTAAAACCAAAAAAAAAAAAAAAAAAAAAAAAAAAAAATCCCAAAATAAGCCTTTTATAAACAACTTTACATCAAAATATTTGACAATTTAGAGAAAACATACAAATTCCTCGAAAAACACAACTGACCAAAACTGACAGAAACAGGAAATCTGAATAGTCCTAAAATTATTAAAGAATTTACTCCATAATTTAAAATCCTTTTGACAAAGAGAACTCCAAGCCTAGGTAACTTCTTGGTGAAGTCTTACAAAATTTTGAGAAATAAATAATAGCCTTACATAAACTCTTCCAGAGAGTGGACAATGATGGGAAACTTCCCAATTCATTTTATTATTTTTTTTAATGTATGTTTATTTTTGAGAGAGACAAAGTCAGAATGCGAGTGGGTTAGAGGCAGAGAGAGAGGGGGAGACACAGAATCCGAAGCAGGCTCCAGGCTCTGAGCTGACAGCACAGAGCCCGACACGGGGCTCGAACTCACGAGCTATGAGATCATAACCTGAGGTGAAGTCGGATGCTCAACCAACTGAGCCACCCAGGTACCCCCCAATTTATTTTATAAGGCCAGTTACCAAACACCAACACATGAAAAAGACATTATAAGAAAATTAAAGCCAGTACCTCTCATAAATAAAGACACAAAACCTTGAATTATATTATCAGGAAATGGGTCCGGCAGCTCATGGAAAGTCTGATACGTCATGACCAAATAGGTTCATCCCAGAAACGCCAGTTTGCTCTAACACTCAAAACCCAATCACATTTGTCATTAGGTACATGCACCTAAACACAGAGTTTTAAAATATGTAGAGCAGGGGCACTTGGCTGGCCCCATCAGTGGAGCACACAACTCTTGATCTCAGGGTCATGAGTTTGAGCCCCACGTGGGGTATAAAGATTATTTAAGGGGCACCCGGGTGACTGAGTCTGTTAAGCATCTAACTCAGTTTCGGCTCAAGTCATGATCTCACAGTTTGTCAGTTAAAGCCCCACAATGGGCTGTGTGCTAACAGCTACAGAGCATGCTTGGGATTCTCTGTCTCCCTCTCTTTATCTTCCTCCCCTCACTCTTTCTCTCAAAATAAGTAAATATTAAAAAAAAATAATAAACAAAACCTTTTAAAATGAATAAAAGTATATAGAGCTAGGGGCGCCTGGGTGGCTCAGTCGGTTGAGCAACCGACTTCGGCTCAGGTCATGATCTCACGGTCCGTGAGTTCGAGCCCCGCATCAGGCTCTGTGCTGACAGCTCAGAGCCTGGAGCCTGTTTCAGATTCTGTGTCTCCCTCTCTCTCTGACCCTCCTCCGTTCATGCTCTGTCTCCATCTCAAAAATAAATAAACGTTAAAAAAAAAAAAATTAAAAAAAAAAAGAAATAAAACTACACACTTCTGAATAATCTGTGGGTCAAAGAAGACATCCCAAAGGAAATTAGAAAATATTGTCAACTGAAGTCCATGAAATATAACATATCAAACAAAATTTGCGGGGCACAGCTAACACAAGTGTTTAACAGGAAAGTGACACATTAAGTACTATTAAAAAATAAGAAAAGTCTCAAATCAGTGATCTAAGCTTCCACTTTAAGAAAACCAGAAAAAGACCAAATTAAACCCAAAGCAAGAAGAAAGCAGACAAAAATCAATGAAATAGAAAACAGAAAAATAGAGAAGTTAATGAAATCAAAATCTTGTCCTTTGAATTCAAAGATGAATACTGAAAACCTTCTAGCCAGAGTGGTTAAGACAGAGTGGTTAAGAAAAAGACACAAATCACCAGTATCAAGAATAAAAGAACAGACACCGCTGCAGACCCTACAGATAATAGAAAGATAACAAAGGAATATTATGAAAACACTTATGCCAATAAATGTGACAAGGTAGACGAAACAGACAAATACCTTGAAAGATACCAACTGTAGGGACACCTGGGTGGCTGTCAATTAAACATCCAACTTTGGCTCAGGTCATGATCTCACAGTTCGTGGGTTCAAGCCCCATGCACTCTGCATTAGCGGCACAGAGCCTACCAGGGGATTTTCTCTCTCTCTCTCTCTCTCTCTCTCTCTCTCTTTCTCTATCTCTGGCTCAGGTCATGATCTCACAGTTCGTGGGTTCAAGCCCCATGCACTCTGCATTAGCGGCACAGAGCCTACCAGGGGATTTTCTCTCTCTCTCTCTCTCTCTCTCTCTCTCTTTCTCTATCTCTGGCTCAGGTCATGATCTCACAGTTCGTGGGTTCGAGCCCCATGCACTCTGCATTAGCGGCACAGAGCCTACCAGGGGATTTTCTCTCTCTCTCTCTCTCTCTCTCTCTCAATCTCTCTGCCCCTCACCAGCTCATGCGTATGTACTCTCTCTTTCAAAATAAAAAAATAAATATTAATAAAAAGGAAGAAGTAATACCAATTCACACACGCTCTTCCAAAAACAAAAGCACAAAAAGGGAACACTTCCCAACTCAGCATGACCCCAATATCAAACCATACAAAGACAGTACAAGAAAACTATCGACCACAGATACAAAAATCTTTAAAATACTAGCAAATCAAATCCAGCAATATATAAAAAGGGTAATATATCATGGCCAAAAGGTGTGGCTTACTCCAGAAATGCAAAATTGCTTTCAAATTTGAAAATCAATCAATATAATTCACTATATCAACAGATCAAAAGCAAAAACAAAACAAAAGACAATCTCAATAGAGGCAGAGAAAGCTTTTCACAAAATCTAACATCAATTCACCATAAAAACTCTCAGCAACTAGGAACAGTAGAGAACTTCCTCAACCCAATACACCACAGCTATAAACCAGCTTCAGCTCCACGGTGAAAGACGGAACGTGCTTCCCGGAGACCAGGAACACAGGAAAGACGACCCCTCTCGCCACTTCCCCTCAGGGTTGTACACAGTAAAGGGGGACTGACAAATGGAAAGGAAGAGAAAGAGGGAGGGAGATATAAAGGGAAGAAGAGGAAGAAAGAGAAATGAAGGTAAAAAAAAAAAAAAACCCTTGTTCTCAGATGACATAATTATCTCTGTAAGAAATTGTTAAAGAATCTATAAAGTAAGGGTGCCTGGGTGACTCAGTCCATTAAGCGGCCGACTCAATTTCAGTTCAGGTCACGATCTCACTGCACTGTGAGCGCAGGGCCTGCTTGGGATTCTCTCTCTCCCTCTCTCTCAAAACAAATAAACTCTTCCAAAACAAAAAAGAATGGGGGCACCTGGGTGGCTCAGTTGGTTAAGCATCTGATTTCGGCTCAGGTCACATTCTCTCTCGGTTCGTGGGTTCGAGCCCCATGTCGGGCTCTGTGCTGACCGCTCAGAACCTAGAGCCTGCTTCCAATTCTACGTCTCCCCCTCTGTCTGTCCCTCCTCCGCTTGCACTCTTTCTCTCAAAAATAAATAAACGTTAAAAAATAATAATAAAATAAAAACAAAAAAGAATCTATAAAGTATATACAGCTAATAAATGAATTTATAGCAAAATCACAAGATATACTGATATACCCAAGCCTACTCTATCTGTATGTTGGCAACAAACTAGAAGTTGAAAAGAAAAACTGACATAAGCATAAAAAAAAAAAATGCATGTTTCATAAATCTAAAATATAAGTGAAAAATGTATATGGTAAAAACTACAAAATATTGCTGAGAGAAATTTTTAAACGTCTAAATAAATATATGTATCTTGCTACGGATTAGTAGACTCAGTACTGTTAAGATGACAACTTTCTTCCCAAATTGCACAGATTCATTTCCAATCAGTATTTCAGCAAGTATTTTTGAAGAAAATAACAACCCAATTCTCAAATTTACATGGAAATGCAAATGACCTAGAATAGCTCAATAACCTTGTTTTAAAAAGGCGGTGTGGGGGGGGGTGCACCTGGGTGGTTCAGTCAGTTAAGCATACAACTTCCATTCAGGTCATAATCATGTGGTTCATGAGTTCGAGCCCCACGTCGGGCTCTGTACTGACAGCTCAGAGCCTGGAGCCTGCTTCAGATTCTGTGTCTCTCTCTTTCTGCCTCTCCCCGGCTTGTGCGCACGCATTCTCTCTCTCTCTCTCTCAAAAATAACATTAAAAATAATAAAAAATAAAAATAAAAAGGACAAAGTGAAGATTCATACTACCCGACCTCGACACTCCCTGTGAAGTTATACTGATCGAGCCTGTGTGGTGTTGGTGAAAGGTTAGACACACAGATCAGTGGGACAGAACAGAGTCCAGAAAAGTCCACACTAATATGGCCAAGTGATTTTTTTACATAGGTGCAAAGGTAACTTATTTTTTCTTAATTTTTTAAATGTTTTTTTTTATTTATTTTTGAGAGAGACACAGAGTGTGAATGGGGGAGGGGCAGAGAGAGAGGGAGACACAGAATCTGAAGCAGGCTCCAGGCTCCAGGCTCCAAGCTGTCAGCACAGAGCCCAACGCAGGGCTCAAACTCATGAACTGCAAGATCATGATCTGAGCCAAAGTCGGACGACAAACTGACTGAGCCACCCAGGTGCCCTATGTGCAAAGGTAATTAAATGGAGAAAAAATATTTTCCAAAAATAGTGCTGAAATAAGTGAACATCCACATGCAAGAGAGTCTCAAACATACCTCACACATGATGGTACAAAAATTAACTCAACATGGTTCATACACCTAAATGTAATACGTAAAACCATACAACTTGCAGAAAAGAAACTCTGTGACCTCAGTTTGGGCAGAGTTCCTTTTCTTTTTTAAATCATTTTTTTTTTTTTTTAAGTCTGCTTTCCTCCCGGTGTGCAGCTCGACCTCACAACCCTCTGAGATCCCGAGTCTCGAGGTTCCCCAACTGAGCCAGCCGGGTGCCCCAGGGTTAGGCAGTGTTCCTTGATATGACACCAAAACCATATTCCACAAAAGTAAATCCTGGAGTATCTCCCTGTAGCTAAAACAACGTGAGCACGATAACGACAGTACTGCATTGTAACTCAAATAATAAAATAAGTATCTCAGTCCATACTCACATAAAAATTGAAAAAATAAATAAATAATGAAGAAGGGACAGGCCCTCTTTAAAGTTTATTTCTTTTCAGGGAAAGAGAGTGAGAGCATGTGTGAGCAAGGGAGAGGTGGGGGGAAGAGAGAGAATCCCAAGCAGGCTCCATGCTATCAGTGCAGAGCCCAACGCAGGGCCCAAACTCATGAACTCCTGAAACATGAGATGAGGACCTGTCTGAGCCAAAATCAAGAGGCGGACACTTACTTAACTGACTGAGCCACCCAGGTGCCCCAGGACAGCTCTTCTTTATAGAAAATCCCAATTAATAGAAGTAGAAGGCATGACAGAAATAAAAAATTGCCATTAGAAGAACACAGTAATGGAGCATCTGGGTGGCTCAGTCAGTTGGACATCCGACTTTGGCTCAGGTCACGATCTCATGGTTTGTGAGTTTGAGCCCCGCGATAGGCTCTCTGCTGTCAGCACAGAGCCTGCTTTGGATCCCTCCCTCTCTCTGCCCCTCCCTTGCTGGTTCTCTCTCTCTCTCTTTCAAAATAAATACATAAAGTTAAAAAAAAAAAAAAAAGCCTGTTACAGGCAATCTACCAATGGATGCTAAAATTAGTGGACAAAGATTCGAAGATGAACAGGATAGATGCATAGTTTTAAAGTATTTCCTGCAAGATATGTACTGATTACAAAAGGAATGAAGGCAAACAACAGAACAACGAACTAACATTTCACCAAAAATGATCTACAGATGGCCATAAACACATGAAAATATGCTCTGTAGCATTATTCCTTGGGGAAATGCAATTGAAAACCAGGAGGAAATACACCTACTAGAACGGATAAAATTAAGTCTGACAGCGGCTGGCTGGAGGCTATCAGCTGCAAATCTCACGTACTACAGGTGGGAGTGTAAGATGGTCCGGCCACCCTGGAACACAGTTCAGCAGTTTCTTACAAAGTTAAACATAAACCACAAGCCCCAGCAATGACACTCCTAGTTATTTACCCCAGAAAAATGAAAATTTATGTCTATCGAAGACCTACATGTGAATCTTTATAGCAGTTTCAGGCAAAACCTGGAAACAATCCAAATGCCCATCAACTGGTGAACAGGTAAACTAACTGTGGTCCTTCGTTGGAAGAGAATGAATACTACTCAGCGATGAAAGCACGAATGAATCTCAAAGGCGTCAGACTAGGTGAAAGATACCAGATGCGCAAGGCTCCGTACTGTATGACACCTCACGCGTAATAACACCGTACAAAACGGGAACCTGCCAGAACAGAAGGGAGACTGGCAGGTGCCGAGGGCGGAGGATGAAGGCCTGCAGAGGGGAGTGAGAGAACTTCTGCGGTCAGAGAGACATCCCATATGCTGATGGTGGTGGCTGTTACATAATTTTTCTTATTTTTAAAAAATGTTTGTTTATCTATTTTGAGAGATAAAGCTCGAGCAGGGGAGAGGCAGAGAGAGAGAATCTCAAGCAGGCTCCACAGTCAGCACAGGGGCTTGATCACACAACCGTGAGATCATGACCTGAGCTGAAATCAAGAGTCAGACACTTAACCGACTGGGTCACCCAGGTGCCCCTAGAAGTCTTTATTCACTTGTGTGTATGTGTTATAATTCACAATAAAAAAAATATAATATTTAGGGGCACCTGGGTGGCTCAGTCAGTTGAGCATCCAACTTCGGTTCAGGTCATGATCTCGCAGCTTGTGGGTTCAAGCCCTGCGTGGGGCTCTGTTGCTGACAGCTCAGAGCCTGGAGCTGCTTAGCATTGTGTCTCCCTCTCTCTTTGCCCCTCCCCCGCTCACACTCGCGATCTCTCTCTCTCTCTCTCAAAAATAAACGTTAAAAAAAAATTTTTTTACGTACAATATTTCAAACAAATGTAAAGAGGCCTAATCCTATGACCTAGCAATTACACCCAAGGAAAATCAGGTGCAGATGCTCACCCAGACACCTGCACCAGGAACATCCACGGCAGCACCAGTCAGAGTAGCCTGCAACTAGAAACCATCCTAATGCCCGGTAAGAGCTGAATGGATAAAGAAATAGTAGAACGCTCCAAAAGGCTACTACACAGCAATGAAAACGAGCAATCCACAAGTACGTGCAGCAACGGGGGCCAATTTCATAACACGACAACACAAGTGGAAAAAGGCAGTCACAAAACACACATACATACCATTCCACTCATAAAGTACAAAACAGGTGAACCAGGAAGTCAGAATAATGGTCCTGCAGGGGTGGGGTGTTGGTAGTAACTGAAAGGGAGGGCCCTGGGCGCAGGTAATATTCTGTTTTTGATCCAGTTCCTGCTTGCATGGGTGTTTGCAATCTCTGAAATTCAGTGAACTTGGATCTCTTAAAATACGTGCAGTTTTCTCCATATTGTGCTTCATATTACACTTCAATAGAGAGGGTTTTTAATTAAAAAAGAAAAAAAGAGAAACAAAGCCTACCCATCGGAATGAAGAGTCCGCCGTCCTCTGTCTCATCCTCAGCTTGCGGAGCCAGAGTCCCAAGTGGCTTCTCTTGGGGACAGGCACAGACATGTGACGGAGGGGACTTCCCAGGCAGGGCTCCCGGTTTGGCAGAGTGGGCGCCTAGAGGCAGTGAAGGCATCTCCCCTCCAGACTGAGGTTTTCCTGGAAGAATCACAAGGGTTGCTCCACACTGTGCCCATTTGCAATCATACCAGGTTGCAGAAATCAGCATTTTGTTATAAAGTCCTCTTCAGCTGGGTAATTTCATTAATGATGCACGTACTACATAGGTATTCCTCTCTCTTAAAGACAGTATCCTAAGAAAAATACCGAAATCAAAGCTCAGATCCAATTTGCTCATCTAATGTCAGGGAGCTGAACCAGATAATTGCTAAGGTCTTTCTACTTCTAATATGCTTTGAGTTATGCATTTTTTTCCTATGGAGAAATCAGAACCCTAATAGTGGGGTGGGGGGTGTTATACTTCTGATGACAAAGGGACATTTTATATGGACAATCATTAACACCACATTTAATCTCTATAAATGATATCCATTACAAAATGTCCTGAACTTTCTGACTCTGTAAATTTTACAGAGCAGGAGAGTAAAAACCACCATCAAATTATAAATACGTGGTTGATTCTATGGTTCACTAGACAACTTTCTCCTTTTCATCTCAACTCTTCATCGGTGCCATCGTTCCTTCTTCTGGGGAAGATGGGGTGTTCAAAAAGCAAAGCACTCATGCTGTATCAAAAGTAAACATTAGAACCAAGTTGTCACGAGGAGAAGAATACATACAGGCTTGTGTACGGGCGGAATAGCTACAGACTATACACAAGGGACTGCTGAACTGCCTGCCTGCTTCTAAGACAAAGACCTGGGGTCCAGAGGACAGAGTGAAGGGGTGCCTACCTTTTCACTATGCACCCTCTGTATTTATGAATTTCTTCCATGTCTGCATATCATAAAGTCAAAAAATTTTTAGGGGCGCCTGGGTGGCTCAGTTGCTTAAGCGTCCAACTTTGGCTCAGGTCATGATCTTGCAGTTTGTGGGTTCGAGCCCCATGTCAGGCTCTGTACTGACAGCTCAGGGCCCGCTTTGGATCCTCTGTCCCTCTCTCTCTGCCCCTCCCCGGCTCGCTCGCTCTCTCTCAAAATTAAATAAACATTTTTAAGAAATCCATTAAGAAGGAAGATCTCATGAAATAAAATTTTTTTTTTTTCAAAAAAAGATCAGGTTGTTTATCACTGAGCTCTGCCCAAAGTAGCCTCTATACTCTCGACTCCTACCTCATCAACATGGCCAGTTTCAACTGGTGTAAACAGGATTTGAAACTGGACCACCCTCCACACTCCAACAAAGAAAAGAAGTTTTAGTTTTAAATTAAGTATGAATCAATCATTGACTGCATTTACTCTTCAATCTTCCATCCTCCATTTCTGGAGCCCATGGTTACTCCACGACGTCAAAACATCTGAGGGCTTTTGCTTTTAACGGGGACTGGACAAGAAGTGAAGTCCTGAGTCCGTCAAATCAAAAGTTCCTCTCAGTCAAATACCTTAGAAAAGAGAACTTCAATCAACAGCACAGCATAGTGCTCTCATTTTTAAAAAAAATTTTTTAATGTTTATTTATTTTTGAGAGAGGGAAAGAGACAGAGCGTGTTCAGGGAGGGGCAGAGAGAGAGAGAGAAGGAGACACAGAATCCAAAGCAGGCTCCAGGTTGTCTCTGAGCTGTCAGCACAAGCCTGATGCAGGGTTCGAACTGGTGAACCAAGAGATTATGACCTGGGCCGAAGTCAGATGTTTAACCAACTGAGCCACCCAGACGCCCCAACATAGTGCTCTCATTTAGTCAACACTCTTCATAATTTTTAGATTAATGGTGTCAACATTTCAAAACTGAACCAACATAAAAGACGTTTTAAACAAACATACGAGAAGCTCACTTTGGTAGCTAGTTTCCATCGCTACTTTTACTACGGAAAACACATCTGGAACTACTCTAACACTGTCCCTACCGTTTATAGGCTGCACCAGTCTCTACATAGAGAAAACGTTCCTTTTTATTTTTCTTTTTTATTTTTTCAGTTGTATTTAAGTAATCTCTACACCCAACAAAGGACTCAAACCCGACCCCAAGATCAAGAGTCACACACTCTTCCAACTAAGGCAGCCAGACACCCCGAAAATGTTCCTTTCCTATTACCCAATCATGTTGCTTCTCAACTTAACTCTCCTCTCAGAGAACCCCACAGGACCCCCGCTTTTCCTTCCCTCTGTCCGTGTGCTGGAGGCTGAAAGCCCCTAGAAACGGAAGCTGAGAAGAGTGAGAGAGACACAGAAGGGAACGCCTCACACAGAGCACATCTGTAACTTGTTTACTGCCAGCCTAAGAACTGCGAATGGATAACATGAAAGTAATTCGCTGAGAAATGCCCAAGGCAACTAATTACGAGCTGAAATCTGCCGAAGTTAATCATTTTTACAAAACAAAGAAAAAAAAGCACGAGGAGAAATTAGATCATATAAATCAATTTTAAAAGAACAATTAAAATTCTGAAGACAAAAAAAGAGGCTGGGGGTGGGGGGAAAATTCTGTTAGAACACACACCAGTGCAGACGGAGTTTAATCCCTAGCACCTGCAGCCTAGAAACGATTTAGCAGGTGCACGGAATGCAACAACTCGCTGACCGGGTAGCCCTGGGACATGTGTTCCTAAACCCTCAGGAGATGTCTGACATGTCCCACAGTACGAACCCTTATATTCTATGTTCTTTCCCATACACACCTAGGGTAGTTTAATTTATAAATTAGGCAGGGAGGTTACCAATAACTAATCATAAAAGAGAACAATTAAAACAATATACCGTAAAAAGTTATGTGAATGTGCTCTCCCCTCTCAAAATATCTTCCTGTCCTGTCCTCACCTTTCTAGTGATGACGTGAGATGACGAAATGCCTACGTGAGGACAGGATGTGAGGTGAGTGACGCAGCCTTGTGACCCGGTGTTAGGCCACTACTGACCTTCTGACGACAGTACGTCAGGAGGATCATCTGCCTCCAGACCGAGGTTGATTGCGGATAACTGAAACTACGGATAAAGGAGAACTACTACACTTCAACCCAGACTTTTTTTGTCCTTGTTTTTGTTTTTTTATGTACTCATAATACTAAAATGTTACTTACAAGAGAACAAAACAACTAAAAGAACATACAATAAATTCTTCTTAAGATTTCTTTTTTTTTTAATGTTTATTTTTTGAGAGAGAGAGAGCACACAAGATCACGAGCAGGGGAGGGGCAGAGAGAGAGGAAACACAGGATCGGAAGCAGGCTCTGCACTGACAGCAGAGAGCCCAATGTGGGGCTTGAGCACAAGAACCATGAGATCATGACCTGTGCGAAAGCCAGACACTTCACTGACTGAGCCACCCAGGCACCTCTTTAAGATTTCATTTTTAAGTAATCTCTACACAGGGCTTGAACTCACAACCCTGAGATCAGGAGTCACATGCTCTACCGACTGAGCCAGCCAGGCACTCCTGTACTAATTTTAGTAGTAATTACTGTGGGTAGTAAGGTTGTGGGTGATTTTTTTTCTACCTTAAATTTTTCAGTATTTTTAAAAATGCATATATATGAATTTTTAGTCTTCTTTTCTGTTTTGTATGTTACATTTCTTTTTTTATGTTTTTAAGTTTATTTATTTAGAAAGAGAGCTTGTGCACACGAGAGAGAGAGAGCGAGCACACACAGGGGGAAGAAGCAGAGAGAGAGGAGAGACAGAATCCCAAGCAGGCTCTGCACTGCCAGCACAGAGCCCAAAGCGGGGCTCTCACAAACCCTGAGGTCACTACCTGAGCCAAAATCAAGAGTCAGACGCTTAACCAACTGAGCCACCCAGGCGCCCCTTGTATATTACATTTCTATTTAGCAAAAATTAAACAAAAAGTTACTCACGGGGAGAAAAAGGATTCTGGATAGACACCCTCATAAGGTCCTTCTTTTCCAGGTACTGCTTGTATACACAGCTCATTACAGTGCAAGATGGCAGAATTCACTTCTAATTATCCAGCCTCGTGAGGGGGAGTGGTATTACAGCTGACCGTAAACAACGAACGTTTATCTCATTCACCCACGCCTGGACCTCTGAAAACTAACCCCTGGAAACGTCTGTAGACCCCACTCCTCAGCAGCAGGTGACTCTGAAGCCCTGGGGATCACCCACCCCGCCCTACTTGACTCCCGGGCCCTTTCCAGATCCCCTGCCTTCGCGTCACAAACACGCCCGGGCCTGAAGGAGACATTTCAGTGGCCCTGCTGTCCCCCAGGGCCATGTCCACCCTCTTGCCATGGAGCAGACACTGCTGCCCTCCTCCTCCCTCACCACACCTCCTCGTCCCAGAAACTCCCCTGCACCCTCTCCAGTGCAGCCTTCCGTCAGGCCCCATCCTCCTCTTTCCTTAGTCACGAACTTTCAAATGAAGTGCCTCGTTCTGGACACCCCTCCTTCCTGAGATTTCTCCTATCACTTCCCCAGTTTTCCCTCTCTGCCATCTTCTTCCTCAGCCTTAGATTGTCAACTTCCTCCACGTTCCTTTCCACACAGAAGCACAACTCACACTTTGAACATTTCTGCTCCCACGTCTCACCAGACTCCAATCTCAGAGTTGTATTTTATCTTGACGGCCCCAAATCAGCTCAGGCAGCACGCGTGGAAGGACGAACTCCTCTCCAAGTGCCTCAGTGCCCGTGCCTGGAAGCTGTCCGACCCAGCACTGGGGCCAGAGAACTGAAACGATGCCAGTCTCTGAGCAAGACTCATTCTCCCTCCTGATGTCTCTAGGGTACGCCTTTTTCTGACCTCACTGCCAACATCCCAGACTGACCCTCTGTAAGGTCTCACGGGGAAGCCAGCAAGGCTCTGTGTCATCCGCACCCGCACTGCCCCTGGGAAGCCCTGCTACATGCCCGCACACACAGCACCTCAGCGGGACGGCGGAACCTCTGGGGGACCGCGGAACTTCTGCGGGACCGCGGATCCTCCGGGGGACTGCAGAACCTCTGCGGGACTGCGGAACTTCCGGGGGACCGTGGATCCTCCGGAGGACGACGGAACCTCTGCGGGACCGCGGAACTTCTGCGGGACCACAGATCCTTCGGGGGGCTGCAGAACCTCTGCGGGACGGCGGAACCTCCGGGGGACCGCGGATCCTACGCAGGGCTGCAGAATGTGCTGCTCCACCTCCTCTCCTTCCCCGCTCTATGGAACCCCACCAACCCAGCCAGTCCCAATTTCAAAAATCCGAATGACCCCTACCAGACACCCCAGCGCCTACATATTGCCTTCAACTGCTCCAAATGGATAATATGGTTATGTCTCGTCTTCCCAGCTACCCTAGAATAGAGCTTCCTGACGGGAGAACTATGCTTTCTGCTCCTCTTACTTGTGAACCAGCCATCACCTACAGGACGAGGTCCAGTGCTTGAGCATGAAAAACAAAGCCCTTCACAGTCTATACACAACCCACCACCCGGAAGTCATCTCTCACTTCTTCCAAGCAACCACCTCACCATCCTCTTCTGCCTCGGCGCCTACTACCCTTGGCCTAAGATACCCCCTGCCACCATCTGTCAAACTACGACTCCTCCCTCGAGGGTTACATCATCTCTTCAGAGCCCCGCCCAAAGTCCCAGGCAGTAGTGCCTCCTTCAAGCGGCTGCCTCTCCTCCAAAAGCCCTGCTGCACAGACACAACCGAATCACAAAAGGCCACATAGTTCACCCCTAGAAAGGAAAGGATACAGAAGAGGATCTAGGGAAAGGGAGGGAGAAGGTCTCCACCCACTCATACAGTTCACTGCCGACCCCCACGAGCTCCACAGTCCCAATCCCACACTGGGTCAGTTTCCCCTTTCAGAAACACTGCTTTGTAAGGGAATGCCACCTAGCACCGACCGAGGAAACGTGGCTTAAGCCGTTTCATATCTTACCTCCTTCTTCCTTGACTTCTTCACTAGGCTCTCCTGAAAAAGGCTCCTTTGTAACAGGATGATCTCCTCTATCTTCTTGGGGAACTGGCCCAGGCCTGAGTGCAATCTTCTTCCCTCTCCTTGAGCCAGGGGCCTGGAGCTTTCCTTTACCAGTGTGTACAACAAGAGGCTGAGAAGACTCCAAGGAAGGTAGGGCGATGCCCTGAGAGATGGCCGCGTCAACAGCTTCCAGAACTGGTGCGTTTGTGTCCTGGGTGAGCACCCTGGAGCTCAGAGGTGGATCCTCCTCACCAAGCTGATTTCCTGCCTCCTGCGCGGACTGCACTTGGAGGCCAGCCGCTCTGCCATGACTTGGACCCCCAGAGAGTGACGCTGACCCCAAGTCTTTCACCTGGTCAGTCACTGGTTTAACAGCGGACTCCAGGTCTAGGTCCTCTTCCTCCTGGCTGCCCTGGTGCTGTGGGGACCCAGTCACCGTAGTCCTTCTCTTCTTACAGGGCAACATTGTACAAGTCCCACCTGGGTTCCATCCTGAAAGGAGAAAAGCAAGTTCTTATCACCTTCATATTAATTAATGATAACAGCATTTCTTCAAGCACCTTTCCACTTATTCATGTTCAGTCAGGGACACAGTACTTTAGACCAAATGCACAACTTCCCACTTATTTTCTTTTTTTTTTTTCTTTTTTTTTTACATCTATTTATTTTTGAGAGACAGAGTGAGACAAAGTGAGAGTGGGGGAGGGGCAGAAAGAGAGGGAGACACAGGATCGGAAGCAGGCTCCAAACTCTGAGCTGTCAGCACAGAGTCCGATGTGGAGCTCCAGCCCACGGACCGTGAGATCATGACCTGAGCTGAAGTCGGACGCTCAACCAACTGAGCCACCCAGGCGCCCCCGCAACCTCCCATTAGATGGGAGAGGAGTGACCGTGGTCAGAGTGCCGGGTTCAAACCCTAACTCCACCACCGATTAGCATGTTATCTTGGCTGAGCAACTTAACCTCTCTAATCTTCAGTTTCCTCAACTGAAAACGACAGTAATTGTTCTTACCTCATAGGGTTGCTCTAAAAATCAAACAGTAAGTGATTAGTAAACGTCAGTGATCGTTACTATCAGGGAGGCAGAACAGCATGATGCCGAGAGCAAAGTGGGAGTCACACTGTCTGCATTTGTTTCCCAAGTCAGCTTCTCTCCAACTTTCTGAAACTGCATAAATTACTTAACCTGAATCTCAGTTTCTTCAGCTATAAAATGAAATACAAACAGCATCTATGTCATTAAATAGTAATTTATCACATCAATAATGTGTGCTATTGCTGTTTTCATAAACAGGTAGCCCCATCAACAGAAACAACCCAAAAGCAAAGTGTGGTTGTTTAAAAAGGTTAAGCTATATTAATAGAAATTCTGTTTTGAAAACAAGAGATTCCTATCATTCTCTATGCTATGTTACTTCTCAACTCTTGGCCTCAATTCCAGTTTTCACATCCTAAGGGCAACAACTGGAGGGCATCTTCTTTTACATTCTTATAGCACCTGTTTGTAAACCTCTTTTACAGTATTTATCACTTTTGTTATTCTCCTGTCTGTCTCCTTCCCATCCCTCCTTCCCTCGAAACTACGTGCTCTTTGAGGAAAAGGATTCTTTCAACTAGTACCCCTAGTACTTGGCAGGATGTGCCTACTGGATACTCAGTGAATGCTCCCTGAAGAAACGAAATAATGAATGAAAGCGCATGAACTTCTGAACTTCCTATCCCTAGCTTATCCTATGCACTTGGACCACGAGTTAAGCATCGTATGGAAAATGACTACATCATTCTACCCAGAAAAACTGTACTCTCATTAAAATAGGTCCAGGAATAAAATAAGTTGCCTAGTGTTATGCTAACAATGCTCAGGCAAAGTCTGAATGCCCATCTATCAGAGCACTACATGAAAGCCTGGACTAGAGGAGTAAGAAAGTTCTCTTTCAGTCTCAACTGTGATGTGATTTTAAACCTCCCTAATTCAGGAACGCCCGGTTGGCCCAGTAAGTGGAGCGCAGGACCCTTGATCTCAAGGTCATGAGTTCCAGTCCCACATTGGGGAGATTACTTAATAGAAGCAAAATAAAAACTTTTTAAAAACAAATAAAACAAGCCTCCCTAATTCAGGCACCAGGAAATCCCCACCCCAAAATCAGCTGATGGCCTTTTCTTAGTTATTAAAGACTCTGTCGACCCCTGTGAGGGGAGGGCGGTGAGGAGGTAAGAGGTGGAGTGGGAGCAGCTAGAAGAGTCCTACATTTCGGAGACGAATGACAGCTTCAAAAAAGAAAAAGGACAGAAAGAAGGCAGCTACTAGTCAAAGTCAGCAGCGCGCAGAGATGGGCTCCAGACACTTCGAACGCAGCAACCCTAAAAAGGCCCCCGCCTTGGGAACTCGAGTCACCCTTAACAGGGTGAATGAACGCGACTCCGGGGCAGCGCCAGCGCGGGCCGGTCCGGGGAACAGATTTCACCAGGGGGTCCTGAGCGCGCTTCCCACCGCGGCGCCGAGAGCCGGCCGCGGTCCCCACGCCCCGCCAGACACCTTCACGCTCCACCTCCCGTCACGCACCCCACGCCAGCCCTCAGGCCCGACCCCTCGGCCCGGACGTCCAGCTCCCACCCGCCTCTTCCCGCCCCGCCGCACGCGCCCCGCCGCCCTCACCAGCCGACCAGATCCCGCGGAAACCCAACCCCGCTCCCGCCGGAAGTCAGCCAACGGCAGCGACTGACGTGCGCGCCCCCGAGCCGCGGTGCGCGGCGCCAGCCAAGGAGCATGCGCTGACCTCCAGGCGCCATGCTAGGTGCGGGCGGACTGAAGCCGGCACGTCGGTTGTTGGCGAAATTTAAAGGAATGTCTCGCTTTGAGCTGTCCCACTCAAAACAAAGCTGCGGGTTGCAATTCAGTGGCTGAGGTTGACATCTCTCTAATCCTTCTCGCCGCGAGATACCAGGAATCGGGACCGAGAAATGGCGAACTCATAAAATTGCAGAAAGAGGACTCCTGGCTTACAAATAGTGCGGTTTTCTGAATAAAGTGAATGCGATCTGGAACTCAACCCGTAGTGATTATTGATGCTGTTTCATACTCTTCTTGATGCTGTATCATACTCTTCATTTCACAAAATGTTTTCATTTACGTTATCATAGGTGATTTGATCTTCACAAGAAACAATGTATATTATACCTTCCAATTTACACAGAAATTTCTGTCTCAGCTGGAAAGGTGGTTTCACAAAGACACACAGCTATCAAGGGGAATTGGGCATCCTCTAGCTTCTAGTGCCATGATCCAGTGCCCGGGAAGGTGCCTGGGGCAGAGAGTCGATGTTTATTAATTCAATACATGGGTTTTGAATGATTCCTAGAACCATGTTCTTTACACTTTTCTAGAAGGACAGAATGTCGGAGTTGAAAAAACACTGTCTCAATTTACAGGTGAAGCATCAACAAATATTTATGCACTTAAATAATTTGATCCTGATCCTGTCTGTAAACAAGATGAAAGCATCCACAGCCAAAGAGAGTGAAATTGAGGTAATCATGGAGATTACTGCCAGTAGTCTATAACCTGAATCACCCTACCTCTCCCAAATGCCAAGGAAGTCTCTAGAAGGTTGGAGTTTTGTCTGTCCTGTTTTTCAACCTGCAGAATACACAGATCTGTTGGTTTGCTCTTGTTCTGCCCTTATCTACTCCCTCTCTCTCTCTCTCTCTCTCTCTCTCTCTCTCTCTCTCTCCCCCTAAGCAGCCCTATGCACTTGAAGCTTTTGGAAGAGAAATACCCACTACCTTTGACACACGAGCCTTAAAAAAGAAAAAAGAAAAAACAAAACAAAACTTTAATTTACACACCACAAAATCCATCCGTAGATTGTAGAATTTTGCTTCTACAATTATTCCCAGTAACTTTTCAGAGTTATGCAACATCACCTGGTTTAGTCTTTAATCAGAGCTGTTGAAGTTTAAATAAGTTCCCATAATAACCTTTAGCGGTCTCAGAAATGCCTAACAATAATGGCAAACGATACTGAAATGCAGGCAGTATAGAATTTTCTTTTTCCAAAATTCTGGAGTCCCTGTCATCCAGAACATTCTGCCGCTATATTAAGCCCCGGAACCCGGAATCACAGGATGTATAGGACCTCAGATGAAAATGTACCTACACTTCTGGCTCGGGCCGCGGGGCTTCTCGCCTTAGGGACCCACAGCCCGCCAGTGGGCGGGGTCTCGTCCCCAAGAAATCTCGGCGACGGGAGGGGTCCCCTCGCGGAGAGCTTCCGGAAAGGGGCCGGGCCTGACTTCCGGAGCTTTTCGGACGGAGGCGGAGTCTTCTGCCGAGGGCCGTTCGGAAGAAGGCGGGGCCTACCTCGCATCAGGACCAGTCTGGCTGCACCTGCATCCTTCGCTCAGAGCATCCCTGGAGCATCTTAGGAGGCGCCCGCAGCTGGCAACCAGGGGCCCGGCCGTCGCAGGAGGCGTCCGCCAGATACCTCCCCCCCTCCCCTGAGCTAGCGCTCTACCGCGGCGGCCTCGGTGCTGGCCGGGCGTCCCCAGACTTGGCCGACCACTGAAAAAGCATTTACAGCAATAGCCTCTGATTACGACATGGCTGAGATCACCAATATCCGACCTAGCTTTGGTAAGTAGAGCCGGGAAAACTAAGCCCGGGCCAGTGGAAACGTCTGCGAAGCCAGAGGAGCCCAGTGCTGGGAGGGAGCGGAGCCCACACCCGGCCCCCAAGCGCCAGCCCCCGCCAGGATGGGGCCTGCGGCGGCGGGCGGCGCCTGAACTTGAGCTGCGGGCTGCAGAGCTGGCCAGGCCCGGGACTTGCCGGGGGTCGCGGGTCCCCACGGCCGCCGAAACCTGTGTGGGCCGCGTCCGCGCGCTGGAGGGGGATGTGGGGGAGGGCGGGGGAGCGGGACGCGGACCCCTCCCCCTCGGGGCGCGCAGGGCGGTGCCCCCTGCTCCCCCTCCCACTGCTCCTCGGGCTGCGGGGGAGGGCGGCGGCGGGGGATGGGCGCCAAGATGGCAGCTGGGGGGGACCTGGGGGAGGGGGGCTGGAGGCGGGGGGCCGGCTTCGGGGGGGGGGGGAGCCTGGGCTGCGGGGGAGCGCGCGGGGAGCCGCTGCCCGGCCGGCGGGGCGCGGGGCGCGGGGCTGGCGGCCGCCGAGGGCCCTCGAGCGCGGTTCTGCACCGTAATGGTGGGTCCGTCCGCTGCTACCAAATGGCGCTTGGCGCTGCCGAGCCGGGGATGACGTGATGTCTATTCTGGGCCTCCTGGCAGCGCCCAGGCCCCTCTCCCCGGGCCTTTGTTCCCTGTTTCCCTGGCTGGCTTTTCCGAGAGGGGGACTCACCGCGCTGGCGCTGGCGGGGGCGCGGGCCCGGCCGGGGGGGGAGGGGCGGGGGAGGCCGGGCCCGGGGGAGGCCGCTTTGTGTACCCGGGAAGGCATTACGTCACCTCGGAGCGGCTGGCCCCCGACCCGGGCCTCCGGGCTCTCGGCTCGGCTGCACGCCCAGGGGCGGAGAGTGGAGTGGAAAATGGGAGGAAGAAGGGAAAGAAAAGCTGGGCGCGCAAGTGTTTTCCTCTGTGGGGCTTCCTCCAAAATGGGCCAGGGGTGCAGACTTCCTGGGCCAAAAATCGAGGAGTTGCCCTGCTCCTCCCTCACGTCTACCCCAGCTTGGATGAGCGTTGCTGCCGGCCAAGGGGTCCTTCACATCCCCTAAGACAGCCTGTCTGTCCCTCAGACGACCCAGAAATCTCGAGCATCCAGACCACAGCTTTTAGGGTGGGGCCGTAATCCAAGTAGGAAATGGCTTTTCTCACTCCCCAGTAAGAGGTTCATGGAAACAGAAGCCAATGAGCTCTCCCACCTCACTATCAGAAAGAAGACATCCGAGCAGGGGAAGCATCCAGAAAACAGATCACACCCATTAGCTACTGGTTCCCACTGATTCCCAAAGGCTAAACCTTAGCTGTATTTCTTTCTTACACTTCATTCACCTTCTGCGTCTTTATCTTTGAGTCCCGAATTTCCGAAATAGGTGGCCCTTTTGTGGTTACATGAGCACTCCGTGATTTTCGCACTGCTGTTTTTCTTCTTACACCTTCTTTCCAACATCACTCTTCTCTAATTGCGCTTCCAGGTTCCTGAGAAAGTTAGAAGTTACGAAACATAATGCAGTAGTTTCTTTTAGGGGGAAAAGAGAAAAAAGATTTTTCAAAGACGGGGGCACCTGGGCGGCTCAGTCGGCTCAGACCATGATCCCGGGGTCATGGGATCGAGCCCCTTGTTGGGCTCGGCACTGAGTGTAGAGCCTGCTGATGAGTCTCTCTCTCTCTTTCTCTCCCTCGGCCCCCATCTCCCCTCTCTCAATTTAAAAAAAGAGAGAGCGAGAAAAGATTATTTCAGCCTTTTACGTACTCCATTTTATTTCGTCCTTACGGTATCCTCCAGTTTTAGCATTATTATATATATTTGCCAGATGAGGAAACTGAAGTTCAGTGAGATAAAGTAACTTGGGGTAAAGTCAAACAAACACGCAAGGGTAGTGCTAGGATTCAAACCAATGTCCAGTTGACGCCAAAACAAAGTCCGTTGTCATTTCACTGTGTCACCCTGGCCCACTTGACAGGGAAAGGCTGTTTGATGTTTTGGCACAGGGAGTGTCAACAGCAGGTCTGGTCAAAGGCTGAGAGAGCTGGGCACAGCCCCAATATGGCTCCCAGGTCTTTAGGCGGGTACAGAGGGTCCTACGTAGCTGCCACTTCTGACTTCCTCACATCTCACAGAGTACTTCATTTCAGATGCCTTAGCCCTCGGGAGATACACCAAGCCAACACTCAATTATCCGTGACCTTGGAGGACAAAAGGAGCAAGCAGTCACTGCAATTTACGACTACTTTAGAACGCTGGCTTCAGCCATTAGTTCCGACTTCCTTTTCCCACCAAGCTTTTGACTAAAGCAAGACAGAGGGTTCTGAGTTTCAGCATCTGATTTTTTCTAGTTCACTGCCTTGGGTGTGGGGGAGAGAGACGGGGGTTAACAGATACGAAAATGAAGAAGAAAATGGGGCAAGAGTGGGAAACCAGGTAGAGGAGAGCAGCTGGATAAGCCACGGATGGCTTCATCTGCTTGTCTTCGTTCCCTTCTCTATCCCCCTGAAAGTGGGAGTCCTTCCTCTTCTCTCTACCCATCCCACCCCCATTTTCTTTTTTATTATTATTATTTTTTTAATGTTTTTATTTATTTTTGAGACAGAGCATGAGCAGGGGAGGGGCAGAGAGAGGAGACACAGAATCGGAAGCAGGCTCCAGGCTCTGGGCTGTCAGCACAGAGCCCGACACGGGGCTCGCACTCGCAAACCGCGAGATCGTGACCCGAGCCGAAGTCGGACGCCCAACTGACTGAGCCCCCCAGGCGCGCCCCCCACCTCCATCTCCATCTTCTAACCGCAGACGTGGAGGCATTATAAGCAGTAGTGGGTTGTTGCGAGATCACAGAGTAGATCTATAGTGGAGCCAAAAGGATTACTCCAGTGTCCCCAGCCGAGGCCTTTACACCTCCCTTTCACATCATTGTCAAAAATGTGCCTGTCTTGTCGGTTTCCTGCTTTCCTCTTCTCATGGAGGCAACCGGTGTTCGCTGTCATTAGTCAGTAGCAAGCAGTTTTCAGGAATGTCCCTGGTGGGTGGTGAATGGAAAGCCACTTTTTCACATTGTGCCCATTCTGATTGACAACTGAATCCAATCAGTTGGTCAAACAAATATTTACTGAGCTCCTATTAAATGCAAAGACTCAGGCACTCAAAGATGGACAGCATGTTATTTCCACGTGCCTTCAAGGAGCTTACCACCAAGGCTGTTCCTGTTTTATGAAACCTGTCACTAACAGCTCTTATTTCACTTAATATATGAGAATAAACACTATTATTATTTAAACCTTGGTTTATTTTGTTAATGGCTTCACTCCTTAATATTATTGAAAAATGTAATGTCTCCTTTTCTTGCCTGATCCCAACTTTGATAGCATCATGGGATGTTGGAGAAAGAACTTAAGAGACATTTAGTCCAATCTCTACTGAAGAGATCTCTCTTAGAATATGCCTGACCAACGGTGATCAAACCTCCAGAAGTTTTCAGTTGGAGGTTCACTGCCTTATGAAGCAATCCGGGCCATTGTGAGGCTGAACTAATAATAATTTGACTCTTTTCACTGAGTCAGAATCTGTCTTCCTGTAGCTTGTATGCACTGGTGCTAGACGTGTCCTCTTTGTAAAGTCAAATCAGACCTTTTCCATCAAAATGCCTTGAATAATTGAAGAAAGTTGTTATTCCCAGACCCCTCAGCTCCAATTCCTTCAACTTTTCCTCATTTGATATGGTTTCCAGGGCTTTTACACTCTTGATTATCCATTAATGAAGAGGTGCTCTGTGGTCAGGCAGACCAGGGTTTGGATCCCATCACCGCCATTTGCTACCTCATGGCCTATGGCAGATTTGAGCCCCCAGGTTCCTCAGTTACAAAGTGAAGATATTAGTGGTACCTAGTCAGTGAATTCATTGATTCAGAGAGAGCTCTAGAACAAGGCAAGGACACAATAAATGCACACAGAAAAATAGCGATTTTTATTCTTGTCATTGCCGGACAGAACATTCCATATATGTTATCCCAGTGCAGATTAAATTATGCTACCCCCCAACCCTGTCATCGGGACATCATACTCCTGGTATAGGTTGGCATCAGCCTAATTATACTTCAGAATAAACAACTAGATTATTTCTGCTCAGACTTGTTAAGTAAGGCCTCCCATTGTGTATCAACAGGTTTTTGAAGGCCAATATAGAATTTTACATTTATCCCTGATGTATGTAATCATACGGACTCCTTTTTTTTTCCTGTCTGTGGAGGCTGTCGTGAATTCACTAATTCATTTCTTCAATGACTACTGACTATGTGCCGCATGGTTCTAGGACCTGGGGATATAGCAGTGATCAAAACAGACAGTCACTATTGCTAATCTTATCTAGTAAGGAGGACAGATGAATATATGTCAGGAGTACTAAGTTCTATGAGGAAAAATAAAGCAGAGTGATGGGCATATTATCTCACGTGGGGCAGCCAGGAAATGCTGCTCTGATAAGGTAAGATTGGAGCAGAGGTCTGCAGTTGGTGAGGCAGTGAGCTGGGCAGATAGCTGTGGAGGGATGTTTCAGGAAGAATCTGGAATATGTTGAAGTCACGTTTATTTCCTTAGTCCTCCCTGCCCTACGCATGGCTTCCCCAAAAAGTAATGTGGGCAACCAGAGGCCTTATCTAGACCTTTAAGGCCCAAATCCAGTTTGGCTTCAGTGCCCTTAAAGGGCAAAAGAAACCCCAAACTCGTTAGGGTCCCAGCTTGTGTGGGAAAGGACAAGAGGAGAGGAAGGGAAGGAAACGGTCTGTTTCTCTTTAGTTATCTGTTCGTGCAACAAATACGTACCAAGTACACGTTTGTGTTTTCAACATTGGGGATACAGAAATGAACCCAACAGACTAATCCCTGTTCTCGTGAAACTTACTCTTTAGTGAAGAAGTTATTTACTGTAGTAAAATTATGCACGTGTGTGTGTTCCTATATATATATATTTTTTTTTTTTGGGGGGGTGCACACACGCATGTGTTTTGCCGTGTGTGAGACAGATAAGACCTATGGAGACGATGACACAGGGTAGGACCCCGGAGGCGGGGGGTCTAGGTGGGAAGACGGTTGAGCTTTGAGGTAGGGTGGTCAGGGAAGGCCTTGCTGAGGTGATATTTGAGCAGAGAGCTGACATTGTGCACAGTCCCTGTTTCTTCCTATTTAAGATGCAAGCATTGGGAACCGGGAGCTGAAATTTGGAATGTATTTTTAAAATACTCAGATCCAGACTTCTTTTTACCACCCTTGAGCGCACTCCCCAAACCACCCAGGCTCAGCCCTGCATTCTTCTACCCCAGCTGCCAGGCGGCCCGCACAGGCCCACGGCAAACCCTGTGCTGGATGCTGTGGAATATTCTCCCGAAGCCAGACGCAGCCTGTGCCCTTGAGCGTTGTATAACAGTGGAGGTAGAGGTGACTTTGTAACACCTACGAGGTAGCTTTATGTGAATCACAAATCAGTAGGAGCGACCCAAGTCCTTAAGTGCTGCGAGAGGGCCAGGGAAAGAACGGGGAGTCGGGTGGGGCCCTTCCCGGACGGCTTCCTGGAGAAGAGAAAGACTTCACCGGGTTCGGTGGAAAGGAAAAGCCGTGGTTGGTGGGAGGGGATGGCGCGGGGCATCCCCGGGAGAGGGGAGGTTCTCAAGCCCAGACGGGCCGGATTGGCGGTGCAGGTGCCAGATTGCCTTGGCTTCGCAGAGGCCCCCAGTGGAGGAGCTGCAGACGGGGGTTGAGGTCCACCTGCCTTGACGCGTCTCTGGTCTCCACCTGCAGATGTGTCGCCAGTGGTGGCCGGCCTCGTCGGGGCGTCCGTGCTTGTGGTGTGCGTCTCGGTGACCGTCTTCGTGTGGACATGCTGCCACCAGCGGGCAGAGAAGAAGCACAAGACCCCCCCCTATAAGTTTATCCACATGCTCAAAGGCATCAGCATATACCCAGAGACCCTCAGCAACAAGAAGAAAATCATCAAAGTGCGGAGAGACAAAGACGGCCCCGGGAGGGAAGGGGGGCGTGGGAGCGTGCTGGTGGACGCGGCAGAGGCTGGCCTGCTGGGCCGAGACAAAGGCCCCGGGGGCCCCAGCTCTGGATCTTGTATGGACCAGCTCCCTATTAAAGTGGACTATGGGGAAGAACTGAGGAGCCCCGTCGCGAGCCTGACCCCTGGGGAGAGCAAAACCACTTCTCCGTCGTCTCCGGAGGAGGACGTCATGCTAGGATCCCTCACCTTCTCGGTGGACTATAACTTCCCGAAAAAAGCGCTGGTGGTGACAATCCAGGAGGCTCACGGGCTGCCGGTGATGGATGAACAGACCCAGGGCTCCGACCCCTACATCAAAATGACCATCCTTCCCGACAAGCGGCATCGGGTGAAGACCAGAGTGCTGCGGAAGACCCTGGACCCCGTGTTCGACGAGACCTTCACCTTCTACGGCATCCCGTACAGCCAGCTGCAGGACCTGGTGCTCCACTTCCTCGTCCTCAGCTTTGACCGCTTCTCCCGGGACGACGTCATCGGGGAGGTCATGGTGCCGCTGGCCGGCGTGGACCCCAGCACGGGCAAGGCACAGCTGACCAGGGACATCACCAAAAGGAACATCCAGGTGAGGAGGAAGAGCGTGTTGGCGGTGGGGGGACTGATAGGTTGGGGGAGATGAGAGCTCGGGGAACAAATGGAGGGCAGGGGGCGGACGGATGGAAGGAGGGGCTGTCAGGAGTCAGCAGTGGCCGGAGTAAAACGGAGGGCCTGTCCAGCCGAGTCTCCTCCAAAAGGCACTTGGCACGGACAGAGGCACAGGCAGCTGCTGAGATCTCGCCCAGTGCTGGGCATCCTGATGCTAAGCCGGGCTTGCTTGGAGCGGGCTGGCCCCCCGGTCCTAGACCCTCATGACATCAATGCTGTGGGGGCCGGTTTCTTCTCCAAAGTCACGTGTGACCTTCCTCTGCTGAACTGTGACGGGGCTTCGGTCATCTTGCCCTCAGCTTCCCTTTCTCAGCCCAGATCGCGGGTATAAGTAGTATCGTGTGTCTGTGTGTTCGCAGCCGTTCCATAAATGCCGTGTAGGGACTCGATTCACCGCCCAGCCCCTCTCCCGGGCCTCAGCCCCGCCACACACGCTCATCCTCGGCACCCCATTTGCACAGATCGGCCGGGGAGTCAGGGCCCACCCTCCTGCCTCCTCCCCGCTGGGCGGCTCTGGCTCTTGACCTGTAGTTTCAGGGGCGCAAGAAACGTGCCCCCCCCCCCCCCAGTTCGCCCGTTTCTCCCACAACCGGGGGAGCAGGGTGGTTCTCTGTGGAGCACTCCGGCTCTGGCCGGACTGGCTGACTCCAGGCCCAGCTCACCACCTCCCAGCCGAGTGGCCCCGGTGAGCGCCTGAACCCTCCTCAGCTCGTTTCCCCGTCTGTGAAATGGGGCCGATAATACTGTCTTCCTTGCAGTGTTGTAAGGATTAGGTGAGATAATGCGTCCGGCACGTCGTTGCCCTTGAGGGGCCTTTACTTTAGTGAAGGAGAAAGACGGTCTTGACAACAGCCAGGTGGTCAGCGTGGAAGAGGCTGTTGGCATTTTAAACGCAGAGTTTCATTCCTGTTGCAAGATACGACAGGAGTGGTTAATAACAGGGGCTTTGAAGTCGAAGCCGAGTTTGAATCCAAATCTCGCCAGCCAGCTGACCTTGGGCGAGCTGCTTAGCTCCTCTGATCTCGGTTTCTGATGGGAACTAAGCGAGATGGTACATCTACGTAGCCCCAGGCACACCGTAAACCTTCAAGAAATCGTAACCGCGACTGTTATTGCTGTCATTAGTAAGGTTTGGTCCCTGGGAGGTACGTGTGGTTAGCAGACATTTATATTTTAACAAAACGAAGGAAGGCAAGGGGTGTGCAGAAGGAGGTGGAAGGTTCAGAAAGGATGTCAGGGCCGCTGAGAACAACTGCTCACCTTCCAGAAAGAGCCGTGGCCCTGGCTGCCGTGCTTCTCTCCCGACGCCTCTTCCACCTCCAGGCCCACACTGGACTCAGCAGGGAGGCAGGAGGGCCAGGATCGGACAAGGGAGGCTTACGGGGCCAGTAGAGGCTGGGTGTGCCCTGAGCGCCGGGCACAGTTTACCCGCTGGACGAGGGCGCGTTCCTCCCTTCCATGCTGTGTCTCTGGCACCTGTCACAGCAGCCGCCCGGCCACGCCACTGCCCGGGGAGCTGCGGCTGCCGCGTGGCACACCAGCCCTGCCTCCCAGGGGCCAGAAGCCCCCGCATCTTGAAGGGCGTTAGAGGTGCTCTTCGGGTCCTAAACGCTGGTCCCCTGCCAAGACGGGGGAGACGTCCGAGAGCCCAACACAGCAGAGGCTCTTGTACCCTCAGAAGCACGGGTCGGAACTGTGGCGGTGACATGTTCTCAGCCCCCTCCACCGCGTCCCCTTCCCCGCCATCTCCTTTCCTCGGGGCTCTGTTGAGTCCTCCCTGCTCCTCCTTTCCAGCAGCCCCAGTGCTCCACTGCCTGCCTTCATCAGCGCTGCACACCGTCCTTCCCTGCAGCCCCAGCCTCGGTGAAGCCACCAGCTGGCCAGACTCCCCCAGACGGCTCGTGCTCTTGCCGCCCAAGGCTGAAAGCAGGCGATGGCTCTGTGCCAGGCTGCAGCTGGGGAGAGACTGGCCAGGAAAGGGACTGATTTGGGCTGGGAACAAAACAGCCTCAAATCCCGGACACTGGCCAGGGAGCACAGACAATGGCATTTGCTAAACCGCCGGGGGCTCTTGGCAAGAGCCACGTTTCTTTCCACTTTATTAACTCCCTTCAGGAGGGACAAGCCAGGGCGAGGATCCTGAGCAACAGGCCCCCTGGGAGAGGCGCAGACAGGACACGCAGAGCCCTCCAGCCCGCTGGACCTCCCCAGCGTGTTTCTGCAGCCAGCGCCTGTGGCCAGGGCTGCGCTCCGTCCCGAGCCACGAGTCCACACGCCTGCCTGTAGCACGGCCTCCCTGCTGTGGCCCAGAGTCTGCCCTTTCTGGGTCTCCCCTTGGCTCAGCAGTTAGAGCTGCTCTGGACCGTCCCGCACTCTATAAAGAGCTTTTTCTGGTCTGTGGAAGGCATCCGTTATAATACAGGGCCACGTTCTCTTCTCCCACCCGGAGGCTTGGGTGGGGACTGCTGGGAATTGGGTTTCCCCAGATAACCCCACACCCCTACCTGAACTTCCTTCAGCAGAAAAATCGCCTCTCATCCTTCCTTTTGCCTAGTGTGGTCTGGTTGAAGAAGCCCAGGACTGGCTGTCATCTGTGACTCCCATTTTAGTCCTCATTCGGGGCCAGCGGCCACCGTTTCTCAGCCTTGATCCTTGGCAGAGAAGGCTAATGGGATCACGGAGAGCGCTCTCAGCTCTTAGGAAAAATTAGCCCTTGATTATTAGTAAAAGAAGATCACAGTATAAATTCTATAATGCCCTAAATCTCTGAATTGGACTCTGGAACCAGCTTTTTTTGGGAGGAGCGGGGGGCAGCTATTTCTCTAATATTTCATTTGGTTAGAAATTATTATTATTGTTTTTAAGTACGCTCTATACCCAGCGTGGGGCTCGGACTCATGACCCTGAGGTCAAGAGTCTCCTGCTCTTCTAAGACAGCCAGCCACCCCTCGGATAAAAATCAAAGTGAATTAAAGTAGAGTGAAAATTCAAGTAAATTCCCATAAAAGATCACCCACGAGGGGGAGGGAGGCGGCCCAGAGGGGGCCTGGGGGCAAGAGAGGGTGGAAAGAGAAGTAACTGACAAGCGGGTCTTGCAGAGCTGTTAGATTCCCCCGAATCTCATCTCTTCGCGTCATTGTTTTCCAAATCTCTTCCCATCTTTCCTGGGCCACATCTGGTGCTGATGGCCTGGGACACTGGTCGTGGGAATGCCAGGATTCTCGAAATCTCAGACTCCTAAGGAACCTGAGAGGTCATCCAGTCGAGCCAAAAGGGACTGAAAAGAGAGAAAGAAATGAGCCACGGAGAGAGTGGCTGTGTGTGTGTACTGGGGAAAAGAAGATGTGGTTGAACATCAAGGTTTTTGTTTCTCTTGTTTTCCCATGACTGTGATTGGTGTGGAGGTGGCCCCAGAGGACCTCTGGCCCCAATAAAGTTGTACCGAGGACGCGCGGGGCCACCTGGTGCAGAGACTGTGTGGCTCGCCAGTCACTCTGGAACGGACCCTCACCCTACCGTGTCTTCCCTACCCCCACTGTTTCTGTTCCTCTTCTGCACTGTGGGAGAAAGGCGCCTGAGAGCAAAGCCTCCCCGCTCTTTCAGGCACGGAGGACACCCTTCCTCCCCCTGCACTCCTGCTTGTCTGCCCCCAGCAGGGTTTTTGCCTCACTCGGCCAGGGGGCTGGGAACCGGAGCTCACTCCCAGCCCTTGACAAAGATCCCTTGAGAAAGAGCCATTGACAATGCCACTCGCAATGGGAATTGGGTGGAAAGAGAAGGGGGGAGGGGAGGGGACGTGAGATCTGGCCTTCAGTGTGGGGGCACAGTGGCACTCGGGTGCTGTTGTGGCTGCAGACTTGACCTGGGCTTCACTGGGGGCAGCTGGACAGGGGTGGGAGTTCTGCCCAAGTAAGATGACCAGAGGTGAAGGGGGGGTGGGGGGGATCAGATGGAGAACAACTGCCTGAGGGGTGATTTTAGGGGAGAAAAGAAAGTTGTAACCAGAAGTTGTTCACTTTCTCTGAGAACTAGGGAAGGGGCATGGGGATTTAGACTGGAAAGATTTGGCTATAAGGGATGATTTACAAAACACAGTTTTAACCAAATAATTAGGAAACATAAGCTATAATTTTATAGCTAATGCTTTTTTTTTTTTTTACAAATAAAACACTTGGGTTTTTGTTTTTAACGATCAGGCTCATGTAACTTTTTTAAAGGAGGCTCCATACCCAAAATGGGGCTCGAACTCATGACCCCGAGATCAAGAGTCAGTCGCACGTTCTTCCTGCTGAGCCAGCCAGGCGCCCCCAAAAAACTCTGTTGTTTAGAGTTTCCCTTTTACGCCATCTACCCTTCTTCTGTATACAAAGTGAGAATTATATTTAATTGTATATAATTAATTTTATATAGTAATATAAGATTATATTTAAATCTTTATATTTAAAGATTGTGTGTGCAGGGGCGCCTGGGTGGCTCAGTCAGTTAAGCGTCCGACTTCGGCTCAGGTCATGGTCTCACAGTTGGTGAGTTCGAGCCCCACGTCGGGCTCTGTGCTGACAGCTCGGAGCCTGGAGCCTGTTTGGGATTCCGTCTCCCTCTCTCTGCCCCTCCCCCACTCATGCTCTACCTCCTTCAAAAATAACACTAAAAAAAAAATTAAAAAAAAAAAAAAAGATTGTGTGTGCATATTTCGTGTTTAGTGCCAGTATTCAAGGATGTTCCAGACCTCAAATCTCGTTAACATTTCTTTGGGGCTCGTGGAATGAAGTGGTGGCCCAGATCACCCAGAAGTGCCTTCTAGATCAGTGCTCGCTGCCGGAACTCTCTGTGACGGTGCAAACGTTCTGTACGTGCACCGGGACACTTGAAATATGGCTAGTGTGACTAAGGAACTAAAATTTTAATCTTACTTAATTTTAACTAATTTAAAATTAAATTTAAGCGGACACGTTTAAATTGGAGCTAGTGGCTACCGTATCGGATAGCTCAGTTCTGAATGTTCCTCTGGAAGGCGCTTAATTTCCCTTATCGCGTGGGATTACTTTCCTGACGCCATTTGGCCGTACCTAATGGTAAAAATGAGTTTACGTTCTCCGATTGCGTTCTGACTCACGTCAAAAGGAAGCAGCCCAGAAGTATACCGGTTGGCAGGGACAACCAGCCCGTGACCCTAAGCTGGCCGAGGGTGCTTCCGCGGACATCATCGAGAGCTGACAACATGTATGTTCTGGGAAAGGAAAGACCGTGGGGCTTCAGTCTAGCAGAGAAAAGCCATGAAAATCTTTTGTAAGTCTGTTCGCTTTTGGACTTTGGTTTCAAAAGCTAGCGGGTGAGTTTCAATCCTAGTCCCGTGATGCCCTACCACGGACCTTTGCGTACGTTCCCGGAATGAAATGTAGCCTCAGGAAAGGTTCTGAACCAGGCGAGCTATTACTCCAGTTTCATTCCTTGAGGGGAGTTAGGCTTCTAGTCAAAGCACAGATTTTTAGGTTTCTTTCCTCGTTTTCCACTGACGAGCTAATTAAATTACTCGCTGCTGTTCTTTCCTGCACAGGCACCCTGAGCAGGTAGCGCAGAAGTCTGCGAGCTTCTCCAGATAGGGCTTCCCGCCGCCCCCCGGCCGGCCCCAGCCGCTAGCATCACGCCTTCCCCAAGCAGGTGCACAGGACGTTGTCGTCGGGAGCGTGTGGCCCGGTTTCGCGCAGTCCGCGAACTCCTGGAGTAGGTGACATTTCTTGAGGGCTTTGAAGGACATAGGAACGAGACTTGCTAGCAAGGGAGTGGTTTCTGTCCCAAATTTACCTTATTATGTCCAGTGTTCCTTGAGCCCCACCTCCTTTTTGTTTCCTTTCTCCCAGCCCCATCCTCACTTCATAAAAAGGTAGATACACGTTAAAATGTTTAAAGATTTTTAACGAGAAAAAAAATTTTTTTTGATCATAATTTTAAAAATGAGCTAAGAAACAAGAAATTGCCCTCCACTCTCCCCTCCCACTTCCACTTTTGTCAGTTCTTCCTGACACATCTTGCCCCACACCCATCCCCGGGTCCCGGCCTCAGTGTCCCCTCCTCAGCCTCGGGGCCGCCTCTGCTCTGTCCGTCCGTCCGTCCATCAGTTGTCCAGCCTCCACTAGAACGGTAGCGGCCTTCATAAATTGTCGACGGCGGCAACGCCTGTCGCCCCTGTGCCGGCTGGCTGCCCTTGGCCTGTGTGCCGCGGCTGAGTCTGCTGTTTGGTTCCAAGGCCCTCGCCTGACCCACCCCCCAGGTTCCCTCCTCCTGGCACCTCCCCCCAACTCTGGGAACACAGGGGACCCTCTCAGGACCCAGTGCCTTCATAGCGGCCATTCCTGCCGCTCGTCCTGACCCGTCTTCCCACGGACTCACTGTCATAAACTCAGCCCGGAGGTCGTGTGGCAAACCCTCCTCCCGTGGGTCCCCCAGCAGCACTGGGACGGGTCCTGACGGCCCCCAGGAGGGCGTGTTTGTTTGCGCCTGTCTCTCTGGACATGGTAAGCTCCCTGGGAGCAAGAACCAGATCCTGGGCGCCCGGCTGGCTCTGTCCGTGGAACATGCAACTCTTGATCTCGGGGTTGTGAGTTCAAGCCCCACCTTGGGCATAGAGACTAGAAAGAAAAGAAAAATGCGGGGAGATGAAAAAGAAAGAAAGAAAAAAATAAGGATTTGGGTCCTATTTGCTCCAGATCCCCAGCACCCAGCTTGTAGTAAGTATCCAAATATTGTTTCAAGTGCCCTTAGAGGGGCGCCTGAATGGCTCAGTTGATTAAGTGTCCAGCTCTTGGTTTTGGCTCAACTCATGATCTCATGGTTTGTGAGTTCAAGCCCCACATCAGGCTCTGCGCCGACAGAGCAGAGCGTGCTTGGAATTCTCTCTGTCACCTCTCTCTCTGCCCCTCCCCTGCTCTCTCTCTCTCTCTGCCCCTCCCCCACTCATGCTGTCTCTCTCAAAATAAATAAAGTTTAAAAAAAATTTATTTTTTAATGTCCTTGGAGGACCAAGGACATTTTTCAAGCTCAAAGTAGAACCTGGCATAAAACGTAAAGAGGGGAACACGCAGACGTGAGTGGGGGAGGGGCCAGCACTCCGAAGTGCTTTCAGTGAGGCAGGAGGAGCAGGTGTGGACATCCACCTTGTGAAATGGAGGAACAGTCGCCAGAAAGTTCGGGAGCCTGCCCAAAGCCAGGTGGTGAGTAAATGGCAAAGCTAAGGCTCCAACCCAAGTTTCCTGCCTTCCAGTCTACAGTCTCCAAAACTTTCATCGCGAGAACCAAATGAGACCGTCGGAGACAATGCGCTTCTGTCTCGTGCCCCGTGTGCCAGGCACTGGCACAGGTAAACGTTTACCGATTTTAACGTATTTAATCCTCTCGATAATGCTTTGAGGTCAGTACCGTTTGTACCTTCATCTTTCAGCTGAGGAAAGTGACGCAGAGACGTCCAGGTCTTGTCCCAGGTCACGCAGACAAGCATTCGAGCAGGACTTGGATCCGGACCAACCTGGCCTCACGGTCTGCGCTCTTGAATGCTAGTCGAGGCTGCCTCTCCTTGCAGATGATTTTATTTAGTATCAGGATTGGAAGTAGAGTATTTCCGTTTTTCTCTCCCCGTTACTTTGGTAGCTACATCCCTACAGGGCGACCGTCTCCCCTGTGCCTCCCCCGGTCACTGCTGCGCACTCACTGTGCCAGGCTCTGTCCCTCGCGGCGGGACCCTCACCTGCTGTTCCTTCTCCACAGAAGTGCATTAGCAGAGGGGAGCTCCAGGTGTCTCTGTCATACCAGCCCGTGGCACAGAGAATGACAGTGGTGGTCCTCAAAGCCCGACACCTGCCGAAAATGGACATCACCGGTCTCTCAGGTAGCAGCTATTTACTCCAACCTACTTCTGTCCGTCCCAGCACCACCGCGTCCCGGCCTGGGGCCCCGACAGCGCCCGCGTTTTAGGACCCCTAGCATCCTGTTCCTCTGTCCACGCTCTCCTCGTGGCGATTGCCTGGGTTGTAGGTCTCCCTAGCGGGGGGCGGGGGTGCTGTGAGTGGGCGTATGGGGTCTTGACGTTTGGTGGGGTGTCGGGGCCGGGGTGGGTGTGCGTGCCAGGTGCTGAGCCCCCGCTCCGGGCGAGACATCTCAAAAAGACTGCGGGCTTTTGTTAGTCCCGGCGCCCTTGCAAACGCCTCCTGGTGTCACGGGGTTTCTTCAGACCTGACTTGGAGGAAGTTCTGTTAGGCTCCCGCTTGGCTCCCGTGGCACCCCCTACCCAGGCAGACAGACGCACGTAAAGTCAGAGTGGGTTTGGCGTGAGGGGCCACCAACGAGAGGAACGTCAGAGCCCCTCCCTGCCAACACGAAACCAGCAGGAGGACCGTGTCATGGGTCTGTCTCCCTCTTTTCTTGTCTCTTTGGTGGCCCCAGATCCTTACGTCAAGGTGAACGTCTACTACGGCAGAAAGCGCATCGCCAAGAAGAAAACCCACGTGAAAAAGTGCACTTTGAACCCAGTCTTCAACGAGTCTTTCGTCTACGACATCCCCCCTGACCTGCTGCCTGACATCAGCATCGAGTTTCTGGTCATCGACTTCGACCGCACCACCAAGAACGAGGCGGTGGGGAGGCTGATCCTGGGGGCACACAGCATCACCACCAGCGGGGCGGAGCACTGGAGGGAGGTGTGCGAGAGCCCCCGCAAGCCCGTGGCCAAGTGGCACAGTCTGAGCGAATACTAATCCTGTGCTCCTCGCCTGAGCCCGGGGCCGGGCAGGGCAGGCGGGGAGATGCCAGGGAGAAGCAGACTTAAAACCTCATTTTAGTTGTAGAAGAAGATTTCTTACAAAATAAACCCCACGAAGAACGCCCCGTGACCACAGCTGCAGATCAGTTCTTAGTGATGATGATTTTTCTCCTTCGCAAGGCACTAGAAATTCTTTTTTTGTTGTTTTTTTTTTTATGGGGAAAAAGAGAGGGAAAGGCCTCGCCAGTCTATATATAACAATGTAACCTTATACTTGCATGTCTAATACAAACTGAAGAAATTAGCCTAACTGCCAATATCAAGTTACAGATTTTGATCCATGAAAATTGTGTTTTGTGCCGAATTGTATTTGCTGATTACCTGAAATTGGCCTCTTTTTACCGGGCTTTGCTGGAGAGGCGCCGTCTCCCCCCCCACCTCTGCAGGTGAGACCTCACGGCTTCATCTTCCCCGTGTTCTCTGACACCCCTGCTCCTTGGCTGAGCCCAAGGTCCAGAGGTCCAGAGTGAGCCAGGAAACAGGCCGGGTGGACGAGGCAGGGTTTGCAGGGGAGAGAGGATCCGAGGCGTGGGGTCTCTGCGCCAGCGTTCCCGTGGGGAGGGGGCAGGGGCAGTCTGTGATTAATTTGTGACAAAGCACACGAACACAGCAGACTCACTAGGTAGAATTCGGGTTTATGGAACTAGATGACTGCTCTGGAGGGAGCTTTGAAGACTTCAGATCTGGCTCTCCGGTGGCACCAGTGGGCTCGTGCGGCCGGTCCCAGACGCTGTTTGTGAGCGTGGGCAGAACGGAGGTGCCCGTCACCACCTTGCAGCTACACCAGCAAGTGACAGTCATTTGTTGGTTCGAAGGATGAAACTGACCATTTTTTTTTTTTTCCAGAAATGCTCACCATGGAGAAGCTGCAGTCTTCTCAGGTAGCTTAGAGGAGGTTGGCTTTGCTTCATAAGGAAAAGGGCCTGTGGAAACTAGTCTGTATCCTTAAATTTTTCAATCGCGGCTCTTAAAAATAACGAAGTAAGTAAACGTGAGTTAAGGAATGATCGAGGTAACCTGGAATCTTCTATAACATCCCGTCCCTCGTGGTTCTTGGGCTCCAGGGGTCGAGACCAGGTGGAGGGATGGGATGGGGGCAGCCCAGGGTGCGAGGGATTCAACTTCAGGCCTCCTGACTCCGGGCGGGCGGGCGGGCCGTGGCTCTGAGGCCAAGGCCTCCCAGAGGGCAGACACCTGGTCCGCTGGCTGCAGGCGAGCGTGCAGGGCCAGCAGGCCTTTCCTCTGGCCTGCGCGGGGGCTCACGCGAGCAGCAGCCGGAACCAAGGCCCGAAGGGGCCGCCGAGGCAGGGCCACACCCGACAAGAGCCGTCCTTCCCTCTGGCCTCCGAGGAGGCCGGGTGTCCAGACAGGGCGGCGATGTTGCCTTTGACGATCCCCGAGCTCTTGCGGATTTAAAACCAGTCTGCTCCCCCTGAATCCCTTTGCTGTTCTTTCTGAAGCCTGGATTCTTGACAGTGCGGAGCAGTGCCGCGCAGGCCCGGAGCCCACGCCGCCGGCCCCCGCCCTCGTCTGACTCCCCGGCCTGGCGGTGTCCCCACTGGTCTCCAGCCTATACTCCATGGAATGTAAATACTGTATCATACGTAGAAGAAAATAATTTTTGTTTTCTAAAAATGCATTTTGAGATAGTTTAATGTAAATCGGACAGGAGCGTCCTGAAGCCCCCTTAGGAAAAAACCTGCTTCCTCTTCATCGCCTTAATGTCTGAAGATCAGAAACCGCTGAGCACCCCGCCCGTGTCCTTCCCAGAAACAGTGCAAAGCAACAGGCGAGACAGTCTGGTGTTTGCCCCGCTGAGTGCCTGTAGCCCCTCCTGCGGCCCCGTCTCCCCCCCCCCCCCCCCCCGCCCCCCGCCTCCAGGCGGCTTTCCTCCCTCATTCTTCTGGGCTGTTGAGCAGTGGGCGGTGAGGTGACAGGGCGGGGACCGTAGTTCTGGAGCCAGGAGTGGCCTCCGAGGAGGCAGACAGCACAGGGCCCCTCCCTCCTACCTCACGCCTGATCCATCATGCCCTTGGCTTTGCTGTCCCAAAGTTTCCTAGCTGCCTTCGGCTTTCACCCGTGTCCCTCCCAGAGCCACCTGAAAGGGCGGAGGAGTAGTGTCCTCCTCGGAGTCAGTTGAAAGACAAGAGAGTCGCACCCTAGCTTTTGCACAAGGCACTCGTGGTCGGGAACGGGTTAGGGAACGGTCACTTCTGATTTTCCAAGAGTCAGTCCTTCTCTGCTGATAATCTTGATTCCTTTGGGAAGACAAGAGTTTTTCGTAATAACAAAAGTCCCTCTATGAGTTATTCCTCCGTTCGGTTCTTCTCGGTGGAGCACAGGTACGTGTCCATGAACATGGCTCTAGATATGAAAACAGAGAGAACTGGTTTGTGGGACAGGAGCGGCTTGCTCAGGAGAGGGAACGGTACGCGTCCTTTTTCTTGGAAGGCTCTAATTATGGCCACGACAGTGACATCGCCCTCACCATGATCCTTCTCCGATGTGGTCGTCTTTCTTTACCTTGTGTCTTCTCTTGTAAAAATGAAACTCAAAATAAATGTGTCAAATTCAAAAAAAAAAAAAAAAAAGAAAAAACGGAAAAAAGCTAACATGAGTTGTGTGAAACTGCATAATGCTGTAATGCTAACCTACAATGTGTAACGCTATCTTGTACGTGGACTTTGTTAATGCACCACACAAGTGCAAAATAAAGACTGACTCACATTAAACACGCACAGGGACACGTGCATGGTTTTCTTGAGAGCCGGTGACTGGGAATGAGGTTGGTCCTCAGACTCCGGGATGTTCCAGGGCGCGCTTTCCAGTGTGGGCCCCACAGCACCTGATCCGTGGCCATCTGGAGCACTTGTTAGAAAAGGCAGAGTCGGGGGGGTGGGGGGGGATGGGTGCCCTGCTGGCCGAGTTGGGGGAGCCTGCAGCGTCTGCTCTCGGGGTCGTGAGCTTGAGCTCCACACCGGGTGTAGAGCTTACTTAAAAGAAAGAAAAGGGGGGGCGCCTGGGTGGCGCAGTCGGTTAAGCGTCCGACTTCAGCCAGGTCACGATCTCACGGTCCGTGAGTTCGAGCCCCGCGTCGGGCTCTGGGCTGATGGCTCGGAGCCTGGAGCCTGTTTCCGATTCTGTGTCTCCCTCTCTCTCTGTCCCTCCCCCGTTCATGCTCTGTCTCTCTCTGTCCCAAAAATAAAATAAACGTTGAAAAAAAAATTAAAAAAAAAAAAAAAAAAAAAAGAAAGAAAAGGGGCGCCTGGGTGGCTCGGGAGGTTGAGCGTTCGATTTCGGCTCAGGTCATGATCTCGCGGTTCATGAGTTCGAGCCCCGCATCAGGCTCTGTGCTGACAGCTGGGAACCTGGAGCCTGCTTTGGATTCTGTGTCTCCCTCTCTCCCTGCCCCTCCCCACTCATGCTCTGTTTCTCTGTCTCAAAAATAAATGTAACAAAAATTTTCAAAAAAAGAAAAAATGCAGATTCCAGGCTCCAGACCTAAAATCCTTTCTCTAGCGTTTCTGTTTTCCTCTCAAAATGTTATTCCTAAGACCATAACCACCAGGAGAGAGATAAGGGCTTTGATGCTAATTAGCCCGTCCCTGTAACTGGAAATATTTATACCCCAAAGTATTTCTACCCCCAGAGCAATACCAGAGGGCTGATTCTGTTCTCACCTTCCTTCGCTCCTCAACAAGCACCTGTCCTTGAGCACCCGGAGCTTTATACCCGGCAAAGTAAGAGGCCCGCCCCTGTGCGCCTTCAGCAGCCGACCAGCTGCCCTCAGGTCAGAGCACAAGTAAATATGTAATTACAGATTTACAGAGAGACGCTCTGAAAGAAAAGACCTACAGGTCCCTGCTCCCCTCTCAGAGGTCGCGCCCCGGGCCGCTGTGACCCTGAGGCTGCTCCACGGACCCCCCCTGTGCACCCTGTGTCTGGAATGATGCACCTTCCCTACCTTCTGCTCTGGAAATTGCCTCCCTGTGTGAACATGCTGGAAGCAGGAGAGAAAGCCCCCGGTCTTTTCAAGTTCCAGTGAAGGAACTAAAAACCATTTTTATCATTTTTTAAGTTTATTTTGAGAGAGAGCGTGTGTGGGAGTGGGGGGAGGGGCAGAGAGACAGAGAGGGAGACAGAGTCCCAAGCAGACTCTGAGCAGTCAGCACAGAGCCCGACCGAACTGTGAGATCATGCCCTGAGCCGAAACCAAGAGTCAGACGCCCAACCATCTGAGCCACCCAGGTGCCCCTAAAAAACATTTTTAAATGACAAGGTAATATAATAGGCATATTATGCAAAAATCGGAAAATAGAGAAAAGGGAAAAAAAATTGGTTAAGATTCCCAAACCTTCCCAACCATTCTGTCTTCTAGTCTTACTTCCTGTGCATTTCTTTCCTGATGTGTCACACAGGGTCACTGTAGAAAACATGTAAACTAAAGTACAAGTTCATAGAAGCAGGAAAAAAGTCCATCTACAGGCAATCGTCACTAATTTCAGCACATCTTCCTATCTGAACTATCTTAAGATGACGGGTGCCTGGGTGGCTCAGTTGGTTGAGTGTCCAACTACAGTTCGTGAGTTCAAGTCCCACGTCGGGCTCACGGCTGTCAGCACAGAGCCTGCTTCGGAGCCTCTGTTCCTCCCTCTCTCTGCCCCTCCCCTGTTCACGCTCTCTCAAAAATAAATAAACATTAAAAAATAAAACGAAATAAAAGAAATGAACTATCTTGTGATGGCAATCTTGGCACATATATAATTTTGCCTATTTTTTCTAGGTGATAAGTCTGAAAAAAATAACATGATAACGTAACAACCACAATGGCAAGAGGACCTTGGCACTAAGGACGCTTTTGTCTACGATGAACAGGAAACCTCAATTCAAATTGCTCAAACATTAAGAACACGTCCGGGCTCACCTCACCGGAAGCCCACAGGCGGGGCCGGCTTCCGAGGGACTCTGGCAAAAGGTCACTAATACCACAAGGGACCCGGGTGCTTTCTGTGGGCTCACTCTTGACGTTCATTGTCAGCTTAATCCTGAAGGTTTTAGGCTATTTAGAGGCCCACTTACAGCGGGTAAGAGGAGACTGCTTCAGGGCCTCTCCCAGAAAAACCAGGTAAACCGTCCCCAGAAACCTCCAACGATTCTCTCCTCTCGCCTCGCTGGTCCCAAAGTGTGGCACGTGGTCACTGCCGCGTCCGTCAGGCAGGGAGGATGGGAGCGTCTTTAGGGCTGTCCTGGAACCGAGTGTGGGAAATGGGCGGGTTCCTGAATAAAATGTCAATTCCCATGGAGGGAGGAGTGGGTGCTGGGGGGGCAATGGAGACCACCACATGGTTTTCTGTGCAGCATCTCTCTCCATCCAAAGTATTTTCTCCTGTGATCTTCTAACAAAGTCTCATCCACCTTCCAACCTCATCCACCGTCCACACCGTGTGGCTTGGCAAGACAGCCTAGGGCTTGGGGTCCTCTTTAAATAATCCGAGAGCCAATAATTCAAGATTTAGCCACGGAGCATAATTTTGCAGAAAGCTGAAAACATCTCTATTCTTTTTTCTTTTTTTTTAAGTTCATTTAAGTCATCTCCACACCCAACGTGGGGCTCAAGCTCACAACCCCAAGATCAAGAGTCACACGCTCCTGTGACTGAGCCTGCCCACTGGGCACCCCGAAACCACACATTTTCATGACTGACATTCACTTGCACCAAATCGGTCTCCCCGGGCATTTTTCCAAGGTGCCATTTAATTGTTCATCAAGAAGCTGGAAATTCCTGCACGTCCCCCGACCCCTTCACCCTCCACACGTCTCACGTGAGACTTTGCACATTAGAATCAGAGGTGCCCGGGAGCACCTGGCTGGCTCAGAGAGTGTGCGACTCTTGATCTCAGGGTCGTGAGTTCAAGCCCCACGCTGGGTGTGGAGCCTCACTAGAACAAACAAAAAAACAAAAATAAAAAACAGGGGTGCCTGAAGAACAGAACTGAGCCGTCAAGACCTTTGTGCTTGTTGTTATTCACCGAACTCCCGACAGCACCGCATGCCTGGCGTCCGGCAGATGCTCAGTAAAGGTTTGCGGACTGAAGGAAGACAGGCGGGGGCCAAAATGTTGTCTAGGAAGCAGACCTAAAGCAAATACAAAAAACCCGGGCCTCTTCCTACTTCCTACTGAGCTGGGAGTTTCAAAAGAAGTTTGGTCTGAAGTGGAGGCTTGTTTTTGTTAGTTGTTTGGGAGGCGGTGGTGGTGGCGGGTGGGTGTGAGTGGCCACCAGACCCGCGTGCTCTCCTGTGGGTGTCTGAGGATCTGAAAGTAAGAGCGGCCGCAGTGTTCTGGGTGGGACCAAGTACACCTGACGGGCACACACGCTTCCCGGCCGGCAGACAGTTGGCATCGGATTGCGCTGTCCTGGGGCACGTACTCAGACTCACCTTCACACAGACCACTCGTGTGCAAGGAAACTAGGGGAAGCCTCCGATGGGGGATAGTTCTGCAGATGGGAGATTTTCTCCTGGCTCAGAGCAAACTGCACGAAACTAGCACTAAACAGCTCTGGGAAGGGCAGGAAACGACATGCCCTCACCCCCAGCAGCTTCTGTTCAAAACACTGGGTGACTTAATGATATGACCGTGTGTGCTGAGTTTTTTAGAGCAAGGACTAATAGACGAAGCTAAAACATGTCAGTAACTTTGTCTCAAGAGCAACTCACGTTTATAAGTTGATTGGAGGGGCGCCTGGGTGGCTCAGTCGGTTAAGCGGCCGACTTCGGCTCAGGTCACGATCTCGCGGTCCGTGAGTTCGAGCCCCGCGTCGGGCTCTGCACCGACAGCTCGGAGCCTGGAGCCTGTTTCGGATTCTGTGTCTCCCTCTCTGTCTGACCCTCCCCCGTCTGTGCTCTGTCTCTGTCTCAAAAATAAATAAACGTTAAAAAAAAAAAAATTAAGTTGATTGGAGATTTCAGCATGCCCCGAACAGAAGGACTTACCAGGCCCTTGCTCCATCCAGTGGCTTCTTCATAACAAGCTTGTCCCCCAGCCACAGCCCTTGCTCCCTCACACATGAACGACCCCACCTTCTCACTGCTCACGCCCAGCGCTCCCCAGCCCCACACCGCCCTGGACAGAGCCACTAGCACTTCCCACACCTGCTGACAAGCCCTCTGTCACTGCTTCGCACAGTCCTCCGATGCTGGCCCCGGGCTCTCCGGCATCACTCAGCCCGGAGACTCCTAATCTAGGAAAGCCTGCGTGGCTGCCATCAGAATCATCTGGGGGAGGTTTTTGTCTTAATATAGATTCCTGGATCCTATCAGAGAGCCAGCAAATCAGAATCTCCAGAGGTTACGCTGAGAAAATGAGAAAAAAGCAGAACAGCTCTTAGCAGTCTCTGCTCCAGAGCCAGGCCGGTACCTGGGGGCATCCCGCCGCGTACTCCACACACGGGGCGTCCCCGGCTCTAACCTGGAGCTTGCTTAACTCACCTGCCCGGCTCTCCAGCCCTGCACTGCAGTTGTCCGACATACAGGATTCTTAACTTCTCTGTTGCTCTAAGTCACACCTTTCCTCTTTCTGAGGAATCTTCGTGGCCTAATTCTACCCACCAACTTAATCCAGATCTTTCAACGTTTTCTTTAATTAGTCGAGGTAACATGGCTTTATGTTGCCTATATCGCCTTGCCGCTCCCAAGCAATCATACCTCCCGGGAGCAGAAACCCCGTGTCAGGAGTCTTAAGTCAGGTTCACTAACTCGTTTTAGCCTAAAGAAGCGGGCCGTGCCCCAGCTCTGACCATCTGGACAGTGAAGGGCAACAGGTCCACAAGGCTCTACGTACGGGACAGCTCGCTTATGCCGTCCGGCTGCATTTCCCTAAAAACTAAAATCCATCCTGTCCTCCAGACCATGCTTGGTCCTTTGCGCCAGACCAGCAGCAAGGCGACCCCACTCAACAGAGGACCACGTGCTTTTCGCAGACAAGAGCAGACGCAGCCCTGGCTTCCCCCGCGGATGCGGCTGCGATCTAGTCCAACGCGAAGGCACGCCACTGACACACGGCTGACCAGTAAGGCAAGGAAGAACGGCGAGACTCATCTTTCAACTTCCACCGAAAAAACTTGTCAAAATTGAGTAAAATACAAATACAGTCGCCATTTTCTTTTTTTAATCTAGTTTATGCCACACCTAATTATAACACAGTCTTAGTGGGGAGAAGAGAAAGTGTCTCTGTGTGAGAGCGTTTAGAGATATTTGAGGACAGGGCGAGCGATCTCCTTAGAGAACTCGGAGCCCCAGCCGCTTCCCCCGGGGCCCCGCGCGACTCCACCACCGACGCTTCAGTCCCAGCCCAGCTGACGGACGGAGGAAGCAGTTTGAACACAAACTTTAATTCGAAGCTGAACAATCCAGGACTACCGTCAATCTGACATTTTCCGTACTGAAGCGTCTCTTAAAGCCAAGTGCTTGTCAGAGTTGACACGGACTCCTAAAAGGTAAGACTTCAAATTTCTCTGTCACCGTTCTCTTACCCTTCTCAGTAAGTCTGGAAGTTTCAAAAAGGAGCAACACTACCGACTATTTGTCAGGAGCTTCCTAACTTTATTTATATATATGTATACATATATTTGTTTAATATTTCATTTTATATAGAATTACCATATATGTAAACTACTTCTATAAATATTTAACATTAAATACACTTTAAGTCTATACATATTTAAAAGTGTGTGTGAATATATATATGATACATATATATATATCATATATATGATAGATATATTTATATATGATATATACATATATATATTGTTTATATATATATATATATATATATTTTTTTTTTTTTTTTTTTCCCCCAAGAAAACGAATAATAGGGGTTCCTGGATGGCTCATTCACTGAAGTGTCCAGCTTCAGCTCAGGTCATGATGTCACAATTACTGAGCTCGAGCCCCACATCTCGGCCCCTCCCCCACTTACACACGCACACTCTCTCTCAAAATAAATACATAAGGGGCGCCTGGGTGGCTCAGTCGGTTGAGCCTCCGACTTCGGCTCAGGTCATGATCTCGCAGTCCGTGGGTTTGAGCCCTGCATCGGGCTCTGTGCTGACAGCTCGGAGCCTGGAACCTGCTTTCAATTCTGTGTGTGTCTCTGTGTGTGCCCCTCCCCTGCTCATATGCGCGCACGCACTTCCTCTGTCTCTCAAAAATAAATAAACATTAAAAAAAATTTTTAAATAAATACATAAATAAACAAACTTTAAAAAAAGGCAATAGGGGCACCTGGGTGGCTCAGTCATTTAAGCGTCTGACTTCAGCTCAGGTCATGATGTCACGATTCGTGTGTTCGAGTCCCGCATCAGGCTCTGCACTGAAAGCGTGGAGCCTGCTTGGGATTCTCTGTCTTTCTCTCTCTGCTCCTCCCCCATTTGCACTTTCTCAAAAATAAATAACTTAAAAAAAATAAGCAATAAGGGGCGCCTGGGTGGCTCAGTCAGTTGGGCATCCGCCTTCAGCTCAGGTCACGATCTCAGTTTGTGGGTTCAAGCCCTGCGTCAGGCTCTGTGCTGACAGCTCAGAGCCTGGAGCCTGCTTTGGATTCTCTGTCTCCTCCTGTCTCTCTGCCCCTCCCCCGCTCATGCTCACGCTCTCTCTCTCTCTCTCTCCTCTCTCAAAAAATAAATAAAAATGTAAAAATAATAATAATAATAATAATAATAATAATAATAATCAGCAATAAACACTAGGAATATCAGAAATCACCTCTCTTTGGTATTCGACCTCTCGTCACTTGCCTCCTCTCCGTTAGCTCTTGGTCCCACTGCTGGGCCCGGCCACACTAATTCTTTCCCTCGCTGAATTCCTGTCACATTCCCAGTTGGAAGTAACCTACTACCTTCAGACTGACATCTAGTTGTGAATGCAGATTTTATCAAAGGTCAAGAGCAGGGTGTCTTATATCCCCTCAAACCCTGCACAGTCTCACAGTGCTTAGTGCAGAGGGGGCCCATGAACACTGTAACCCCACCGCCTAACCTGCGTTAGAAACGCGAATACTGCCTCCTCCGTTGCCTCTGATTCAACAGAGGACCCCACAGACAGGTACTGACCTGCTCAACACAACTCAAGTCACGAGGACACAAAAACACAGTCCTTTAATGTCCAAACTAAGTCCTCTACAAACACTGAGGCCCATTGATCCCACGGACAGAAGTGGAGACAAAAGCAATGACCTGCATGTAAAGCAGTCATTCCTTAGTCCACGTTCAGTTTACACACTTGAAACTGTAACCCTCCTGCTGGAGGCAAATACGCTACTGTCTTCAATGTGTTTTTCCTGGCTCCCCACTCTGCACCGCTCCACCTCTCTCTGGATACGCTGGGGTCTCGATAGGGTCCCTCGGGCACCTGCCCCCTGCCCCAGTGGTGGCAGTTCACTCTGCACCCCCCCGCTCCCCCAAAGCCATCTGGCGGCACGGCCAAACACCAAGCATCCCCGAGCACCCCGGCCTGCTGGAACCAGGACAGTGGACAGTGCCCGGGGCGGGGGACTAGAGTCCGGAGTCACGCAGAGGTGGGACCCCACTCACTGAAGCACGGAGACTCTTCAGCGGTTGGACCGCGGTGCCTCACCTCCCTCTAGCCCCTCTCCCTGCACGTGCGCCGAGGTAACCTCTCTGAAGGAAGGGGTGTTCCACGCACGCGCCCTGACACTCGACACAGCGTTCCGCACGTGGCGGGCACTCACATTTTTTGGAATCCGTACTTTCCAGAACATAAAATCTCATGGTATTAAGTCTTCTTAAAATGACCTTATGCAATAATCCCAAGCATTTGACCCACACACAAGTAAGCAAAGGAGAAGCCCAATGAGTTGTTGAAAAGTTTTGTATTGTGTCATATAAACTGTCTTCATATACAAGTGCATAAGTGAGAGACTGGTCTCCCCCTTCCCCCCGCAACCCCCAAACATCACAGCAGACCGATTCTTGCTAGTATTTGATAAAGTTAAAATACATCCCTTCTAGACACCAGCTTCTAAATCTTGTGACTTAACAATGTGGCGCAGGCACGGACAGTTCCAGCGCTTTTACGCTTGTCCCTGAACGTTTCTCTTCAAAGTTCCAGGCAGTAACTGATTGTAATGCCCTCAAATTGGAAAAACCTGACTCTTTAGAGTTTATAAATTACATACACTTAGATCACTAAGAATTGAGCTGTTACCTACACATAACACACCCCCTCAAACTATTTAGCACCATGGATAGAATCCTCAATACTAACTAATGGGCTAATCAATCCAATGATCAAAGATATGACAGTGACAGTCTTAAAAACACAAATTTGTTATTTTTCTCATATACAATATAAATTCCCTCCTCTCTTACAAATCTTTCTCTCTGGCAATATTCTGTGCTGCATTGAATGTCCTGAATAATTATATGGCTGTAAAAGTCTTGCCTGACGCTAAGTACAACTCCCTAGGTCATTAGTAACGAGAAGCTAAGGCATTACACGTAAAAGGCTCCGAGCTAATTTACACATGGTGAAATAGTGGTACAACAGAACTGCACTACGTTTCTTCTCTACCTTCATGCTTTGCTAAAGTGCTACAGTTCCTATAAGATTTCCGTCCTGCATAGATTCAAATTCTGGGTCTCTCACTTTTGGATGGCTTGAGTACCATAAAACATAATTTATTTGGTCTCAAAAGGGACCGCTACTTAGCTAAAAAAGTTGCAACAATCACCTTTCTTTAAACCTAGAACATACACCCCACTGAGGATGAGGAATAACACAACAACCCTGTCCTTCTGTCTGTAATTAGAGTGGAAATCAGTTAAGTTGAGGTGTGCGCTTTTTAAGAGGTGCTACACAGTCACGTCAAGAGTTTAAAATGGTCACAAACGCTACTTCAGTGACATGTAACGTTCCATATATGCTACATTATTCTTAGCACTTTTGCACTTAATCTCCACACACAGTTAAGTCCAGGTATCAAAACAATCCTGATTCTAAAAAAGAGAACTCACCACCAATATTTAAAGCTGTTCCTTCCCAGGACAACCGTCTCCCAGCTATGACAAATATCAAGGTGGCACTCTCTTAGGCTAAGTTCCGTCAAGGTTCAGACAACCCTGAGGAGAACTCAACAAGGTCCCTGTAAAGAAATCTTCAATGAGAAACCCAGCACACGGGAATTTTCTAAAGCTTCACAACTGGCTCGTTAGCACAGAGACGCGCAGGCTTCCCCGGAGCGTGGAGCCTGGTGACTGTGCTGAGGAGGCACACACGACTGGACTCTAACTCCTGATGTCTCTTCCGTACGCAAGACGCAGGAAGTCTGACGAGGGACCTACGACACACGTGGCCAGGCCCCACTCTCCTGGGGAGCACGCGGAAGCACTGGGAAGCACGTAATGCACGGGCGTGGGCACCTCCGGGGGAAAAATGAACCTGCACAAGGCAATGGCTGTCCCAACCGAGGGTCTGAACAAGAGTTTAGTAATCCAGTAATGGTTCCCAAAGCATGCACCTCTGACGGTAAACAGAGGCTAAACCCTGAAAGAACAAAAGAGCTTCATAAAAGAAACCTTCACACATTGCACTGCTTCTGTTCGTCCTCACCCATTCAGTGCATCTGGGTCAGACGTGCACTTCTCAGGAAAGCCAGGCCTGCCCTGGGAACACAGCTGTGATGCTACCTGTCCCTAGTGAGGTCCCCCAGCCGTCTCCACAGCCCGGCTTCCCTGATCTCATTGGTCCCCCATCTGCAACGGGAGGCAGTTCCACAGCTACTCACTGAACTGTACCACTGACCTCCCTACGAGGTTCTCGCTATGTGTCCAGGAAGCACAGGAGAGCAGAAGTGAGGCCCTTCGCCGAGAAGGTCCCAGGAAACCCAAGTAGAAAAGAACATGGAGTAGTGCATAGCAGAAAGTCCCTCTTGTGGGCTTAGTCGAACACACGTGGTACATATATTCCCCCAGAGTATAAACAATCCACGTTAATTCACTAATATCAGGAACAGAACCCAAAACATCGGTAGATCAAATTCTAATGTGACAATTTAAAAGTAGACAGTGCTCCACTGGGTTAATAAGTCAGAATTAGCTAAAAGACAGTATTCTAGACACCACATCACTGCAAACTCCCTCGAGGCATATCCCCTTCATCAGTTACATTTACAGTAACGGTCATAACAGGAGAAAAGAGCAAGCACCGTGCTCACTAATGCAAGTTCCTGGACTGCTCTGAGTAAGCCCTGCAGTTCACAGAGGAACACCTCACATCTTCCCTTCAGGTTACGGAGTCTTTCTTCTTCCGGAACGGTGATTTTAGCCTCTTCCATACGCTGGTTTTGGGCTTAGACTTTTTCTCCATGGCCAGCACTGCCTCCTTTTCTTTCCTACGTATCTCCCGTACAAGGGCATGGAATACATCATCGATGTAGTAGCGGAACGCAGCAGAGGTCTCAAAGAAAGGACAGCTGAATTCTCGGGCCAAAGCCAATCCTTCTTCCTTGGTGACCTTTAAAAATGTAAACATGAGAAAATGTATAGTGGTAGCCATGGAAAACAATTAAAACTGCCCCAAAAAGTGACAAGTGAAGGGGCGATCTAACAGGAAGAGAGCTCAACTCTGGAGGCATTCAAGAAGAATTCAGTCGGGAAGTTGAATTCTAAGATTCCCTCTGCCTTCAAATTACATGATTCTGTTTCTAATCTACTTTATTTTTTAATTTTTATTTATTTTTTAATTTTTTTATTTATTTTTGAGACAGAGGGAGGCAGAACACGAGCAGGGGAGGGGCAGAGAGAGAGGGAGGGAGGGAGGGAGACACAGAATCCGAAGCAGGCTCCAGGATCTGGGCTGTCAGCACAGAGCCTGACGCGGGGCTCGAACTCACGGAGTGTGAGATCGTGACCTGAGCTGAAGTTGGACGCTCAACCGACTGAGCCACCCAGGCGCCCCTCTAATCTACTTTAAAGAGAACTTTTTAGAACAGGGCATAATTACAGATACCAAGTATGTTATTTTAATTTCCTTACACTGTAATAAATCCAAAATCGAGATATCCAATTAGGGATAGACCATAATTTCTCCTAGGTCTGAACACTTAGGCTCTTTCTTTTTGCTACCACAAATAGCCTGGCAATGAACATTTTATATATAAATTCCTGGATAGATTTTTCAAACAGGCATTCACAGAGAAGCATTATGAACTTATCTACTATCAACCAGTTCCGAAAAGTCTGTACCAGTCCACTGCTTCCATCAGCAGTCACAATGTGCCTGTCCACTATTCTCTCAACGTAACACCAAACGGCAAAACTTCAAACTTTGTTGGTAACTTGAAGACGAGCACCACTTGCTCTATAATCCTCTCCAATTCTTATCCTCCCCTTCCAGAGTACATAATCCTCATTGTCAACAAGCAGATCTCGAAATCCAACCTACATCTCCTGTTGCAACATAGATAATTCATTTTCTAAGGTTTTAAGAAATGAACATTCCATGATCCTTCACTTAATGGGTATTCTATTTGTTACCTGATTACCATCCTGTAGATTTATCTTGTAAACAGAGTCCTAAAATTCAGATTTTATCCAAACTAATTGCAAATTAGTAGATATAGAAAAATTTCCAAGGTTAAGGAGACACTAATTTTAGATTTTTATCTTAGGGCAAAAGAATCTATAAGTAGTGAAACAACCCACCTCCCAAGACTACAGATCATATTTCCGAGTCCTCCTCACCTGTCTTAGTTGCTTCAGGTCAGACTTGTTCCCCACCAGAACCACAGGTGTATCATCAGTGCGTCGAACTCGGTAAATAAGCTGCTTAAATTCCCGAACTTCATGGAAACTTCGGCGATCGGTGATAGAATAGCAGATGATAAACCCTTCTCCTGCCCTCATATACTGATCCCGCATGGCCGTAAACTCTGCCTAGAGGGAAACAGGATCACTCATGCATTGGTACAACCTAGAACTACATCTGTATTAGCTATTACTTCAGGTTCAAGAAGAGACACATCAATTACCTGCTATCCTGAGTCAGAGGGCATGAAAAATTAAAAGAGATGAACTGGTGATCTTCTCTGTGTAAGCCTTCCCCTCCCCTTTACCAGAGTGAAAACACCTCTATACATAGTATTCTAAGATTTAATACCTGTCCAGCCGTATCCAAAATGTCCAGGTTGGCAGGCTCATCATCAATACGGATCCGGATTTTATAAGCATCTTCTACAGGAGAGAATAAAAGTGTACTATAAACCCATAAACACAAAACTATGCAACCTTAATTTTTTCCTTTTTAAGTAATCTCTACCCCATCGTGGGGCTTGAACTAAAATTAATGATCCTGAGATCAAGAGTCAAATGCTCTACCAACAGAGCCAACCCAGCGCCCCACAACCTTAAAATTCATCTTATGGAGGGGCGCCTGGGTGTCTCAATCGGTTAAGCATCTGACTTCGGCTCAAGTCATGATCTCACAGTTCGTGAGTTGGAGCCCAGGTCAGGGTCACTGCTGTCAGCACGGAGGATCCTGTCTCCTTCTGTCTTTGCCCCTCCCCTGCTTGCAAGCAAGTGTGCATGCGCGCTCTCACTCGCTCTCTCTCAAAAATAAACATTTCAAAATTTGTCTTATTGAGAATTAGATTATACCCAAGTTCTCTCAGTGCCCAGATTTTCTCAGGAAACATGCTAAATCCATTAAGATATGTAAATCGGATCTTCAGCTGAGGTGTTTTATGTTTTTTTTTTTTCACTTAAGCAATGACATAAGTTCATCCATAGCTTCTTTATAAGATTTCACCTACGATCCTAAGCAATAAAAGGATATTGGTTTTTTTTTTAAAAATATTGGGCTCAAAAAGTAACTTTACCAATTTGTTAAATAATTATTAGATGTGAGACATTATCCTAAGTAATCTATATACTTAACTCATTCAATAACAAATATGCCAATAATCCACAGTAGGCATTATTATCTCTATTTCACAAATAAAGTAAATGAAATTCTAAAACATTAAAGGTCTTCCCCTTATTACATAGTTGCACTTGACCAAACACTATGGTTTCTCTTCCTTATAAATCCAAACAAAAAAGAAAAACCATAATTTCCTTTTTTCTAGATAATCCCTATTGTCATAATTTCTCCTCTATGAAACAAAATTTCTCATTGCATATTATTATAGTAACCTTGAAAAATACAAGAAAATTTTTTTAAAAAAGAAAAAAACCCACTCAATATTTCTATCCTTCAATATTTGTATCATTCAAATACACCTCACTGTATTTCAACATTTTTTCTTGAATCCCTGCTTCTGACTCTCCTTCAAGATAAAGAGCCACGACACCATTGCTTCTCAAACAACAGGTCATGATCCATTAGGATTAATGAGTTGTGAATGAACTTAATGGGATGGGATTGGCATTAAAATAAATAAGCAAAATTCTAAAGGAAAAAGAAATCCTAAGAGCATACCGCATATAGTGACATAAGTACAGCTTCCTGATATTTTAGTTACGTGTATATACGTACATAGGTACACGTACACACAGGCACAGACACTTACACGTGTACTGGGTACAATGTAAAGCTTTTCTTCTTAGAGTCACCAAAGTTTGAAACAAAGCCCCCTAATACATAAACTCGATGAGAGCAAGGGTCAAATTTTTTTGCTCCCCACTATACCCTCTGGGCCTACTACAGTGCTTGGTACATAACGGGAACTCAAGAGACGGAAGTATTTGCTATTGAATCAGGTAATACCGTCAGGAGAGCAGCTGACTGTGAAAAAAAAAAAACTGACTGAAAAAATTAACTTTTTTGGGGCACCTGGGTGGCTCAATTGGTTAAGTGTCCGACTTTGGCTGAGGTCATGATCTCACCATTCATGGGTTTGAGCCCCATGTCGGGCTCTGTGCTGAACCTGCTTCAGATTCTGTGCCTCCCTCTCTCTCTCTCTTCCCCCCCTGCTCGCACACCGTCTCTCTCTCAAAAATAAATGTCAAAATTTAAAAAAAAATTAACTTTTTCAAGAACAAGTAGGAGTTTTTAAGAAAAAAAAAAAAATATTTCTGGAATTCTCAATAAATTATCCCAAGTCCTAAACTGAGTTTATTCCTAGAATTCCCAACATAGCTTGAATCCCTAAAACAACACTGTACATTTAAAAAAACAAGGACCGGGCCTCCTGGGTGGCTCGGTTGGTTAAGTGTCAAGACTTCAGCCCAAATCATGATTTCATGGCTCATGGTTTCGAGCCCTGTGTCAGGTTCTGTGCTGACAGCTCGGAGCCTGGAGCCTGCTTCTGATTGTCTCCCTCTGTCTCTCCTTCACTTGCACTCTTTCTGTCTCAAAAATAAATGAACGTTAAAAAAGGACCAGGGCGCCTGGGTGGCTCAGTCGGATAAGCACCCGACTCCTGATTTTAGCTCAATCTCACGGTTTGTGTGAGTTCAAGCCCCAAGTCAGGCTCTGCACTGACAGTGCTGAACCTGCTTGGGATTCTCTCTGCCCCTCCCCCGCTTGCTAACGCGCTCTCTCTCTCTCTCTCTCTCAAAATAAATAAAAATAAACTTTAAAAAAATAAGGACTGTTTATATGTTCCTCAAGTCACAGAAGCATTTACCGTATAAAATGACTACATTCAAAGCTGGCTTAGCACAGAACACTCACTGGCTTTGTGCAAAACAGCAGCAGAGGCCCGACCCAATGGAAATCCTTCCCAGAGACCCGGGGTCACCACCTAGGGTCACATTCTGAAAACACTAATAGCATGGCCGACCTTCTGGGCCCTCCCCTGCCCCTCCCCCCCCACTTTTCATTTTGTCCTGGGATGTAACCCCCTAGAATCAGACCTGCTTCCCTACAGCTCAGGAATGGCAGTAATGCTCTGTCTTTGTAGAGGACGACAACCTTTCTTAAAAAGGCAAAACGAAAATGACTTGCTACTCCAAGTTTTGCCAAGAGCAGAGCATTAAGGACTAACCTTAGTGCGTAATCAGCTTGAGGGATAAGGAAGTAAAAACTAAGAGCTGCCAGTGGAAGAAGGCCAGTGTGCAAGTGGTGAGAGCTCAGCAGGCTGGCTCGACTTGTTTTTCTGCTTCCTTTTGTGGAAGTTCAAATCAGCTGACTCATGGTTACCGAGCCAGAGACCCTTAGACAAGTGACAGCAAAGGCGTCTGTCAGGTGGCCTCGAAACTTTTCCTTTCACCTGGCGATGCAGTCCGGCACCCACACAAAGGTAAGGAAGGAGAGCGCCCCCAGAAGGGCTTACACACACACAGAGTGAGGGCAGGAAAAAACGAATGCTCATTTGCTCCCAACTTCTGTGACCCTCTCGGGAAGACATCTCAGACACGGAAAAAGGCTCAGGAGACGACTGGTGAAAACACCGTTTCCAAAACGGAGGCCAAGACGCGTCCATAGAGTTCGTTTGGAAACTTCCGCCGGAACGTGACTTACCGATGGTGGGGTCGTGGTCTTCTGGAAATCGGTGGCTGATGAACTGCATGGTCATGGCTTCAAAACAAGACAGGAGAGTTACAATCCAGAGAAGTGGCCCCCGGGAAGAACCGCAAGGGTCACCACTGCACGACAGCCACCTGGCTGGGGTGGAGACGAGCTCTTTTCACCCCCCCGCTTCTGGTGACCTGGAAGCACAAGGGCACCTACCGCTTTTCCCCACGCCGCCGGCGCCCAGCATCACCAGCTTGTACTCCCGGGACAGGCCCGCGGGGCTGCTGCAGCCGCTGCCGGAGGGGCGCGGCCCCGGGTCCATGGCCCCCCCGGGACGCGCACCTGGCGAGCGAGAAGAACGCGCTGGACCCGGGCCGCACCCGGAGCCCCCGCCCCCTCCCCCCGCCCGGGGCCGGCGCCCCCGGCCCCTGCCCCGCGGCCCTCGCCCCTTCCACCGGCCCGCGCTGCGCCCCCGGCCCTCGGTCCCCCGGCCCCCCGGTCCCCGGCCGGCCGCCGCCTCCTCACCTTCCCCGGGACAGTCCGGCCGGCGACACCGCACGGCGTTCCCAAGTCCTGCTATTTCCAGAGGAAAAACAAAAGGGGCAAAACACCTCCGGAGCCTCCTCGGACCGGGGCGCCGGCACCGCCACCAGGAGCCCGCCCCTCAGCCTCCGGCTCCTCCGCGCGCCCCCCGCCCCCGCCCCCGAGGCGCGCCGACCCCCACCTCGCCCGCCAGCCCCGCGCGAGGCTCCAGCGCTGACCTGTGACCCCTCCCGTCGCCGGGGAAGATGGCGCCACGGCGGGGAGGCGGGGCCGGGTGACGCGCGCCTGGCCCCGCCCTGCGGTGGGGGGGGGGGGGGAAGCGCCGCTCGCGGGTGTGCGCACGCGCGCGGGAAGAGGCGGCCGGCTCGGTAAAGGACCGAGGGGGCCTCTGTGGCGACTAACTTACCGGGGCTGTGTGTCGTTTATGATAAAAAACGAACCTGGCCAAATGTAACGAGGCAACGTACGAAATGGGCACCCACCAGATCTTCCCGGAAAATAGTGCAGAGGCCAAGATTCCGGCCTAACCGCGGAAAAACCAAGTTCCACCAAAGCACGGCTACAGGGACTGCGGGTCAGGTCTGGAAGACCAGAGGTTCGTTCGCAGCACTGTGGTTAGGCTGGGCACAGTTCCGCATTTACACGCATGTACCTTAAAGACATCTCGGTTTTTATTTTTTAAAATTACTTTCGAGAGAAAGTGCAAGCAGGGAGGGGGAAAATCCCAAGCAAGCTCCACGCTCAGCGCAGAGCCCCATCGGTGGCTCGATCCCAGGACCGCAGAATCATGACCCGAACTCAAATCGAGTCGGACACTCAACCAACTGGGGCTATCCAGGTGCCCCAATGAAAGGCATTTCAAAACTAGGTTTTTAAAGACAAATGTACTACCTCCCCCCGCCCCCAAGAAGGAAATTAAGAGATTTTAAAGAATAATTTAAGACTGTTCACAGGGCCTTTTAAAAAACTTAAAAATTTTAGGGGCACCTGGGTTCCCCCTAAACGGTTGAGACCGTTGATCTCACGGTTTGTGAGTTCGAGCCCCGCGTCGGGCTCTGTGCTGACAGCTTGGAGCCTGCTTCTGATTCTGTCTCCCTCTCTCTCTGCCCCTCCCCCACTCATGCTCTGTCTGTCTCAGAAATAAACATTAAAAAAAAAATTTAAAAAAAAAAAAAAATTTTAATCTGTTTTTGATAGATATGGAGAGCAAGCGGGGAAGGGGCAGATGGGGAGACAGAACCCCAAACAGGCTCCAGGCTGTTAGCACAGAGCCCGATGTGGGGCTTGAACCCACAAGCCATGAGGTCATGACCTGAGCCTAGATCAAGCTCAGGCTTAACCAGCTGAGCCACCCAGCGCACACACACACACACACACACACACACACACACACACACACACTCTCTCCCCCTCCCCACCACGGCCTTTACATACAGCAATAGTGAAGGCACTGGCAGTATCTTCACCTCCGTGTTAGGTGGTACACACAGGTCTGAAAGGAATCGGCACCGGGCAAATTTTGCTGAAATTTCTACCCACCCTTCTTTTTAAAAATGCTTTCTCAAGCATAATTTGTGTCTCTGTCCTTTAAAAATGTACCTCACGGGGCGTCTGGGTGGCTCAGTCGGTTAAGCGGCTGACTTCGGCTCAGGTCATGATCTCGTGGTCCGAGAGTTCGAGCCCCATGTCAGGCTCTGTGCTGACAACTCAGAGCCCCATGGAGCCTGTTTCAGATTCTGTGTCTCCCTCTCTCTGACCCTCCCCTGTTCGTGCTCTGTCTCTCTCTCTGTCTCAAAAATAAATAAACGTTAAAAAAAATAAATAAAAATTAAATAAAAATTAAAATGTACCTCACTATCTAACCATGTTCCATAAAGGAGGGCTAAAATACGAGAACGGAGGGAGTCCACTATAATTATCCTCGATGTTTTCGTCTGGACTTCGAAGAGTTTACTCTGTTAAGTCATCAATTCTTGGAACTATATGGAAACTTCTGGGCCCGTGTATGTATTTTTCTGGTGGGTTATAATTCCATTAAGCTATCAGTAAAAGTTTATACATTTTAGCGTATGGGTGGGTTGTAGAAGAGAACAGAGAAACCACAACAGAATATTTATACATTTATTTATAATGAAATTATGGTCTAAATATTTACAACATATAGGAAACCAGAGAATATGTTTATACAAAGCCAGCCTGCAAAGTATTCAAATGTGCAAAAATGACAGTTCAGTATCTCAAACTACTCCTGGTTCAGCAGACTAGCTCCTTCTTTCACACGTCAATATTTGATACAAAAAAGTTCTTTTGGCAAAACCTGTAATGCCAAGGAAAAGGACAAGTTGCAATTTCAGTCACTAAGTTCGCCATCCATCCTACTGAGCGGTCAAATCTCTCTATTTGAGCTGCAACCAGTTCTGAGAGGCAGACCACTGTGTTTCATTTCTGTGAGGAGTTCTGACCAGCTTTGATCAAGCAGTTTTCTCTGACCCAGCTGACGACATGGAGCTTAGAAGGGCAATAAAAACAGCAATGGCTTTCTGAGACAAGAGTGCCTGAAGGTGCCAGCTTTGGCTCATCCCAGTAAAAAGACACAGGGGAGAAAAAAACAAAAAACAAAAAACTTTAATCTTCCTACTCAGGATCCAGCTATATCCAACAGTTTTAAATGAGTAAAACTGAAGTTTCCAAAAACAGAAAAGAATGCAAAAATGAAACAGGGATGCACTGTCCTTAGATTTAAAGGTGCTGAAAGGAAAGGATGGTCTTAAGATCATTTCCCCACTAATAAATAGTAAGGCGTCGTTTGTAACCAGTTGGTATCAAAATTGACCAAACAGTAGTAAAATACAAATAAAACCTTCTCTTCGTCAGAATAGGGGCCATTCGTGTGGAAAAGGCTGGACCAGGTCAAATGTATATGGGAATGACCCTGTTGGGATGCTCTGTTGAACAAGCACATTTCACCAACTGTTAAAAAGCTTCTGAGACAAACTTGTGATTCTAAGTAAATGTTAACAGATGCTATGCCACTGCAGAAACGGGGATGTTGTAAAAAGAACGAGACACTTTGAGAAAGGAGACGCTGCATCTCTAACTTCTGCAAAGGTCCAAGATGGTTCCCGGTACAGGCCCCAGAGTCTTATTAAATCAAACGCATGCATTATTGCTAAAGAGAGTCACCGAGGGTCAAAGCTCTGCTCCACTGTTTCCTACGGGGCCATCCAGAATGGCATCTGCTGTTTAGCTCGTGGTTGTGACGAAGGGTACTGATAGCCCAAACTCCAGCCCTGTGGAAAGCTACTTGCATTTTTATGACCCCCGTGTTCCTCCTCTTCATCAGATGAATCTGCAGCATAAGCCACCAACCCAAATCCCTTCTCCGTAGTTTTCATCTTCTTGACTGGATAATCTAGAATAGAGAAAACAACCCCAACCCCATTCCCCACCAAGACAAAAAAAAAAAAAAAAAAAAGATAATACCATAAATTCGTTAATAAAAAAAAGATGTTAATTGTAATTGGTTAGTTGGACACCATTTTGAGGTCACAGGGTCAATGGTCACCCAAAAACGTTGAAGATCACACGAAAAACAGCACCAGCATCAGCAAATGTGAGTCCACCAGAACCATGTAAGAAAACAGAGAAAGAAAAAAGAAACACAAAAAAAAAAAAAAGAAAAAAAAAGAAAAAAGAAAAAAAAAAGTAAAGTTAGCAAGTGAGTCTCCGGAGGCTAATATTTCACCTTTTAAAGAGTTCAAAAAAAAGAAGAAAAGAAAAAAATGTATTTTCTTTTGCTCACTTTTATTACGACTACAGGCAAAGAACACGAGTGGCCCCATATTCCTCTACACATCTAGAGTTCTGGGATACTAAGAGGCAATGCTTTTTCAACAGCCACAGGCTGACCATTCAATCGATAGAGCTATGCAGAGAGAAGTAGCTCAGCTCCCAATACAAAGAAAAATCAATCTTTTTTAAAAGTAGGCTCTACGCATGGGGCTCGAACTCAGGACCCCAGGATCAAGAGTCACATGTCCCACTGGCTGAGCCAGGCAGGTGCCCCAAAATACCAGTCCTCAAGTCTGCATCAGATTACCTCCAGGTATTCAGATAACAAAGGCAACAAAATTTTGAACTGACCTACCAATCATTAGTATTTCCTAGGGCTTTAATGCTACGCATAAAACGTAAGTTAACCAACTCTTTCCTAGACACACGTCAGTTGAAAATTAAAGCCCGTGTAACTGTATGTCGTCCTTTTAAATAAAAACAAGTATTCTCATTAGCCTGTAGATTTTAGAAGCTGGATTAAACACCTGAATGAGTGCCATCTGAGTGAACATCAGGTCAGAAAACTAATAGCTTAGGAACAGTCTTAGCCACCCGAGTATCCCCAGCTACACCTCACTCACCATGGCCCCCTGCTCCGGCCCCAGACCCACTCCTGTCATCAGACTCTGCCTTCATTCCAGTCACTGGAAAGGCTGGTGGAGGCATCAACTGCCTGTTAGGAGAAAAAATGTGACAGCCCTTTCAGACAGATTCGATCCATCATAACCTGTCCAGCAGACACGAAGCAGGTAACCATCCACTTCTATCTACCCCTTCCGCCTGACCCCACCCTTCAAGCTATCATCAAGTTGTCAGATTGTAAGGCCGGTCTACACAGCCAGGCTGGGCCGGGCCAAAACAAGAATGCGCTGCTGGGAGAAGTTAGGCTCATCCAGTGAAGGCTCAAAGGATGGTACAGGAGAGCGCGAGCCCTGGGTGGCAGGCCGGACCTCCATTCAAGTACCTCAACCCATCAGGTTCTAGGATTCTAAGTAGCAAACATGGCTTGTGTCAGACTCCTGTCCCTGCCTACGCTCAGGAAAACGGCCAAGATGCAGGCAGTGAAGGTAAAGGAAGATGCCTGAATGAACAAGCACTGAATTATTCAAAGTCGAGTACAGCGGCCCGGAGACTGGGAGGCGCGTCCTATTCTCCATGAGCGTATCCGTTACAAAGAACAGGAGCTTATTTGAGCCAAAGGATCTCGTTACAGTTTTAGAACACGGGAAACCCGCAGCAATGATCATTCTCACTAGCGATGCAAACGGAGGACGTCTTAATACATTCATGTAATTCCGCTCCAACAAACTTACCTGTCCCTCTCTCGCTCTTTGCCTGAGGAACTTGCCGGCTTCGATCCTGCACCTTCAATGTCATTCTGACTGGAGAAGCCTGTACCTAAATTAGTCATATGAATGGGTCCATGCTATGAGCAGAAAAATACAGTGGCATTAGCAAATCTACAACTGCTGTACAGACTTTAGCTCCTTAACGTAACTGTCAAGTGCCTTGTCTTTCTGGTCAATTGCAGTAATCTGCACTACATAGCTCTCTGGGATTTGGGGCGTAACCACGGCCCAAACAGAGATCACTCTTCTCTACGGAGGACTTGCTCGGGGACATCATGATTGATTATGCTACCTGCATCTGTTTTCAATTCTCCATCTAGAACTATAAAAATGCTTCAAAGCGTGTTTCAAAGAAGGCTTCAAGGACTCTGGCAAAAAGCGCAGGTGCTTCTCCTGATGAAACAAAACTGCACCAAAACTAAACATTTTAATAATATTTTTAAAAACCCTATACTCGAATGACTATAACTATGCACAGAATCACATTTTGGCCACCTTTTTCTGCGGGTGGTGGGGGACTGGAGGAAAAAAATCACTCTTTCTTATGGAGAGACAGAATAGTAAATTGGGAGCTAAGGTTTAAATACAAACCACTATTGGGAGGTAGAATGATACCTTTCGGTGAGATGTGTAGGGAAGCGAGAACTATCTGAGGCTTTCGAGAGTGCTGTGTAAGAGGAAGTGCAGAAATCTACACGACTCGTTCCAGGTGCCAGTCATAAGAGACCTATACTTCTCTCTATGTGGAGTTCTGTATTTTATCATATTGACCCCAAAGACAAACCCACCCAAAGGGACTCATTCTTGCTTTCAGTTAATCCCCCAAGGAAAAAACCCTAATCTAAATGGATTCCAGAAAACAGAAATCCTCGTTATCGGGAAAACAACTGGCATAGATGTGAATTTCTTTCTTTAAAGGAAAGATACAGTAGGGTATGGTGAGGAAAGTAAAAGTATTTTATTTAACCTGGTATCCAAGAAGTCCAGACTCTCGTTCATCTGGTAGCTCCTCTGTGAATCGCCTCTTCTGTGCCTGGGGTTGACTTGGGAGTGGGGGCTGGGGCGGGGGGCGGGGGCTGGGGCTGGGGGCCCGCAGGCAAGGCAGTTTTGACAGGAGCAGCAGGAATAAAAGGCCCGCTCATCGGACTCTGGGACCAAAACAAACCAAGGGGAAAAATGGTGTGAGAACGCCCAGCCACTTTAAGAACACAATAGTTACAATACATTTTAATGATGCACATGTATCCTAGAAATCCTGTATCTCTGGCCGCGAGTTTCCTTCCTGTATCATCTGGTGACAGTACAGCCTTCCCACCCTGACGGTAGGGAAATGCAAAACTGACGATCTCTAAGGTGCTCTCAACTCTTAGGAAAAATCTGCTGTGCACTTGGGCGATTAGGAGCAAACATGATCAACAAATAATACAAATTCTAGCCACTTACTTAGTTCAGAAGTTACAAGCCAAACATTCTCCAATTTAAGCTCCTCTAATCAACGCGATTAGCTCTTTCTGGATCATAAAGGCTGCCAACGCTCGTGGCAAAGGCAAGTCCATCTGCCACTTCCGTGGGTAAGTTGTCATAGCAACGGGGAGTCTAACGTTTTAAGAGATTGTTCCAAAAAGGAATAAGGACTGACCCAGCACGCGCGTCAGAGAGATAAGACAAGTCTTATCAAATAGCCATGACTTGTTGAACACGTGGGTCACCTCAATTAACCTTTGCGACCTCTGAGATATTATCATTACGCCCATTTTCTTTTTCTTTTCTTTTCTTTTTTTTAAGGTAGGCTTCACACCCAGGGCGGTGCCCAACTCGAGGCCTGAACTCCTGACCTGGGCCAAGATCCAGAGACACTCAACCAACTGAGCCACCCAGGCGTCCCACGCCCATTCTCTATAAGGAAACCAAAGCCTGGATAGGCTGAATTATATTCCAGGAAGGCACAGCTCAAACCCGGGAACGCATGAGGGGCCCGGGCCGCCCGCTCTCTCAAGCCCAACCCTAAAGAGCCTGCTCCACCATATGCATTTCTGGTCACAAACCAGCGCGGCTCAAAGCTGGAGAACTAGGGCTCTGCCAAACACAGAAGGCACGTGATTAGGCCTCAGGGTCACCGCCAGAATTCAGCGAAGTCCTCTGCTGTTTCTCCCTGTCCAGCCCCCTTCAGTGCTCACAGCCCACCGATCGGGAGGCTGGGCAATGGTTCGGGGCTGCACTTCCTCTGGCACGGGTCCACTCTGAGAGGCCCACGGTCAAGGGCCCGCCATCAATCACCGTGCGCTCACTCACTAGCTTCCCTCTGCTCTCTGACGGACGTAGGGTTGGACACCATCCACCCAGATGAGCTAGCTGCCTACCCTTTCCGAAAATTCTAGTTTCTTACACGGTTTGAGAATTCCGTGAGAGCATTTACGATCCTGAAGTTGGCAGAGCTCGTGTAGCCCTTGGCCTAGGAGCCCCTGCCTATGGTGGATTTCCTTCGAAGCTGAGGGACTCCGTTCCAAACGCGTGGAGGCGTGGCGTGGGCTGGCTCCCCTCTCCCGGAGCCAGGTGCAGGCCAACTACGATCGTGGCCCTTGTACACTTGCGACTCGAGTGTTCCCGGAGCACGGCCACGCTCACTCACTCGGTATCGTCTCGGGCCGCGCGTGCGCCCGCCGACCGGGCGCGCCAGGCGTGACGGCGCCCGCAGGGCCCGCGACACCTAACCTAGCCGGCGGCCAGCATTCCAGGGGAAGCTCGCCGACTCCTCTTCTACACACCGGTCTGCCGGTGCCACACACTTGAGGATGAACGCACCGGTGTGTGCACGCTGTCCCCCGAAGCCTTCGGGTAGCTCGGTGGCGGGAACGCGGGAGGAACGGGAGAAAACCCCTCCCGCTGCACCTTAACTACACACCTGTTCTCTCTGAACGCCGCCGCCGCCGCGCCCGCACCCCTCCCCTGCCCGGCCTCCCCCAGCACAGCGGCGTCCGGCTCCCGCCCCGGCGTCCTACCTGTCCAGTGCTAGCTGGAGGCTGCACTTGGGTTATCGGGTATTGTGTTGGCACAGGGGGCACTCCAGTAGGTAATGCTGGCAAGACTCCGGGTGCCAGTGAAACAGCCGGTGGCACTATGCTTGGCACTCCGTAGGGAGGCTGAACTGGCTGCTGAGGAGGGGGAACAACAGGGTAACCAGACTGATAGCCATTGGATGGATAATATGGTGGCTGAGGAGGGACACTACTTATAGCAGAGGGTTGTGTATAGCCTGAGGGGGAAGAAAAAAAGTGTTTAATCAGCTGCAGCAGAATGAGACATTTTAGCTGAATATTAACTTAATCTCTAGGGAAGAAAACTACTGAGGTACGAATGGCTTTTCAAATCACCCTAGGTTCTGAGTGCCCTGGCACGCTTAGTCTAGCCTCAAGTATCTATTTCACACACACATATCGCTAACAACGCATTTATCTTCGTCGAACACTTTGAGACATACACACCTGGTAAGGGTACAGCAGTATTAATCTGATTCACAAATCTAGAGTATTCAGCATGAACCTGCAAGAGAAGGGAAGACAAATTCATATGGGACAGTCCCAATTTGTGGAGTATTTACAAGAGTCTGGTTCTGGGACTAAAGCAGCCGGGGATTAAAATATTTCCACTGGTATCTCAACCTATTTGAGACCTGTTTACTCTAAATTTTAATAAGGCACGGGGCGCCCGGCTAACTCAACGGGTGGAGTGCGTGACGCTCGATCTCAAGGTTGTGAATCTGAGCCCCATGTTGGGTGTAGAGATTATTTAAAATCCCCCAAATGAGACCCAACTCTGAGGTAAAAATCATCCAGAGCCACACAGATACAGAAGGTAGGAAGTTCCTAAGTTGTCAGTATAACTAATGAGAAATCATTCATTCTTTTATTTGCTGGACTTGTCCTCAAGGAGCTCAAGGCTCAGCACAGAGCTAGTATGTCTCCCCCCCCCCGCCCCCCAGTTCTTCGTTCTGGGCACCCCACTGAGTCGCCACACGCAGCAATGAGACAAAGCCAGGGGGTGATCAGGGCAGTGGTCTGGTATAAAGGATAGTAAATCAGGTTACTTTGCAGAAGCAAAGCAAACAACTTCCCAAAAGTCTGGAACCCTTACGTATCAAATAACACAACGTTGAACAGTCAACCCCAAACCTGGTTTCCATCAGGTGCTACGCAAAAAGTTAGGCCTCCCGGTCTAACTTTTGGTTACTAGACTACAGAATAAAAAGAATACTCAAATAAGCAATTAGGCCAAAGCCCTGCCGATTGGTTTTAAACCATCATAGCTCCATCTTCCTCCCTTATTTAGCCAGACTTACTCTTGAAAAGAACTTGGAAGGCCCACAGCAAACAACCTGACCAAGATTAAAAGTGTCGTCTACTTAAGTAACTGAGGACATTGAGATTTCACACTGAAGGCCTGCACATTTCCGAAACTCCATACTGAAATGCCTCCTAAAGAAGAAAACGCACACCAGCGAGGACATGCTAGGGTGGTCTGACTTCCTTAGAGAGAATGTTAGTGGCCAGAACGGTGTGGTTTAAATGGTGTCCTTTCAAAAGTCACGTCTGCCAAAAACCCCAGAATGTGACCTTATTTGGAAACAAGGTCTTGCAGATACACAGTATTAAGATGAAGTCACTCTGGATTCCAGCGGGCCCTAAATCCGAGGACTGCCACCCTTCTGAGAGACAGATGGACAAGGAGAGGCAGGAGTAGGCCAGGTGTCACCGGGACAGAGAACGGAGCTCTGCTGACACCCGGCGAAAATGCAAAGGGCTGCAGGCCGGGGGAGGCGTGGAACATTCTCCCGCACGGTGTTGTTCAGAAAGAGCCAACCCTGCCCACGCTTGGATTCTGCGTGTCTGGCCTCCTGAGCAGTCAGAGAATACGTTTCTGTCACCTAGTCGGTGGCAACTTGTTACTGAAGCCCTCGGAAACCAGTGCAGGTGGGAAGAGGGCTCAGACACAGCCCCACACAGCAGTTCTCTGCATATCAGACAATCGAACAGAACTCACTGTTTGCAAGAGATTCTCACAGAGCTTCTTGGCAGCAGCCAGGCCTTCTGGTTTGGGATGGCTGCAAAGAAAGAAGACCCAGAAAATTCAAAGAGGAGAAAAGTAAAAGATACAGAATCTTGTTTCACTTCGTATACTGTTTATAAGTTTAATACATTTAATGCAGCACAAATCTAACTTTCTGAAAATCACAAAATAACGTAATAGAAGCCCCGTAAGATATAACCAGTATCATCGAGACATACACTTTTTGGTCTCTCTGAGTTATAGTACTTCTTGACATAAGACTTTTAAAAGACACTAAAATCACTATAAAGTACACAAATACTGTCGTAGGTTTAAAAACAGGCTACTTTAGGCTCATCACAGCTACTTTAGGGTCAGAGATCGTATAAAACCCAAGAACCTGAATACTAAAAAAGGCAATTCCACCTCCTATTTCAATCATTCTTACTAAGTAATTACAAAGTGATTATTGCTAGTACTGACCTAAGTCCCTCATGTTAAGGTTTATTAAACCTATTTTCTTACACCTTCTGAATTATCCCTGCCTGTACTGATCTGGTGACAAGCATTCAAATGTCCTCAGCCCCACCCATCCACACGTACCTAATGTAAATATACATAGGCTCAAAAGCTTCTCGGCCAGATGCTGGCTCAATGCAACCCGAACCTTTGCCTCTTAGGAAGACTTTGGCACCTGTTTCAATCTGAATGTGCTGCAAATAGGAGCAGCCCGGACCTTCCACTTTCTCCTTGACATTGAAAGTGGGCACAGCATGCTCTAGACCCACAAATAATTTATCTTGAACATAATGCATCTGTGGAAGAACAGAACACCTCAGATTAAACATGACACATAATTAAATCCAAATCTTGAAAATGATTCTGCGCAAGACTTTAATCCTCCAGATACCTTTAATCACTGTTAGAACAAGGACTCCAAATAATTTCTACCATGAGCCTATAAAAATAAACTTCACAAAGTAGCTTAAATTTTTTTTTTTAACATTTATTTTGAAAAGGAGGGAGAGAGTGCGTGTGCACATGAGCGTGTAAGCAGGGGAGAGGGCGGAGATAAAGGGAGAGAGAATCCCAAGCAGGCTCTGCGCTGTCAGTATGGAGTCCGACGTGGGGCTCGATTCCACAAACCCTGAGATCATGACCTGAGCCAAGGTCAAGAGTCGGGTGCTTCACCGACTGAGCCCCCCAGGCGCCCCTATAGTAACTTAATTTAAATGAGATCTGCCTGTCCCACGCACCTACCTAGAGCATTAACACCTTCCTCAGTTCAGCAAAACAGGCATAAAGCAAAGACTCGCGGCTCAGGAAGCACGCCCACGGCCCAGGCCACCGCAAGGCAGTGAGAGCCCGGCGCGGTCTCCCGGGACGCGATAGCGGCGTGTCGGGTCGTGCAGTCAGCCCCGTGGCGTCCTCCAGTGAGGGCTGCTCTCGCCCACCCTGTTCTCTAGGAGGATTGTATCAGCAGAGTCTTGCTTCACCAGACTCAGCCTTCTTAGTCCTCCAGCTGCCGTCACATTTACAGACACAGAACCAAACCGCTAACTTCACAGCGAACGGTGTGCCCTCGACCGCGTCAACGCCCTTTCCAAAGGGCGCGTCACCAGGCCAGCACTAGCAGGGAGCTCTCGGGTCAGAATTTCAGGATTTTCTATGTTCTTCTCATCTACCATTTTCTGTGGCCTATGTCAATTTTACAGAAATGACAAAGCTGTTAGGGGATCTCTCCACCAAACATACCCCTGACTGGAAGGGAGGCTTCTGGCCAACAGCTGGAGACAGCTGTGCAATGGGCGCCGGCTGGTGATAGACAGTGACTGTTGCACCGTTAAAAGTTGGACTCGTCCCCGTGGCGGCTTTGACCACCCCATTGGTGATGATCTCTTTGATTCGGTTTACAGCTCCTGTGGAAAAACGGGGTGAGATGTTATACCAATGGGATGAACGCACGGACTACCAGCTCGTGACAAAGGTCAATGCTCAGGTGCCCATGTACTAATCCGTTTTATAGGATCCCCAAGTATGTGGTTCTCAGCCTCTCTAAACCCCCAGCCCATTCGCAAGCAATTCATACACACGAGTTAGCACAGCCCAGGGACATTCTGCCAACCTGTTACTTAGAGCCCTATACTTTGCCCCTCGCAAAAAGCAGATGTGAGCCCAACCGTTACTTACTGTCTACTAATTCCCGTGTCTGGCCCTGAACATGAAGGTATAACGGACGATCCCTATAAAGAGAAATACAAAATGATGATCCCAAACTGGTCATAACCAAAGGAACCAAACGGGTCACCGAATTTGTAACGTTTATACTTTCCAAGTAAGGCAAAGGCACTATATTCACAGAAATGGCTGTTGCTAATTTTTAAGAACGTGGTTTAAAGCTGAGGCTAAATAAACTTTTCTGGTTGCTTCAAGTTAGCCAGCCCACACAGGATCAAATCTGCTCTTATGGGCTCCTGAATACGGGGATCTAGTCAACCGAGATAACCGGATGTTTGAGAAAATTCCTTTTTGTTGGCTAACAGGTTACGTGCAGACATGCTCTTGTCTATCCAAATGACCAGGGTGACAGTGACAGGAGCGCACAGACCCATGGCTGTGAGGCCCGCAACCAAAGCAACTCTCGACTCTAAATGTAACGTGGCTTAGATTCAGATTTTGACTGTAATCACCGAGAAGATCTTCGATAACCATACAGTTCATAACAAGCTGTCAGCAAAAAACAGCTGTGTCTAAAGACAAAAAAGTTCAAAACAGCAACCGGCGTGCACACAGTTGCAATATACTGTCTCAGGTGGGGAGCAAGTTTTGCTTCCTAATTATATTTGGTTTGGGCCAACGTGAAAAATGTTGCACTGCCTGAGTACCCGCCCCCAAACACCGAGTAATGGGAGAGACGAACTAAAGGGGACGAGATGTTTACATAGATAATCCAGCCACCCTGGAAACAGCAAGGAGTCGGACAAAAGGATGTTTTTTAGACGGAGATCACAACAAAACACACGCCCTTTTGTTGGGGGAAACATTCCCACACAAAAATTTAGAAGCGTGTCCATTAAATGTTAGCAATTGTCTCATCTCACACTTTCCCGTGATGTGTTTCCTCTAAGAAAACGTTACCTGTGAAATGAAAAATCAAAGAGCAGCAGGAAGGACGAGAGCTGCCGACCCTCCTTACGCACGTCTGAGACGTTCCCAAGTTCTACTACGAAGCATGCGTGTACGTCTAGCAAGCTGCTAACCAAATATTTACACCTATTTCCTCAGAATGAAAAACACACTAACGTGAGCCCGTGTCCAATCTTTTCCCAAAGCAGAGGAAGTGCATACACACCCTGGCCCCACTTTGGCCTTCTCCTCGCTTGTCATGAATCTCCCTCGAGTTGACACGGCGGCCCCACTAAGTCGGCTGATCTGAAAAGGAAACATTCTATTAAAAGGATGATGTGGCAGTTGACCGACTTCGATGACAGGCAGCAGGATGGATTTGCCCCAATGCATTCATTCCACCAACAGACAGGAATGACGTCTGTACAGGAATCCCTCCCATATCGGAAATCGCTTCCTGCTCAAGCTGACCCAGGGAGTCCCCCCATATCGGCTCCTTCACCTTCACTAGGAAGCTCCTCTGCAGTTAATTCAACCCAGCCCTGACTTTGGAGATTATGACCCAAACCCGCGAATAAATATCTGACTCCGCTCTCCGCGTTCACAAGACCACGCCCAGCCACCACCGTCCCCAGAGAGGCCCCACATCTCCCCACCTCATCCTGAGTCTGCCCTCGAGTCAACAGGTTCCTGCACGTGAGAGGCACGTCATTGATCTCGACTTCAGCCACCACCAGGTCGTCCTTGCTTTTATTGCTAGTTAGGCCTTTGCCAGCAGCCTGAAGCTACCAAGAAAGAGCAATTAGATCAAAAAGACTGTAAGATGAAATAGTATCTTTCTGCTGTCCAATTTACAACTGGCCCTTCCCAAGTCCCACCACCACCTTACCGTTCCCCAAACCTGCCTGCAAACACACTTGGAAACACTCCTGGGTCATTCTGCAAAAATGACACAACGAGCAAACAAAACCTCACTGAACTGACACCGAGTATTGTCAACCGACTTGAAGGCAACCCTCAGGTTTCTCTGTAACCTCAGCCACGTGTGCGTTTCTGTGATCACATAATCCCAGAAACCCTACGCTGCCATCTTCACGGGGAAAATCACAAGACCAAGTTACGGTGCTTTGCACCTCGACCAGCTAGCCGTACGTGCAGTCAAATGCAGGGCAGGGGCGCCTGGGTGGCTCAGTCGGTTGGGCGTCTGACTTCGACTCAGGTCGTGATCTCACGGTTTGTGGGTTCGAGCCCCACGTTGGGCTCTGTGCTGGCAGCTGGGAGCCTGGAGCCTGCTTCGGATTCTGTGTCCCCCTCTCTCTGCTCCTCCCCCACTTGTGCTCTGTCTCTCAAAAATAAATAAATGTAAAAACTAAGTTAAAAAAAAAAAATACAGGGCAGAGTCCAGCAACCCATGCACCTCACCTGTGTAACCGGACGCCGCCTTTGTGCCACCGCTGCGGCCATGACACCTTACATTCACCTAATCCCATCCTTGCAGTGACCTGGAACACCCGTCAGTTTTACCTGACAACCCATTACTTTCTACTAAAGAACTAAGAGAATGGATGAAAAATCAAGCAAAATCCTAAAATCTGGTCTGGCTTCTTTCAACTTCAACTGTAGGCAACTCCAGATAGCTGGATTGGAGTTATTCAAGAAAAATTTCATCCCAAGATGGCCTTCCCCAACCTTTTGTTGCCTTGGACCAATGTCCCACAAATCTGCTCCAGGAAGATAAAAATGCAGTTTACTTCCTTATGCATTAGATACATTTTAAGTATTTTTTTAACGTTTATTTATTTTTAAGAAAGAGAGAGTGAGCATGAGCAGGGGAGGGGCAGAGAGAGAGGGAGACGCAGAGCCCCATGCGGGGGCTCGAACCCACGAACCGCAAGATCATGACCTGAGCCGAAGTTGGTTGCTTAAGCCACTGAGCCACCCAAACGCCCCCGCATCAGACACGTTTTTAAGTCACGGACACAAACTAGATTCAGCAACATCTCATCTTTGTTCAGCCCCCCACTCAGCACGCTGGCTCAAGCACACCTCAGCTCCCTGAACCCCGGGGCCACCTTCAAAGGTGCGGGCAGTGCCGTCCGGCAGTGGGAGCTACCTGGCAGTCCAACGTGGGCGCCGTCAGCCTCGTGTCCAAGTGCCCTGCCGAGGAACTCCATCTTAAATCTTACTTTTCACTCAAATTTTAATTTAAATAGCTACAGGAGGCAGCAGCCACTGTCGGGGACCACCCAGGTACATGTCACCAACCCCATCAGATGAGGAAAACTGAGGCTCCACGACATATCTAAGGCCAAGAACCGAGGACCCTGGGTTTCACATCTAGATATTCTGATTCTAAATCCACTATCTGTGCACTGTGCTGCCGCCTGCTGAGCTCAAAAGCTTTTTAGAGAAAAAAAAATAAGTGATTCACATCAGTATTAAGAATTTTATTACTCCAGAAGCACTCCATGATCACCAGCGTGTTATAGCTCCTTGTAAAACTTACAAACGGACAACGGACTCAATCTTTGCAAACCATCAAAATACAATGAATAACGAACTTCCAATTCACTAGAAGTTCCCACCAATTCTGCCGCACTTGAATATTTAAACATCCAGACAGAGTATGGCCTGTTGATATCATACTCATACACTGGACAGCTAACAAAAAATTGTATTTTCCTTTCTCCCCCCAGCTTTATTGAGGTATAATTGACAAACAAAAATCGTGTACATATACTGAAGGTGAACAAGTGGATATTTTGATATACGGTTACATTGTGAAATAATCACAACGTGTTAATTAACACAGTCACTGCTCACCTAAATTGCATTTGCAAACACAGAACTCATTTCTTCACAGGTACTATGGAAGTCAGCTTTATTTTTTTATTAATTTTTTAAATGTTTATTTCTTTTTGAGAGAGACAGAGAATGAGCAGAGAAGGAGCAGAGAAAGAGGAAGTCACAGAATCGGAAGTAGGCTCCAGGCTCTGAGCTGTCAGCAGAGAGCCCGACGTGGGGCTTGAACCCACGAACCATGAGATCATGACCGGAGCCGAAGTTGGATCATGACCTCAATTGACTGAGCCACCCAGGCGCCCCCAGAAGAACTTTTTTTTTTTTCAAATGAGAATTATAATGGAGCAAGCAGCCTTGGAACACACTGAATTCTCCAACTCCAGAGGCTTTCAAGCAAAAGCTAAACACCCAGTTGTCCGAGGCGACTCTGAAGTCACACGTGTGCCAACCATGACAGATCTTACACAATTAACACAACTTGACATTCACACGCACGCCCAATTTCCATCCTCTGTAAACTTGAGACAGTAATCCATCCCTTAAAATTATAAGGATTTCTTTTAAGTGCAAAGCATGCATTCTAGCACTACAAACAGCCACCATACGCATCGTCCTGTAGAAGATTCTGGTTTCCTATTACAGGATAAGTTAAAGACTTCAAAGTTCAGATCCAGTCTAGTGGTGAGATTTTAGTTATACCACAAATTCTAAAAACGACCAAATTCTATAAAATGACCAATTTGTATGAAAACAGCAAACCAACCAACATATAAACTGTTCATTTTATTTCATGTTTAATTACACTGTAGACGTTCATTAGATTCTAATTATAAAGGACATTTATAAATGTATTTTTGAGCAGAGTTGACTAGAGACATTTTAAAGCTCACTGATTTACCTGGACTTTCTCATGTGACTTCAGGGAAAATGCACATGTGGTGAAAAATATACTACCATCGTTGCTTTAAATGATTATGTAGATAGCAGGCCGAACTAAGAACAAAGACAAAATGAGCTATTTGATCCGTAAATGTAGTCGAACCAACCAAAGCTGCCTCGTAAAAACAAATGACAAAATATCATCTGATATGTTCCAAAACTAAGTGATCCTTAAATTACTGGGTCCCGGTTTTCTCCTCTACACACAGGATTCTCGGATCGCACAATTACAAAACAACCCTTATTAACATCGCAGTTAGCAGAGTCCCTTCAACTTCAAATACCTTCTCGGCGGCATTCTGCGTTGGTTTCAGCTTCCCTTTGGCCATGAGCATGGCATTGATCTTGGCAGCCACAGCAGCAGCAGCATCCAAGGCTCCAGAGGGAGCAGCTGTGGAGCCCCCAGGGCTTCCCCCACTGCTGGTAACCTCCCCACCTGGGGCCGTCGGCGGGAGGAAGAGAAGGGGGGCTGGCGCTGGTTGGTCCCATTTGCTGCGGCGCCTACCGGGAAAAAGAGGAAAATATTGGGCCCCAAAGCTTTATTCATGTTATTCTTCCCCTTACTACGCTTTAGCACCCCATTTGCCGTCTATCGTGTCCTCTTTACACCCTCGAGTCTCTTATCAATATTAAAATGACCACCTCTCTTTATACAATTACCGCAGTATTTCCTAATTTCGACCCTACTCCAGAACCTACTTCTTTTCTACTCCATCACCCCTCTGAGAAAACTCCACTCTGTCCCACATGCCCCCGTTTCGCCCCTCCGCTTGGCCGGTCCTTCCGAAAAGTCCCTGCTTTCCGTCTCCCTCTGCTCCCTGCCGGCCTTTTTCGGGGGCCCCAAGGCCTGCTCACCGTCTTTCTCCCCAAAAGCCCAGCCCTCCAATACGTACACTTCCCACTTCAACGCTCCCCCCCCCCACACCCATACGCAGCTCCCAACGGTCCCTCCGTCTCTCCTCTGCCCCGTGCGAGCCGCGATGCCCTCGCCCAGGAAGCTTTACCCGCCGGCCCCGGGATGTGTCGCGCTCCCCGCGGACATGGCGACCGGCTCTGCTCAACCACCCGCCAACTACCCCACTACCACCTTCCCGTCACTTCCGCCCCCAACGCCCTCACGCACAGCCCCTTCCGGTCGTGAGGAAAAGCCGTTCCGGTGAAAGCGTCGGTTCCAATTGGACTCTTGTTGATTTCAAGGCGTCTGGCATTATCCGAGACAGGTAGGGTGTGACCTTCCTGCTTTCGGCTTGCCCTGGAGAAAGATGGCTGCCGAAGAGCATATCAAGGCGCAATTGGGGCGAGGAGAGTCCATGTTTGTTGTGGGCAAGTTGGGAGCCCACAAGACAATACGCAAGAGTCGGGGAATTAAACAGTTCGTCCCCCGGTCCAGCCACGTTTGTGTGGAGGCCCAGCCTCTGGCCAGGGAGAGAGCCTTCCCGCCACTTTGGCCCGCTTCACTCAGTTACCTGCTTAGGAAAAGGCAAATGATTCGTCCCAAAGGTCATGTGAGGAATTTCTCTAGTTGTTTCACGTCTGCACGCCAACCACTGCTTTCAGAGCAGGGCCTCGGGGGCGCGCCGCGAGGGGGCGCCGGCGGCTGGGCGCGCGAGCGGAGGGGAGGGGGCGGGCCGGGGCGCTCCGCCGGGGTCTGGGGGCGCTGGGAGCGGGCTGTGGACCCCGGAGGTGAGGGTCGCCGGCCGGGGCGCACCGCCGGGGTTGGGCTGGAAGTGGGTCGTGGACGGCGGAGGTGAAGGGGGCGGGCCGGGGCGCCCCGCCGGGGTTGGGGCCGGGACGCCGCGGACCGACGGCGTTTGGTGGGTCTTCAAGCTGCTAGGAGACTCTAGGTTGAACGACTAGCATGGAGTGCTGTGTTTCAAATAAATTTATATTCTGGTAGGATTAATAAAATACAAGGTAACTTGAAAGCCAAATTCGTAGTATTTTCCCTTCAGCATTTAATAAATGCCCCTTCCATCCGAACACCACGTTTATCATGTATGAAATTTTTTTTTAAATTTCTTTTTTTAACGTTTTATTTATTTTTGAAACAGAGAGAGACAGAGCATGAACGGGGGAGGGGCAGAGAGAGAGGGAGACACAGAATCGGAAGCAGGCTCCAAGCTCTGAGCCATCAGCCCAGAGCCCGACGCGGGGCTCGAACTCACGGACCGCGAGATCGTGACCTGAGCCGAAGTCGGACGCTTAACCGACGGAGCCACCCAGGCGCCCCTATCATGTATGAAATTTTATATATACGCTATTAACGTTTCTTCGTTCTTTTGCGTTGATCCGTTTGTTCCTTTGCTACGGTGTTTTTATTGGGTGATTCTATTTCAATTTTAATCTGTTAGGGCAAACCGATTTTCATCTACATTTCATTGCCCATTCTGACAGGTGTATTTTTCCAAGGAATTTCAGATTAAACACCATCGTTTTCCTGTTGCCCCTTTTCCCCAAAACACAACGTTGTTGGGAGTCTGATTGAAATTACATTATTTTTTTACATTTAAAAAAATTTGTGCTTTGTGAATCGTATTACCCTTTTCTAAAGGGTACTGGGGGGGAGGGGCCTGGCTGGCCCGGGGGTGGAGCATGTGACTCTCCATCTCCCAGGGGTGAGTTCAAGCCCCTCCTTGATCTGATCTGATCGCGGAGCCTACTTAAAAATTAAATAAAAATAAGAGGGTACTCTATGCGCTCAATTCACAAAGTTGTGCAACCATCACCACTATCTCATTGCAGACCATTTTCATCACCCCAAAAGAAACCCTGCACCCATTATCAGACACGTCCCATTTTCCCTTGCTAAGGCAACCACCAATCTACTTTCTGTCTCTCTGGAATTGCCTATTCTGAACATTTCACACAATGGAACCATAGAATATGTGACCTTTAGTGTCTGACTTCTTTCACTTAGCATCTTGTTTTCAAGGTTCGTGCATGTGGTAGCGTGTGTCAGTGCTTCATTCCTTATTACGGCCAAATAATATTCCATTGTATGGATAGGCCAGTTTATCCATTCATTTAGAATGGATAGTCACCACTTCTGTCTTTCCTTGGAAATTTTTTTTTTTATTTTTTTTTATTTTTTTAACGTTTTTTTTTTTTTTTTTTTTTTTTTTTTTGGGACAGAGAGAGACAGAGCATGAACGGGGGAGGGGCAGAGAGAGAGGGAGACACAGAATCGGAAACAGGCTCCAGGCTCCGAGCCATCAGCCCAGAGCCTGACGCGGGGCTCGAACTCACGGACCGCGAGATCGTGAGATCGTGACCTGGCTGAAGTCGGTCGCTTAACCGACTGCGCCACCCAGGCGCCCCGGAAATTTTTTTTTTTTTACATTTTATTTATTTTTGAGAGAGAGAGAGAGACAGAGTGTGAGTGGGGGAGGGGCAGAGAGAGAAGGAGACACAATCCGAAGCAGACTGCAGGCTCCCCGCTGTCAGCACAGAGCCCGACGCGGGGCTTGAACTCACGAACCACATGATTATGACCTGAGCCGAAGTCGTACACTTAACCGGCTGAGTCCCCCAGGTGCCCCCCCCGTCCCCCCGGCCCCTTCCTGTGTCCAGGGCAGGTAGATCAGCCCAAACTTGGAAGGTGCCAAAGTGGATTTCGCAGTCTGGGCCCGGTCCTCCCCCGCAGCAGGAAGGAGGAAAGAATGATGGTGGGCTTGCACCAGCTCTCCAGCACGTGCACCCCTGGCCTTTGGGGCACCACCTTCTACCTCCGACACTTGGAGTAATTTCTCCAAACAAAAGGATTTCCAACTGAGGAATTCTTCCGGCACTTCTAAAAATAGCTTTGTAATTTTTGTCACCTTCTTACAAGGGAAATCCATCAAGAAAGAGAAGAGTGGAACAGCTGTTCAAAAGGAGGTGGTTTGGGGCACCTGGGTGGCTCAGTGGGTTGAGCATCTGACTCTTGGCTTTGGCTCAAGTCATATCTCATGATTTGTGGGTTCGAGCCCTGCATCAGGCTCTGTGCTGACAGTGCAGAGCCTGCTTGGGATTCCCTCTCTCTCTCTCTCTCTCTCTCTCTCTGCCCTTCTGCTCACTCACTCGCTCTCACTTTCTCAAAATAAATTTTAAAAAATAATAAAAGTTTGTTTAAAAAAAAAAAAAAAGACGAGGCGGCTTGTAGAGCCCCAGATCTAGCCTCGGTGAGGCCTGCCTGTACTTAGTGCTGTGTCCTTGACCGCTGAGAGGTTTCCCCCAGTGTAGCTTAAAGTACTACAGGATCCCCTCGCCGCTGTGCACCTGAGCTGGCCTCAGGAAGCCTCTGGCGCACGCCCCGCCAGAAAGGATGTGGGTAAATCGCCCCTCGGTGGGACTGTGGAGCCGTCGGGAGTGGGTGAGCCCTTCCCACTGCGAAGTCAGCTGCGACAAGGCCCAGCTGGGAGCCCGGGTCAGGCTCTGGAGGTCCCCTTAGCAAAATAGGAGGTTAGTAAAGTGTATTGATGATTCCTCAGAGCCTCAGGGGAAGCACAGTCCCAAAAGAGATCAACATTTTGTCCTCTGCTGAAAAGGCACAGGGAGAAAAAGTGCAGTTATGTAATCCCGTTAGAGAAAACTCTTTATTCCTGTCTTCTGAAAGTACTTACGGTCAGATCCAGGGAAATTAATCCTTTTCTTCTCAAATTCTAGTCCACACCGAATTCCTTGCCATACTAAGTATTTGTGACGTAAGCTAATGCACTGATTGGCCACAACGAGGCTCCTGACCACCGAGTGTGGATTTCTGGGGGAGCCCGAGGAAGCAGGGAAACCCCTGACATCTCGGCTTATCACACACACCTCAGAGCAGCACTGCCCCACCAGATCGTGACCTTTCCCAGGGTTACAACCAGTGGGCTTGGAGGTGATCCGTAATCTACAACGGTCCTTCTCAGATGCAGGTCTCCTCAGAGACCTGAGCAGCAGAGCGGGGGATGGGCAAAATTCTGGCGTGCGTTCCTGCGGGGCAACAAAGTCTTACAGGACTAAATGTCCTAGAGAAATAACACCTGTCAGGAAAAGGCTATGGCTTTAACATCCTCAAAATCACCGTTTGGCAGCTGTTTTAGTGATAAGTGATGCAGGCAGGAATCAGCAATGGATCCTAAAGATAGTGGGTCAAAGTAAGAGGAGTAACGCGACAGTCACACGGTCACAGAGCAGCTCCTCACAAGACATTTGTTCGTTAGTTACAAAAGGAAGAACGCGGGGGCACCTGGGTGGCTCAGTCGGTCAAGCATCCCAGTCTTGGTTTCGCCTCAGATCCTGATGTTCCGGTTCGCGAGTTCGAGCCCCTCGCTGGGCTCTGTACTGACAGAGCCTGCCTAGAACTCTCTGTCTCCCTCTCTCTCTGCCCTTCCCCTGCTCTCTCTCTCCCTTTCTCTTTCTCTCTTTCTCTCAAAATAAATAAATAAACTTTAAAAAAAAGGCAGGGGGAGAATGGTACCTTCCTAGGGGAGAAACCTCACAGATACCACCTTAACTCGGTGATGGAAGATGTTAACTTCCGTCACGAGCGACAGGTGGCACGCACCTCCTGAGGGATGCTCTTAAATGAACACAGTGCCAAAAATGTTATAGCCCGAGTCCAAGCATAAGGAAATAGTAGACAAACCCAAGTTGAGAAACGTTATACAACTAAACTTTACTCCTTAAAAATACATGAGCCTAATCGTGGGAAATATCAGACAAACCCAAACCAAGGGATGTTACACAAATAACTTTTACTCTTTAGAAATATGTAACATTTAAAAATGTCATGAAATACAAAACTTGAGGAACTGTTCCCGATTCAAGGCGACTGCAAGGAGATGAGAACTGAATGTTACTCACGTCTGAGATTTCTTTTGTTATAAAAGATGTTACAGGGGACATTTAGCAGCATCTCAGTGAGGTTTCTAGACTAGATAGTATTGTAGCATTGTTACTTTGTTGATTTTGATCATCGCACTGAGGTTACATAAGAATGCTCTTGTTTTTAAAGAACATTCTTGGTTTAGTGGCGGGGAGGGGGGGCACTTGGGTGGCTTAGCTGGTTAGGCTTCCAACTCTTGATCTTGGTTTGGGTCACAATCTCACCCGCATCAGGCTCTGCGCTGGCAGAGTGCACTCTCTCTCAATAAATAAATAAACTTTTTTTAAAAGCTCTTTTTTTTTTTTAATTTTCCGAAGTTTATTTATTTATGAGAGAGAGAGAGACAAGGTGCGAGCGGGGGAAGGGGAAGAGCGAGAGGGAGAGAGAGAGAATCCCAAGCAGGCTCTGCACCATCAGCATGAAGCCCGATGCAGGACTTGAACTCACGAAGCCGTGAGATCATGACCTGAGCGGAAGTCAGACATGCTCAACAGACTGAGCCACCCGGGCGCCCCTTAAAAATTGTTTTTTAAAAAATTTTAATGTCTATTTATGAGAGAGAGAGAGAGACAAGGTGCAAGCGCGGGAGGGGCAGAGAGAGAGGGAGACCCAGAATCCGAAGCAGGCTCCAGGCTCTGAGCTGTCGGCACAGAGCCCGACGCGGGGCTCAACCCATGAACCGCAAGGTCGTGACCTGAGCCAAAGTCCGAGGCTCAACCCACTGAGCCACCCAGGTGCCCCTAAATTTTTTTTTTTTAGTAAGGAAAGAGAAGACAGTCTTTCCCGAGGATTTTTGGACCCAGAGAACTGTGGTTGTGAAAGGTTGTCACTTGTGCTGTGTCAGGGCGCAGGGGACTGCGTTGGGCTCTGACCAGGCAGAGGAACTGGTCCGTGCAGAGATGCGGCAGCAGGAACCACATGAAAAGTGAAAGAATAAACATTGCTTCCTGAGGGCCGCAGCGTCTTCCCGTTATTTCCCGAGTCCAGTCGGGTCTGCTCAAACTCTAAAATCGCACCACTGGACCTACTCTTTCTTTTTTAATTTTAACTGGGCTCCACGACGAGCACGGGGCTGGAACTCACTACCCTGAGGTTAAGTGCCGCATGCTGTACCCTGAGCCCGCTGGGCGCCCCTGGCTCTACTCTTCCGTGCTGCCTGCTGCAGCAAAGGAAGGAAAGCGGAGGTGAGGACGGGTGGGGCAAGGGTGAGGGTTTTCAAGCATCCTGGCGTAACCGACATCATCCTTCCCTTTGAACGTGTTTCATCACTGGAGGCAGCTCAGGGCAATCTCTGTTCTTTGCAGTAAAGGAGGCCTGCGGAAAACCCCGGAGGAAGGGAGTGACCCATGGGGCGGATCTGAGAGGGGGGTGCAGGTACTCAGAGCCCCTGGGCAACCCAGGGGGGACACGAGGGCGAGCCTCGCCCGGAGCAAGTGGAGTCTGCACCGTGAGGAGGAACACACTGCAAAGCCTGGAGGCTGCGCGGGCAGGACCTGGCCGTGGGGTGGACGGGGCAGTGGTGCTGAGCAAACAGTGGAGATGCCGGGGAGGGACAGCGGCCCCGGCCTGGCGGCCACCAGGACTCTTTCCTCCGTGCTGTCCTTGTGCACAAGGACGCACCCTGCTTCGGTGTTGGCTGGCACCCCACTGTACGAACTTACCACTGTTGGCTTCCCATTCACCTGATGCGTAAGCAGCTCATCCATACGACTTGTTGTCCGCGTGAAGCTACGTCAAATGAAGTGTCTGTGAACATTGGCGTACAAGTCTTCATGTGAACGTATACCCTGATTTCTCAGCGTAAGTGCCTGGGAGCGGGATGCCTAGGACGTATGAAGCATATGTTTAACTTTTTAAGAAAACACCGACTTGGTTTGGGCTCGAACTCACGAACCACAGGATCGTGACCCGAGCCGAAGTGGGACGCTCAACCAACTGAGCCACCCAGACGCCCCGAGAAACCCTTGAGTCGTTTTGCGAAGCGATTATATCATTTTACGTTCCCGCCACTTCCTTGCTAGCGCTTGCTGTGGGCAGTTTTTCATCTTAGACATCCTCCGAGGGATGCGTTACAGCTCATCGTGGTTTGAGTTTGCATTTCCCTAATGGCCGATGCTGTCCAGCATCTTCTCAGGGCCGCTTTGGTATCCCCACATCATCTTTGATGAAGTATCTGCTCAAATCCTTTGCCCATTTGAAAAATAAAGTTGTTTTCTCATTACTGAAATTTTTTAATGTTTATTTTTTTATCTGTGAGAGAAAGGGGGGAAGGGGAGAGGCAGAGAGAAATGGGGACAGGGACCTGAAGCAGGCTCTGTGCTGACAGCACAAACCATGAGATCACGACCTGAGCCAAAGTCAGCCGCTTAACCTACTAAGCCACCCGGGCTTAGCCCCAAGAGCTCTTTAGGTATTCTAGATATATCCTTTATCGGATCTCTGGTCTGCAAATGTTTTCTTTCAGTCTGTGGCTTGTCTTTTCATTTTCTTCACAGTGTTTCTCAAAGAGCAGAAGTTCTTAATTTCGATGAAGTCCAATTTATCAGCTTTTGCTTTTGTAGATTATGTTTTTGATGTATCTTAGAAATCTTTGCCCGACCTAAGGCCACAAATTTTCTCCTTTGTTTTCTGGTAGAAGTTTTGGGGTTTTAGGTTTTCCATTTGGATCTATGATCCTCTGAGTTCATTTTCGTGCATGGTGTGAGGTAGGGATTGGAGGTCTCTTGTACACACTCTTTTTTTTTTACTGTGGATATTCAACTGTTACATAAGCATTTGTTGAAAAGACTGTGCATTCTTCAATGACTTTCTTTGCACCTTTGTCAAAATCCAAGTGGCCATAAGCGTGTGGGTCTATTTCAGGACTCCCGGTTCTGCTGCACTGACGTTTGTCCTTTTGCTGGTACCACACCGTCTTGACTACTGTTGCTATAGTTTGAGTACACCAACTTTACCTTTTTGCAAAATTGTTTTGGCGATTGTACAAAATCGTTTGGCTCTTTGTGTTTCCATATGAATTTCTGAATCTGCTTGTCAATTTCTATTTTTAAAAAGGCCTGCTAGAGTTTTTATTAGAATTGCATTAAATCTACATACCAATTATAAGGAGAAGTGATATCTCGTTGAGTCTTGCAGCACATGAACTCATTTATACCGCTCCGTTTATTTAGGTCTTCCTTCCTTCCTTCCTTTTCCTTAAGTAATCTCTGCACCCAAAGTGGGGCTCAAACTCATGACTCATGATCAAGAGTCAACTGCTCTACCAACTGAGCCAGCCAGACACCCCTATTTAGGTCTTCTTTAATTTCTCATGGCAGCATTTCGTAGTTTTCAGTGTACCGGGATTGCACGTCTTTTGTCAAATTTATCCCTAAGATTTTTATTTTTATTTTTGATGCTCTGCCAGTTTCATTTTAATGTGGACAATGAAAGACAGATCTCTATCTCTGCCTTTGCAATTTTTCTGTAAGTCTAAGACTATTCCCAAATATAAAGTTGAGAGAGAGAGATTGATCTGGAACTTGCCCACGAACCTTGAAGCTTCCCATGCCCCTTACTGAAACTGCAGTGAGTCTGTGCAGACGTGGGGAGGTGTGGCAAGGTGGTTGGCGGGGGGGGACGTGGGGGGTGTCTGGATTAGGGTCAGGTGTCCTGCTCCTACCATCTATCATCCCCGGAGCATCTGAACATCTGTCTCTACCACAAGTGCAAATGCAAAGCTCCCTTCTCCTGCTCTGGGGGCCTGGGCGATGGGGAGTAGTTCTGTCCCTCCTGCCTCCCGTTCCCCTTTACCAAGATTTGGGAGTGCACGCGCAGGGGTGTGGGGCTGGAGAGACGTGTGGGCTAAAGCTGGTGACTGAGGGGCAGGCCCAGTCCCCAGAAGTCCTTCTTATGTAAGGCAGATGCCATAATCTACCACTGCATGTCCTGGGACTCCAACTGAGATAGAAAACCGGCTGGTAAAGCCTGGCTTCAGAGGATAATAGGAACGCGAGGAATAACGAAATCCTTTCATGGGATCCGGGTCCTCCCGTCTCCCGGCGGTTGTGTACAAAGACCGTCTGGAGAGGAGTTGGCTATTGTCCATCCATCCACATCCTGGTGCTGTCTCCCTTGAAGACTAGGAGTGTCCCAAGGGCAGGGCCTGGCGCTTGGGGCCCTGCAGAAGAGGGTAGAGATTATAGGGGGAAAGAAATGCCTAAAGGGTTTCGTGATGTCTTGGAGAGCGCTAGATTCTAGAAGTCAAGAGACTTTCATCTCACGTCCTGACTCTGCCACGAGTTCTCTGGTGGCCTTGGGCAACTCACTTTCTCTCCTTACCGTTTTTTAAATGTTTATTTATTTTGTGAGGTACCTGGTGGCTCAGTCGGTTGAGTGTCCGACTTTGACTCAGGTCAGGATCTCGCGGTTTGTGAGTTCAAGCCTCGCATCGGGCTCTGTGCTGACAGCTCAGAGCCCGGAGCCTGATTCGGATTCTGTTGTCTCCCTCTCTCTGCCCCTCACCCACTCACACTCTGTGTGTGTGTCTCTCTCTCTCAAAACTAAGTAAACATTAAAAAAACAATGTTTATTTATTTTGAGAAAGAGAGAGTGAGAGCGGGGAAGGGAAGAGAAAGACAGGGAGAGAGAATCCCAAGCAGGCCTCTGTCAGCGCAGAGCCTGACTCAGGGCTCAGACTCAGGAACTGTGAGATCAGGACCTGAGTCGACATCAAGAGTCAGATGCTTAACCGACTTTCTCTCCTTATTAAAAGAGAAGTTGAATTAGATGATCTTAGCGATCCCAACCATCTCAGAAAGTATATGAGAAGACCATATATTTCTTTTTTTTGTCTCCCCTGCATCTAGCACAGGGCCTGACACATAATAAGGGTTCAAGAAATGCTGTGGACAGTGAATGAATGAATGAATGAATGAACACCTGAACTAACAAAATAAAAAAAATAAAAGGATCCAAAGTGAAGTTCTTAGATGAGCCAGCTGGTGGCATCACCTCTCTTTGTGACCACGGGTGCTGCTAGTGTCAGAACAAGGAAAGGACTCAGATTAGAAATGAATAAAGAACAAACGATCAGAGGACCAGATATTTCAGGGACGCCTGGGTGGCTCAGCCGGTTAAGCCTCAGACTTCGGCTCAGGTCATGATCTCGCGGTTCATGAGTTTGAACCCCACATGGGGCTCTGTGCTGACGGCGTGGAGCCTGCTTGGGATCCTCTGTCTCCCTCTCTCTCTGTCCCTCCCCTCTTCTCGCAGTCTCTCTCTCAAAAAGAAATAAAATTTTAAAAATAACAAAAATATTTTTAAAAATGGGTAGCAGAACCCTGGAATTCTGACCCACTTCTGTTCTCCATCAAAGAGAAAATAAGTCCAATGCACTGACCAGTTCACGGCCATCCATCGTGCTGCTGGGTGGCTGGAAGAATACACATGGCCCTGACACAGAGGGGGACTGGCACAGAGAGGGACTGGCACAGAGGGGGACTGGCACAGAGGCACCCAGGAACAGTCCCTAAGGCCAGCAGGTGGCCTGTGGGGCTCACCTGAACTTGGGCTCGGTATGTCCCTTCTGCCACCCACTCCATACCCACCCCTTGCTGCATGACCCAAACATGCTGGCGCCCAGTCTGGGTCTCTCCTGGAGGTTCATCACACCCACTGCTGATTGGTGTTCCAGAAGGGCCCTTCTCCTCCCCAGCACTCCAAGGGAATTGGAGTTCAAGCATCTTAATTAGCTGGCAGAGGGCAGGAAGGTGTTGAATGTTTTGGAACGCTTGAAAGAAAGCCCTCTCTTATCTACCCACCTCCCACCTTCTCTTTTTCCCCATCACAGCACATTTTGCAAAGGATACGGGTATGGGCACAAAAGGGGAAGACCCAGTGAGGCATTTTTACCAGTTAGGACTGAGATCACGGGGAGACAGGATGAGGTGTGGGTGTGGGTGTATCTCAGGATCCATGCGTCTCTGACATGGGCTCGGGGATTGGAGGAGAGGGTGGGGGTCCCGCTGGCCTCTGACTCCACAGACTAGAGCAGGAAAGGGTGAAACGGCAGGGGGTGACAGGCTGGCAGGACAGCTTCAGACTCAGGAGCAGCGCTGAGGGCGGGCCACTCAGGTCCCCACAGGCTGTGCTCCGGGAGGGGGCGATGAACAGGAAGCTGTGACTCCCCCACTTTCTCTCCCAGCCCTTAGCCTCAAGGTCACTTGCTGCCATGAATTCCGACCCGTGTTTTAGTTGGCACCCTTCCCTGGGCATGGTGACAACAGATAGCTGTGCTGCACCCCGCTCCTTTCCAGCAGAACACCTCAAATTTTCCTTTGAAATAATAATCATTCACACAAAGAGCAACCTACAAAGTGCTTCCTGACATGCTTTATCTCATTGAATCACGCCAGTCCTGTGGAGCAGAACCTTCTGTCTGAAAACGCTAACAAGAAAACGGAGGCTCAGGAGAGTGAAGTAACTTACCCAAATCACACAGCCAGTGAGGAGCAGACCTGGAACTCCAGAACCATCCGGATTCCGTGCCCTCGTGCCCACCCCACCCCTGCCCCCAGGCCCCAAGACAGCACTTTCTGCAGAGAAGGGGGTCCCCGCGCCAGGTCAGGAAAGGAGGGGGCTCCAAGTTTGGCTCCTGTCATCCCTCAGACGGGGTACCCCTGGCCCTCGCCCTGCGCGGAGGCTTGGGTCTGCCCTCCCCAGTGGCTGACTCCCCTTTGTCCCCCCTCCTCTCTACCCGGTAGAGCCCTTACCGCTCACAGGTGCACACCGGCCCGCGCACCTGCCCCGGCGGGCGGCCGGCGCTCCCATCCGGTGGCCCCTCCAAGACCGGCGGAGGGTGGGGCGCAGCCTGTCCCTTCCCCCGTCCCCGGCGGGGGCGTGGCGGGGGCGTGGCTCGCGGCCGCTCAGGCCCCGAGGGAGGCGCCTGCACCCCAGCAGCTCGGCCCCGCTGCCCCGAGGCCAGTTCCTAGCCCCGAGGGTCACGGTCGCCCCGACCCATGGGTCTGTGGGGGCGGCCGGCTTGCAGGGAAACCTGGTGGTGCTGTGGGTGCTGGGAGCTGTGCCTGGCGAGCCCCCGGCCCCCTTCCGACCCTTTTGTCTTCGACCTGGCCCTGGCGGGCCTGGGGCCGCCCTCACTCTCCCCTTCTGGGCACCTGAGTCCGCCCTGGACTTCCGCCGGCCCGAAGTGCCCTCTGCAAGATGGCCCCGAAGGCCACTGTCCTCCACGTCTGCACCAGCGTCCCCCTCATCCCCGGCGCATGGTGGCCGTGGCTGCCAGACCAGGAACCCGCCTCTCGCTTTCCTGGCCCTGCATGGCCACCCTGGTGGTGTGGATGGTGGCCGTCCCGGTGACGGTGCCCACTACTGTTTTGGGGCCGAGGGTGAGGTGTGGGGCACCCGTCTGTCCGCTGCACTGCCACGGCAGGTACTGGCCGGGGGGTGCTGGCTTTCGTGGTCTCCGGGTCCCCTGGCTACCACCTGCTGCTGCTGTCGCTGGGCAACGGCAGAGTGGCAGGGGCGTGGCCCACTGTGTCCCTACCCTGGAGGCCTCTTTCTTCCTCTGCCGCTTCCCCAACCACCTGGACGCTCTCATGGAGTGCTGGTGACGTCTGACCTGGTGCTCTGGGATAGCATCTGTCTACGCCATCCATACCCCCGTCTTCCCTGTCACCACACGGCAACGGCTGCCTGAACCCCGTGCCGTCCTGAGGCAGGAGCCTGATGGGCCCTGGCAGATGCCTTCAGTGATCTGTGAGCAAGGCTGCGACCCTAGGGCCCGGGCCGGCTGGAACTGGGGGCCCTAAAGACCATAGGCAGGTGGTGGGGGGAGAGCACTCTGCCAGGAGAGAGGTCCTTCTACCATGGCCACCGACTTGGACAAAGGGACACCTGGGGGAAGGGTGTTGAACACCCTACCCTCCTTTTCTGGGCTCCGCCAGGGGCAGAACCCTGCACCCTAGGGAGAGCTGGCGTGGGCTGCGGCACCCTCTGGGAGTCTCTGATCTCTTCTGGGTGTGGTGGAATGTGGGGTCACGTGGGGGAGCTTACTTAGGTCTTTGCTCACCTGGAGGTATGGGTAGGACAAGGGGAAGGAGGAAGGTTGGAGAATAACCTGTATCATCCACGACTGTCTGGACGCTTCCACCTCTGGTTCAGTTGCCCCGTTTCTGCCTTTTGTGAGCATTCTCAGGAAAATTCCCAAGGGTCCTAGACTAAGGGGTCAGAGGTCAACACACCAGCACCTGTTTCCCTCTGTCTGCCCTCCCCGACACGCCTACCCTCACCCCAAATAGGGTGTACCCTTGCTCTCTGGTGCCAGAGCCAAAAGTGCCCTCCCCCTGGCCATCTCCACCGTACAGCATCCCAGTGGTGCCCAGAGAAACCTGGGGCCTGCAGACCTCAGCTGAGAAAGCGGAGTCCTCGGGCAGGGGGATGCCCTGCGTGAGTCCTGCTGGTCTCTGGCATCAGCCCAGGCCCAAGTGTAAACACCCTGTGTGTCCATCGTTAAACCAGGATTTGGAGGGAGAAGTGGGGAGAAGGCAAGGATGTGGGTGGGGCATAGGGAGGAGAGAGACGGGGGAGGGATTGGGAGAAGAGGGGGCTGCAGGTACGTCCAGAGAAGTGGGAACCAGAGAGTCGGAGGCTCGTGAGGGTGTCCCTCCCTCCTGTCCCAAGTGTGCAGCTCAGAGGATCAAAGCACCCAGGATCACATCCTAGCTCTGACGCTAACCAGCGGAGGGACCTCGGTAAGTGACTTGTCTCTACTGGTTTTCACATCTGTAAAGTGGGGTGTTGAGGATTCAACGGTACCCAAAGTCGTGTGTTGGCTATTGTTCTTATACTTCATGTAAAATGGAATCAGAGAGAAGAAAGAGGAGGAGAAGAAGGAACAGGCGGCAGCAGGGAGACAGGGACCCACGGCCAGAGATGGCTCGTTTGGGATAATGTTTACATGCTCCGGAGTGAAATGGAAGTTTTACATGAAGAACTGAGAGAGCTGCCTGGCTGGCTCAGTTGGAAGAGCCCAGGACTCTTGATCTCAGGGTCGTGAGTTCAAGCTCCATGGTGAGTATAGAGCAACAGAAAGAGAGAGAGAGAGACCGGAAAAAAAAAAAAAGGAACTGAGTGAGGGATTGGCCCCTGGTTTCCATATCCATGGAGACCCAGCAGTGATACGGGAGAGCACTCTGGCCTCCCAAGGACCCAGAGCGACAGCAGGACATTAAGCCATGTTAACGACATTTAATTAGGTGCTTGATGTTTAGTTTCCTCCTTTTGATGTTTAAACTGGTTCATGTCTGTCAGGATAGGAAATCCTGTTCCCAGTCAATTCAGGATGGAAAATCCTCCCCTCTCGCCACCCCTGCAGCTCCTCTGATGGCTTTGCTGGGATATTGGCTCCCAGGGGGCATCTGTGCTAATGGGGCCTGGAGGTAAATACTGAGTTTATTATTCTCTTTAGTTTTGGTTTTGTTTTTTTTTTTTAGAGAGCATGCACCTTGCCGAATTCTTTTTCTTTTAATGGTTGTTTTTAAGAGAGAGAGAAAGAATGCGAATGGAGGAGGGGCGCAAAGACGGGGGAGACACGGAATCTGAAATAGGTTCCAGGCTCTGGACCATCAGTACAGAGCCGGACGCGGGGCCTGAACCCAGGAACCACGAGATCATGACCTGAGCCAAAGCTGGACGGTAAACTGACTGCACCACCCATGTGCCCTGGTAAATACTGAATTAAACAGGCCCAAGTCGGAGATGAGGGACCATGTGCATCTAACCTTGGAGAGGAGAGGGGTGGGAGAGGCAGGGGAGGGGCAGCGAGGAGGGCCCGCTCGCCAGCTGGGCACTCCATGCAGTGGAAGGCAGGCACTGGTGAGAAGCTGGGCCCTGGCTCCCTGCAGTAAGCGGCCAGAGAGCTTCGAACCTGCAGTGGGGAGGACAGGCGCTGACTGTGTTCCAGAAGAAGGGCTTAGGGAGGGCACCGCGGGCAGAACCCGGAAAGCTGCAAGACTCATCTACGGGAGCAGCCAGGTCGGAGAGGGGTGGACATCAGGTCTCAGGGCCAAGAGATGGCAGAGGGCCAGTGCTGCTGGGAATACACCAGTGCTGTCCTCATGAGCCATGGGCTTCCCCACATCCACTCTGGGCTCTGGGGCTCCAGGTCTCCCCTTCCCCTGACCAGCATCCCTCACTGGCTGTGTGACATTGGAGGAGCCCACACTGCCCTCTCTTGGCCTGAGCACTATCACCACCCCTCCCACACACACCCCAACGCTGGCCCCTAACAGGTTTGGGACCCAGCCCCCAGCCAAGGAGGCAGCACACTAGAAGCCGGTGCTCAGGGGGGAAGTGGAGGGCTGGCTCCGGCATCCCTGCCGGGCAACCTTCCCTTGGGCACCTGCCCACCTCAGGTCCCAGAACAGCGGAGACAGCACCTGCCAAAGGCCAGATGCTGTGGGCCAGATGTCCAGGACGGAGGTGCGGCCCCAAGCCAGCCCCCCAGCTGATTTCAGTTCCTCTCCTCAGCGGAGGCCTTCCGCTGTGCCAGCCAGGGTACCACCAGTGCGTGTGCCTGTGCGTACCAGCGAGCGTGTGCACCAGCGAGCGTGCGCACCAGCGCGTGGCCACCGGCCGCCCTCCCTCCTCCCTACCACCACCCCAGGTACTGACCAGAAACAGGAAGTAAAATTAACCGAAACCGAGAACTGAAACCGACGTAATCTCTCGCTGCCTCTGGGAGAGGTCGCGCGGGGGCTGTGACACAACACAGAACTGGGGCACAGTGACTCTAGGGACAGGCCGACAGGAACTGTGTCCGGAAGGGAGGCGTGGTGGCAACAGGCTGACGTCATTTCTGAGCAGGACACACAAAGGGGGCGGGGGGCGGGGAGGGCAGGTGCTTCACCAGAACCCAAGTGCCCCTCACCCCACCCCGCTGCTTGGGGACATCCACGAAGACAAAACGGGCTGGGGCAGCTTCTCCTGTCAGTGGCCTGTCTTCAGTGAGACTCCCGCTTCCTGTGAGAGGAAAGGCCCCTTCGGGGGTTGGGGGGGAAGCAGCTGGTGCCTGCCCCTCCCCCCACCCCCAGCAGTGCCCCGGGCAGGGGAAGAGGGGGGCAGAAGACACCTAGAGACAGCACCTTGTGGGGTTCCAGGTCTTTAATTTTCCCTGCTTTATCTTTTTTTTTTCTTTTTTCTTTTTTTAACAATCAAATTGGCAGAAAATGGCTGGGGCTGGTGGGCACTGGGGGTCCACTGAAAAATCCCCAAAATTCACACTGAGGTTTCAGTCCCGGTTGCTGAGGTGGGGATGAGGTCAGGCTTCACGGAGATTTCCCAACTCACCCTAGAACATTTTTCCCAAACGGCTGGAGAAGAGGTCAGAATAGGTCCCCCATTACTGTAGATGAGGATATGGTCCCCCCCACCCCTCAAGCTCTTCTGATACGCGGAGATAGAAGGCTGTGGTTTCTAATTGCCTAAAATCATCTCTTAAAAATACAAAACACGTGCAGTTGGCTTTGGTACAAAAAAGAAAACAACGACAACAAAAAAACATTCTGGTCCCGTGGGTTTTCCCCTCACCCCCCAACAAAGCCGTTAGGGCCACCTCAGCCCCTCCTCCATCAGCTCCGGAAGCCAGGCGGTCTCCCTGGGGCTCCCGGGAGGATGGACAAGGGAGAAGAGCAGTGCGAGGCTGAGGGGGAGGGAGGGGGCGTGGCCCTGCCCACAGCCCCTCTTGGGGGGGGGGTCAGCAGGGTCCTGCGGTGCAGCCCCTCCTCACAGACGGTGTTGCCCAGGAGGGGCGTCAGGGTTAGAACCCAGCAGCGGCACGGTTAAGCCTGAATAAACCCCAGTAGTGTTACAGGACAAGGCCCCCTGATCCCTATGGCTTGGTTCCCATGTCCCTGGTGCTCTAAATCTCCCCACTCCCTGCGTCACTAATAAACAATAAATAAATAAATTTTCCTAAAGTAGAGGGAAGAAGGCATGAAAAACTGGCATCTGTGGTGTAGCTTCTGGATGCCACCAGGGGGCACTGCGGCCCAATTCCTCCAGCTTCCTAAGCGGCCCGGGGTGTCCAAGGAGCCCAAGAGCTGGCAAGGACAATCAGCAGTTCTAATGTTCCCTCATCATTGGCGGATTGGAGTCCCCAGAGTTTGCCTCCCTCGGTGTGTTCTTCATGGGGGCACAGGACGGGGGAGGGGCCCCCTTAGCTCTCTGAAGCCACAGGCTCCCCGTCGCGAGTCTCTGTCTCTTCCGGGATGTCCTGCATTCGGGTGAAGTCTAAAGGGGGACGGGGCAGCGTTAGTGAGAGGGCACCCGCTCTGCGAGCAGCTGCACCCCTACACTGACGCCGCCCCATGTCAGCAAAGTAATGTTCCCACACCTGTGCGCTGCTGCCCTTCCTGAGAATAGGAGGATACGGCTTGGCCAATAAAATACAAAATACTCTGGGGCGCCTGGGTGGCTCAGTCGGTTGAGCATCCGACTAGCTTTTGCCCCACATTGACCTCTGCCAATGACAGCGTGGAGCCGGCTTGGGACCCTCTCTCTCCCTCTCTCTCTCTGCTCCTCCCCTGCTCGTCCTCTGTCTCTCTAAAGTTAAAAATAAAATAAGATAAACAAATAAGGGCGCCTGGCTGGCTGAGTAGTGGAGCATGGGACTCGATCTCAGGGGTGTGAGTTCAAGTGGCCCCACGCTGGGTGCAGAGATTATTTAAAAATAAAATCTTAAATGGGGTTCCGGGGGCGGGGGGTTCAGTTAAGCATCTGACTCTTGGTTTTGGCTCAGGCCATGATCTCACAGTTTGTGGGTTCAAGCCCCACATCAGGCTCTGTGCTGACAATGCAGAGCCTGCTTGGAGTCTCTCTCTCTCCCCCACCCCTCTCTCTGCCCCTCCAGCCCACGTCTCTCTCACTCTCAAAATAAATAAAACTAAAAACAAATAAACAAATAAGATACAAAATATTTTAAGATGGTTACATAAAGGCACACTAGCTTTTGGTTATTTTGTGTTTCCTGAACAAACTATGAGAACTTGGAAGGTCTTAGAATTTTTTTTTTTTTCTTAGAAACCTACTTCTACTTGAAGAGGCTGAGATCACACTCACTGGAGGAGACAGAGGCTCCTACATTTGCTTCCTAGAGCTCCGCCACCCGCTCACCATCAGAAGAGGCTGCAGGTGTGTCCTCTGTGCCCCTCCCAAGAGTCACCATAGCCCTGGGAGGTTAACTAGGGGTCACCTCACATGTCCCCAGGACACGCAGCCAAGGGCCGCACCCCACTTCCCTTCTGCGCCTCACCTCGCGGACTATGGGGAGGGGACAGGCGGCTGCCCCCCTCCTCCTCGCTGCCCGTGTCGGGGTCACTGCTGTCCTGCAGCCGCTCCTCGGGGCTGCCCAGCTCCTGTCTCTCTCGGTCCTCAAAGGGTCGATGGATAGAGCGAATGGTCACAGACAAATCCAGGCGGTCGTGGCCTCGGCTGGGCTGTGACGGGCCGGCAGGAAAGGCAGCAGGCCGAGGAATGAGCTCAGCCAGGGCAGCACCGCTGAGCGCCTTGTGCCCGACCGCCCGTCCCAGCCCCCCAGTTGCCCACTTCTGTGCCCCACTGCCTATCCCAGCCGCCCAGACCGCCCGTCCCGGCCCCCCAGCCGGCGCCCAGTGCTTCTGGCCGCGGCCGGTCGCCTTCGGGCTCGAGTCCCCGGTTGGCTCAGGGCCTCCTTACCTGCGGCGGCGTGAAACTCAGGTAGAGGGCGTCTCCGGCCGGGAGGCTGCGGCGCCGAGGGTCCAGGGGCCTGCGGGCCCAGGGGGCCTCGGCCGGAGGGGGCTCGCTATGGCCCAAGGCGGCCAGCTGCCTGCGCGCCTCCTCGGCCTCGCGCTCCAGCAGGGCCCGGGCCTGCTCGCTCTCGCGGAGCCGGGCCTCCAGGCTGCCCGCCTCGGTGGCGCGCTCCTCGCCCAGCCGCCGGCAGCGCCGCAGCTCCTCCTGCAGCAGCGCGTGCTGACGCTGCAGCAGGGCCAGCTCGGTGGCCTGCTTGTCGGGGGCCGCGGGGGCCGGCCCGCTGCGGCCGAGCTCCCCGTCGCGGGAGTTGGCTCGGGTCAGCTTCTCCCGCCGCTCGGGGCCCTCGGGGAAGCGGGCTTCCATCAGGGTGTCCTGCTGGGCCACAGCCGCCTGGGGGCGCACGGGGACAGTCAGGTGTAGGGGAACCCGGTGGGGGGCGGGGGGAGGGGAGCGTGCCTAGGCCAGGCTGACGGGCCCCCACCCCTGCCCCACCCCGCCTCTGGCTCCTCCCCGCCCCCACCGACCTGGAGACCGTGCAGAAGTCCATAGAGATTGACCAATCGCTGTAACGCTTCCTGAGGACAGAGGAGAGGGTGGGGACAGGGCCCAAGCTTCAGGGTGGGAGAGCTGCCCAGAAGGCGACTAAATGTGGGTTTGGGGACAGTCAACCTTTGGACGCTTTCCGATGTAGCCTCTCCCCGACACCACTCTGAGCTGGGCTCCAATTTCTCAGACAAGACACCCTCCCTCCAGTCCGCCATACCTCCTCACATCCCTCTCACCTCCTGGGGAGCCCTCAGCTGATTTCCATTCCGATCCTGCAGAGACAGGCAAGGATGGGCACTCATAGACACAAGGTCCCTGGAGCGTGTCCCTGACAGCTCTGTGTCAGGGGCCGACAGCCCGGCCGCCCCCCTTCCCACCCTCTGCCAGTTCCGGCACCTCCTGCGGACCCACCTTCTGGCTGGAGTCGGAGTCAGCTCTGCAGAGCTCAATTGAGCCATTGAAGGTTCTGGCCTCACCATCTGCAAAGATGGAAAAGGACAGGCTGAGCTCCGACTTCAGGGCCCTGCAGTTTGGCCCCTCCTACCCCCCCACACACGGCCCCGGCCCGCACTCACTGGCGGTGACCCCAGGACTCGTGCTCCCGCCGCTGTCCGGGTCCACGGGCAAGGCTGGTTCCCGGGGCGTGAGGAGCAGCTCCACGCCGGGCCCCACCAGGAGGTCCTTCAGGCCCTCCACTACAGGGAAGGGAGGACATGAGGACAGGAGCCGGAACCTTTGGTAGGGGCGGGGCGGGGGGCGGTAGTGGTAGGGGGCACCCTCGTCCCACGGCACCGGCAACGTTTAGGCATCTGGGGGAGCCCCCTGCACAGGTGGGCTCCACCATACCACCACCCACGAGACAGAGGTTACTTCAGCAAGAACCAGGCCTCCTTCCCGCACCGGGCACCAGCGGGCACTCCCATGGGGCCTCCCCTTGTCTGTGTGCCCACGCTCTGTGAGGTCACGAGGGGGGGCCCCCTCACCCTCACGGATGGCATCCTGCAGCAGCCGCTCCCCGCGAGGGCACTCCAGGGACTCGGAGCGGAAAAGGCCCCTGGGCAGGGTGGGCAGGGTCACCCCGCCACCATCATCTTCCACCTGGAAATGGGTCATCTCGGCGAACAGCCCAACCTTTTCTTGTAGCAGCTCTGCCAGCGCCCGGTCTTTCTGTCGCAGCTCCGCTGTGGACGAGGGACGGATGAGTACACGGAGGCCTGGGAGCCAGCAGCGGAAAGGCTGCCCGAGGGCTCAGAGGCCAGGCCCGGGCTCAGTGGCAGGACTTAAGTCTGAATTTTTGGCATTTATGCAAAAGAAAAAAAAAAACAAACACTTCTTCGGGGAAAAGCAATACATTCACTTATTGTTTTCTAAAGTAGGCTCCATGCAGCGCCTGCGTGGCTCAGTCAGTTACGTGTCCGACTTCAGCTCGGGTCATGATCTCGCAATCCATGAGTTCAAGCCCCGCATCAGGCTCTGTGCCGACAGCTCGGAGCCTGGCACCTGCTTCAGATTCTGTGTCTCCCTCTGTGTCTGCCCCTCCCCCACTAGCACTCTCTCTCTCTCTCTCTCAAAAATAAACATTAAAAAAAAAATGTTTAAAGTAGGCTCCATGCCCAACATGGGGCTCGAACTCATGACCCTACTCAGGACCCGGAGATCAAGAGGTGCAGGCTCTACCGACTGAGACAGCCCGGAGCCCCTGCACTTCTGTTTTACAAACAAAACTGAGACGACCTGGGGCAGGGACTGCAGGTGTCCCCAGGTTTCATCCTCCCATCTTCCTATAACTGGAGAATCTATACACATTTCATCTGGGCACATGGCTGCCAGTTAGACTACACCCGACAGCCTAACACTGCCACGGACTGAATTCTGGCCAGCGGACAGGACTGTGTCTCTGGACCAGCCCTTCCAAGAAAGGAGTAACGGAGGTGCCTGCGTGGCTCAGTCGGTTACGCGTCCAACTTTGGCTCAGGTCATGACCTCGCAGTTCAGGAGTTCCAGCCCCGTGTCGGGCTCTGTGCTCTCAGCGCAGAGCAGCTTTGGATCATCCGTATCCCTCTCTCTCTGCTCCTCCCCCTCCCGTCCCCCTCCCATCCCCCTCCCTCAAAAATAAATTATCAAAAATAAACTAACATTGAAAAATAAAATCGAGGCGGCTGGGCGGCTCAGTCGGTTAAGCGTCTCTTGGTTTCAGCTCAGGTCATGACCTCACGATCTCATGAGTTCGAGCCCTGTGTCAGGCTCTGCGCTGACAGCATGGAGCCTGCTTGGGATTTTCTCTCTGCCCCTCCCCCACTCGTGCTTGAACTCACGCTCTCAAAAATAAATACATAAACTTTTTTTTTTTTTTTTTTCAAATCTTAAAACAGAGACCTCTCCCTGTTCCTTTCCACCTCCCTGCTAGCTGGGATGTACATGTACCAGCGGGAGCTGGAGTAGCCACTTTGGACAGGGAGACAAGGGATCGCTGGGTAAAGACAGACAGCACAGCTGTACTGACCACCCGGCACTTCCCACCTCTGGACCGGAGAGAAGTCACCTTCTACCTTGTTTAGGAAACTGATTTTTGTCGGTCTTTTTGTATAACAGTTAGTTCACAGTCTAACCGATAAACGTAAAAAAAGTAACTTAATGTCTCAACCCTGGTCTTCCTGGTTCCCCTTCATCGGCCACACAGTAAGAACACCGTTCCGAGGGTACTAGGTGCACACACGGGGCACGCGACGCGCTCCTTTCCCCATCATTTTTACACCCGTGGTGGCAGACGCTTGACGTTGTTTTAAACCTTGCCCTCTTACTTAACGAGACAGTCTGGTCACGGATCTACCTCAGCCCTCAAGAGCCACATCCCTTTTTAAATAGTTCCATAGTATTCCATCGTGTGGATGCATGGTAATTACTTAACGAGCTCTGTGGATGGACTTACTCTTGATTCGACGTAGGTAGGCCTCATCCTCTGTCTCAATCAGTGGGAAGTCCTCTCTGGATGGGCATCTAGAGGGGTAACAGGTCGGGTGGGGTTGAGGGATCAGGAATCGGCCTCCTTTCCGTGCTCTCTGCTTCTCCGGTAAGAGTCACCAGCCCCGGGCCCTGGCTTTAGTCACTCCTGACCCCCTGCTTTCCTTCACACCCATCATCTGTCTGTACTGGTGTGTGTGTTACCTCTCCACAGGCCACCTGCAGGGGGGCGCCATGAGCACGGGCAAACACAGGCTTTGGCGTTAAGCAAACTGGGCCCCGATCCTGGTCCCACTATTTACCAGGTGGTAATCTCTCTGTTTCTCCTCTGAAAAATGGGTATATCTTCTTCACAGGTTTTTTGATAGAATTAAATGAGATAACGTAACAGTGCTTTGAACAAGGCAAAAGCTCAATAAATCGATTACAAAAAGTAACATTAATTCTAATTTTCACAGCTACAAATACGAGTGCTGTTAATAAAGAGGCCCCCAGGGATCTACTGTCAATGGCTCAGGTGTTTTGCACTTTTCCCAGAACAGGCAATGTCCTACTTTTGTACATTTTTGAAAAATTTGTTCAAAAGTCTAAATTGCCGAAGTAAACAAAAGGTTATATATTACAAAGTAAAGAAAATCCAGTTCTAAAAGCAAACAAAATTTACAAATATCCTTATTGGGTTTATCTTTTGGCATCATCTTCAAGGATCCATTCTGAAATTTTACATGCGTTTTGTTTTTTGTCATCATAAAAGACACAGCACTGCTGAGGACATCAACTCTAACGTGTGTCTAATGGAAGCTGGAGGTTGGCTGAGGTAGCACACTGAGCAATTTCCTTCTTGCCTCGCCCGTACGAGGTGCGCGCATGAGACTTACTCCTCTTACCTCCAGGATCAATGGTTTCATTCCCTTTTTCATTCAGTTTTAGAAAATAAAAATAAAGTGCAATCCAATCCAAGTAACCGTTCACTGCCTACAGACCAGGGTGTTCATGCAGCTGAAACTGTACTGTGGGCCGTCAGACAGGCCACCATAGGGTTAGGGGTTAGGGGTTGGGGCTAGGGGTTAAGGGTGAGGGGTTAGAGGTTGGGGTTAGGGGTTGAGGTTAGCGGTTAGGGTTTGGGGTTAGGGTTAGAATTAGGGGTTAGGCATTGGGGTTGCAGTTAGGAGTTAGGGTTCGGGGTTAGTGACCGGGGTAGGGGTTAGGAGTTAGGGTTCGGGGTTAGTGACCGGGGTAGGGGTTAGGAGTTAGGGTTAGGGGTTAGTGGTCGGGGTAGGGGTCAGGGGTTAGGGCTGGGGGTGGGGGGTTGGGGTTTGCGGTTAGGGTTTGGGGTTAGGGTTAGAATTAGGGGTTAGGCATTGGGGTTGCAGTTAGGAGTTAGGGTTCGGGGTTAGTGACTGGGGTAAGGGTTAGGAGTTAGGGTTCGGGGTTAGTGACTGGGGTAGGGGTTGGGAGTTAGGGTTAGGGGTTAGTGGTCGGGGTAGGGGTCAGGGGTTAGGGCTAGGGGCGGGGGGTTGGGGCATGGTCAGGGTTAGAGTTAGGGGATGGGGGTTGGGGTAGGGTCCGCTCATCGTTGGGGTTTAGGGTCTGGGTCCAGTTGAGGGTCAGGGGTTAGTGTCCAGGGTCTGGGCTCAGGGGTTAGGGGTCAGGGTTAAGTCACAGCTCCAGCTCCAAGCGGTGCTCTGTCAGCTCACGTTGCTGCAAGGTGGTCCGGGTTGTCTTAATAGAAAATACGACTGTACAGGATACGTGAACACAGGTGAGCATTCCGGCTTTGGGCCATCGTGTTTCTCCCCCAGCCTGTGCCTCCACCTCTGGACCCCGGGTTCTTTCCCCCAGGGAGGGCGTGCTGTGGCCCAGGCCCCTCGGCTGCAGGTTTCCCGCGGACGTGCACACACTCACACGCGCACGCTCTGCTGAATGACTCGGATCCAGGTGCTGCGGTCATCCCGGGATGCTGTGTGGACCTCATACATCTCAGGGGGTGCCGCGCTGATCAGAAACATCCCTTTCTCCTGGTTGGCGATGTCCCGTACAATCAGATTCTGCAGTGATACCACCGAGGGCTTGTCCTGCCAGTCAGAAAGGGGGAAATAAGGGTATCTCGGTCTTCAATCTTTCTGGAATACCCCGAGGATTGAGGGGCCAGCCTGCAATACAGGGCACAAAGCTGTGGTGCAGCCAGCGGGGTCTTTAGGAGCGCACATGACCTCTGACAAGTTAATTAACTTTAATGTTTATTCGGGGCCCGGATGGCTCAGTCAGAAGAGTGAGCTACTCTTGATCTTAGGGTTGTGGGTCCAAGCCCTGCCCATGCTGGGTGTAGAGATTACTAATAAGTAAGTAAACTTAAGAGAAAAAACACATAAAGAAACACCTTAAAGGCTTACTTTCCCCATCTGCAACAAGCGGATTAATAATGGACCTCCTGACAGTGTAAAAGTGCCTGCACGCAGTGACCATACATGCTAGCTGTTTTTATGCCTTATGAGATATGACAATAATGGTTACAGTAATAGCCATTTGACTCTGGAAGATTCCAGGGTTCTTTCCAGTTCACATAGAAAAGGAAGAAGAACCCATAGCACCGGTCTGTGCTGAGAAAGGGGAAGGAGGCAGGTCTCACCAGGGCAGGGAAGATGTACTTCTGGTCCTTCTCCTGGAGGAACACCAGTACATCTGTCATCAGCAGCATTAGCACGTCTGGGCAGGGGGAGAGGTGGGAGAACAGCCAGCATCAGAGGCAGGAGGAGGGATGGAAAAGAGGCCTCAGAGGCCTGGGCGGCCGCTTGCCTCCTTCTCAGGGACCAGGCCCAACGTGTCCACTCGGGGCTCCTGCCTCTCTTCCTTCTGGTTGCTTCCTCTTACCTTTCCGGCCTCCCACCCGCCCATTCTTGAACCTCAGAAATGCCAGGAGAGGGAGCCTGGGTGGTTCAGTCAGTTAAGGATCTGACTTCGGCTCAGGTCATGATCTCGCAGTTCAGGAGTTCGAGCCCCGCATCGGGCTCTGTGCTGACAGCTCAGAGCCAGGAGCCTGCTTCGGATTCTGTGTCTCCTTCTCTCTCTGCCCCTCCCCTGCTCATGCTCTGTCTCGCAAAAATAAATAAAATGTTAAAAAAAAAAAAAAAAAGAAAAAAGAAACACCAGGGGAGAAGAGGCATGTGCCACCAGATCAAACAGCCTCCCGGCTAGAGAAGACTACAGGGGGTCACCGGTGCCTCTGAAGGAAACTGATGCTGGTTTCTTAACCCAGGGACGACAGACCCCAGGATGTCTGCTGCTGGTCTTTAAGGGGTTCTGTAAACCTTCTGAAGTCACAGAAGCAATTTTACATGTTAATACAACACAGATGTGTATTTTTTGGGTGAAAGAGTCCAGAGTTTTGGGGGAGGGTAAAAAGCATCCCCAGAGCAGGACGGGCCACCCTTTTTCAGCCTTTAAATTCCATGCCTTGGGGCACCTGGGTGGCTCAGTCGGTCGAGTGTCTGACTCTTGATCTCGGCTCAGGTCATGATCTCGCTATTCGTGAGTTCGAGCCCCGCGTATCTGGTTCCATACTGTCAGTGCAGAGCCTGCTTGGGATTCTCTCTCTCTGCCCCTTCCCTGATCTCTCTCTCTCAAAACAAATAAAAGTTCAAAAAATACATATATTTAAATTCTATGCCTAGCAACCGACATAAGGGTTTTTAGGCTGTCTGACCTAAAATCCCCCTTCCTGGCACATTCCCAGTGCTCGAGGGGCAGGGCGCAGGAGGACTTCACATCCACCTCTCCCACAGCTGAATAATCCCATCTCCCTCCACCCCAGAGGCCTCCTTCTTTGTCCTTCTCTGTCCCACCTTCCAGCCACTCAGATCCTGAGTCCTAGACTTTAGCAATGACGGGAAACAAAAGGTCAAGTCCCCAGAACTCAGATGTCACAGTCAAAAAAACACACGCTCACCCTTTGCCCTTGGAGATCTTACTAAACTGTGGGCACACAGAGGGGAGGGCTTTTGCTAAATGCTTCAGAAATAAAGCTCTCCAGCCTTGCTATTTTTAACCCCCATGGTTTATATTCTTAGCTGCTGCGTGGGAGGGATGGAAAAGAGGGAAAGGGATGAAGACAGGCGCGGTAGGCACAGCAGTCCCCCAGCCTGTGCAGTGGGGACTTCATGACATGAGACACAGACTCAGGCCCAGGGAGCAGGTTCCCTCATTCCTCACCCCCAAAGCCGAGGCCTGCTACTCTCCCTGCCTTGCTTTAGGTAGGAAAGGCTTGGCCTGTGCGGTCTGGGAAAAGAGGCTGGGAAGGCACCCCCACGCCCACCCCCACCCCCCCCGCTCTCTTGTGTCTTCCCCCTCCCGCCTGTCCCTCACTGGGCTCTGCTCCCTGCTCTGTGCCTTCCCTGCCTGTGCTCCCAAAGCCCCCGCCCATTCTGCAGCCCCACCAGCTGCCCCTGGTCCCAGAGTTGCTCCGTCTTTCTCACCAAGACTGCTGGCTCTCTGGGCACGCAAGGACCAAAGAAAGGGGTAAATCCTGACCAGGAAGCCCCTGTGCGGTCCGTGAAGTTAAATACAGAACTCGGACTTTGGCTGCAACAGAGACCACATATTCCCTCCCACGGGGCCCCCCAGACGTAGGGCTGCAGAGAGAGATCCTAGGGGCTGGATGCTTCTCTCTATATATATCTGGCTCCAGGCTCTTGCCTGGCCTGCCGCGCTGACCACTGACCTTTGAAGCGGCCCGTCGCCGTCTTCCAGAGCAAGCAACCATCATGGATGAGCCTGCGCCTCAGAAGCTCCTCTCGGCCAAACGGGCCCTTGCCAGGCACGGGGGTCTGGGCCCGGGGGTCCATACGGTGGTAGATCTCCTGTAGGCGGGCTCCCTTCTCCAGCTCATGCACGTCCTGGTCCACATTGGACAGCAGCTCCTTCACCAGCCCCAGTGCTGTGCTCAGGTCCTGGCGCTCCTCCTCAGTCCCTGGTGCCCAGGGTTGGCATGAGGGACGGCCAGTCCGCTTCAGTCCGGCCCCAGGTCCCACGGTGTCCTGACCCCGTCTTCGGACGTTGCCAGGGGCTCTGCACCTGATCCCGCCCCTTCCCTGGTCACGGAGCCTTTTCTCACCCGACAGACTCCCCACACGCCCCTCCCCGGGCCCACTCCCTCACCGTGGGAGTGCTGGAGGATCCGATTGATGAGCACCGGGTACTTGGTGATGCGCTGGGTCACCAGCAGGACGCACTCCTGCACCCCATGCCGCTTCAGCACGGCCGAACGCGTCACCTTCTACAAGGGCATGGGCAGAGCTCAGGGCCGGAGTGGGGAGAAGGGGAGAAAGAACACTGGATTTGGAGCCTGAGCTGTGGTGCGGACCCTAACTGGGCCGTTCCCCTCCGCTGGCTTAGGGGGCTGCACCTGGAAAACGGGGACCACATGCCACGGATTTCCTACAAGGACCCACCAAAGCGGCGGAAAGCACCTGCTCTAGGGGAGCCCGGCCTGCTCAGTCAGTGGGGCGTGTGACTCCTGATCTCGGGGCCGTGAGTTCGAGCCCCACGTTGGGCATTTGCTCTACCACCATGAGGGCTTATGGTGGACAGGCTCCATGGGGCTCGGAAAGCACACGATGCCCCCCAGGAAAGGGCCTGCAGGCCCTGCACGCAGGTCCTGGAGAGGTCTGCTCACCCGAATGAACTGCTGGAAGCGTTTGTCCCGAGCATACAGCTCCTTATAGAGCTTTAAGGCCTTGGTGTGGCGGCTGCAGAACTCGGAGTAGGTCTTCCGCATCTGCTCTGCGCTGGCACCTGAGAACTGGAGGGCGGGGCTGGGTCGGCAATGAGCCCCGCCCCCCGGACGTGAGCCCCGCCCCGGACGCCCGCGGGCCTCTCCAGCCCTCCTGGCTCCACCCCCCCAGGATCTGAGAGTCCGGTCGCACCTCGGCGTATGGGCCCCGCCCCTTCTCACCTGGCTGATGAGCAGGTCCCCCAGGCGGTGGATGACGAAGTTCCTGGTGCTGCCGGGGCACAGGGCTTGGCGCCGACGCTCCAACAGCTGGCCCAGGAAGCGTGTGTGGATGTCACTGAGCTCGTCCACGCAAGGGAACAGGCCCTGGACCACTCCGGGCTCCAGCTGCAGCTCTTCCAGCATCCCCGTGCGGAAGAGGCGTGTCATGATCTTCAGCGTCCGCACGTGGTGCAGCTCCGTCTGGATGAGCTCTGTGGGGACACAGGTCGTGTGGACTCTACCTTAGCGTGGCTACAGTTGATACGGCCTAGGCTGGGGGCCTCAGGGCTCATGTGAGGTTTTTAAGGTCTCTTCCAGGTTGCCATTCTGCACCGTTATGGACTCAGGATTTTCTAATCATCCTGTGGCTTTCTGCTTTGCTACCTCAAGCTGTACTGCTGGAGGCCAAGAAGCACGTGCCCTGTCACGTCCAGGTTTCCCACAGCCCCCAGAGTGATGCCCCGCGTGGAACAGGCAGGGAGTCAAGGTGGAGAAGGATGGAGTAAAGACAGGACCTGGGACACCAATAGCCCAAGAGGTGGAGGCATAACGGCAACTTGTGGGCTGGAGGCCAAGGTCTGGGGGGCTGGTGGGCTAGCAGGGTTGGGGGGGCTGGCAGGGTCTGGGGGGGGCAGTGGGCTAGCAGGGTCGGGGGGCTGGCAGGGTCGGCGGGGCTGGCAGGGTCTGGGGGGGCAGTGGGCTAGCAGGGTCGGGGGGCTGGCAGGGTCGGCGGGGCTGGCAGGGTCTGGGGAGGCAGTGGGCTAGCAGGGTCGGGGGACTGGCAGGGTCTGGGGGGGCTAGCAGGGTCTGGGGGTGGCTGGCAGGGTCTGGGGGTGGCTGGCAGGGTCTGGGGGGCTGGCAGGGTCTGGGGGGCTAGCAGGGTCAGGGGGCTGGCAGGGTCTGGGGGGCTGGCAGGGTCTGGGAGGCTGGCAGGGTCTGGGGGTGGCTGGCAGGGTCAGGGGGCTGGCAGGGTCTGGGGGTGGCTGGCAGGGTCAGGGGGCTGGCAGGGTCTGGGGTGGCTGGCAGGGTCTGGGGGGGCAGTGGGCTAACAGGGTCTGGGGGGGCTAGCAGGGTCAGGGGGCTGGCAGGGTCTGGGGGGCTGGCAGGGTCTGGGGGGGCTAGCAGGGTCAGGGGGCTGGCAGGGTCGGGGGGCTGGCAGGGTCTGGGGGGGGCTAGCAGGGTTGGGGGGCTGGCAGGGTCGGGGGGGCTGGCAGGGTTGGGGGGCTGGCAGGGTCGGGGGGCTGGCAGGGTCTGGGGGGGCTAGCAGGGTTGGGGGGCTGGCAGGGTCTGGGGGGGCTAGCAGGGTCAGGGGGCTGGCAGGGTCGGGGGGCTGGCAGGGTCTGGGGGGGGCTAGCAGGGTCTGGGGGGGCTGGCAGGGTCTGGGGGGGGCTAGCAGGGTTGGGGGGCTGGCAGGGCCGGGGGGCTGGCAGGGTCTGGGGGTGGCTGGCAGGGTCTGGGGGGGCAGTGGGCTAGCAGGGTCAGGGGGCTGGCAGGGTCTGGGGGGCTGGCAGGGTCTGGGGGGGCTGGCAGGGTCTGGGGGGCTGGCAGGGTCTGGGGGTGGCTGGCAGGGTCAGGGGGCTGGCAGGGTCTGGGGTGGCTGGCAGGGTCTGGGGGGCAGTGGGCTAGCAGGGTCAGGGGGCTGGCAGTGTCTGGGGGGCTGGCAGGGTCTGGGGGGCTGGCAGGGTCTGGGGGGGCTAGCAGGGTCAGGGGGCTGGCAGGGTCAGGGGGCTGGCAGGATCTGGGGGTGGCTAATAGGGTATGGGGGGCTAGCAGGGTCTGGGGGGGCTGGCAGGGTCTGGGGGGGGCTAGCAGGGTTGGGGGGCTGGCAGGGCCGGGGGGCTGGCAGGGTCTGGGGGTGGCTGGCAGGGTCTGGGGGGGGCAGTGGGCTAGCAGGGTCAGGGGGCTGGCAGGGTCTGGGGGGGCTGGCAGGGTCAGGGTGCTGGCAGGGTCTGGGGGGCTGGCAGGGTCTGGGGGTGGCTGGCAGGGTCAGGGGGCTGGCAGGGTCTGGGGTGGCTGGCAGGGTCTGGGGGGCAGTGGGCTAGCAGGGTCAGGGGGCTGGCAGTGTCTGGGGGGCTGGCAGTGTCTGGGGGGCTGGCAGGGTCTGGGGGGGCTAGCAGGGTCAGGGGGCTGGCAGGGTCGGGGGGCTGGCAGGGTCTGGGGGTGGCTAATAGGGTATGGGGGGCTAGCAGGGTCTGGGGGGGCTGGCAGGGTCTGGGGGGGGCTAGCAGGGTTGGGGGGCTGGCAGGGCCGGGGGGCTGGCAGGGTCTGGGGGTGGCTGGCAGGGTCGAGGGGCTGACAGGGTCTGGGGGGGCTGGCAGGGTCGGGGGGGGCTAGCAGGGGGAAGGACAGATAAGAGGCCCGGTCAAGGTCAAGGAGGAGGAGGAGGCTCACCATAGATGACGTCCTGCTGTTTCATCACCTCCTTCTTCTGCTGCTGCAAGAAGCTGCTGTCCACGGCTAGGCTCCAGGAGTCGGCCGCAAAGTCCCTCTCGTCCGTCTCAAAATCACTCATCAGCTCACTGTAGATCACCTCTGCCCCTGGATGTCAGCGGGGCCCGCGACTCAGAGCCTGACGCTCCTCGCCGGGTCCAGGCCCCTGAGACCCTTCCCGCCCGGCCACCCGCAGGCCTCCCGGGCCAAGCGCTCGCTCACCTTCATCGATGAGGGACTCCACGGACAGGGCTCTGTTCCGCATGTTGAGGGAGTCTGTGGACTGGGACAGGATTCGGCGCAGCCCCAGGGGGGACTCGTCACTGAAGTGTCTGACGGAAGAGGGTCTGTGTCACCTAGACTCGGGCAAGAGAGCCCTCCCCAGGTGGGGAACTGAGGCTGGGGTCTGAGGGGCACTCACCCTGAGTCCTCCTCCTTCCCTGTCCATCTACAGTTCCGAACCCAGGGCGGGAAGGGCCCCGCAGGCTTCCTGCTCCCCACTGCCACTCTCTGCCCGCCTGGCTGTCCCCTCCCCGAGCAGAGGCTCACCCAGCGATGTTGGTGGTGGAGACGCTCTTGGCTAAAGACAGGGAGGAGCGGCCGCGGCGAGAGCCGAGCAGAGACTGCCGGAAGCTGTCGGAGGGGTAGATGGCGGAGCTCGGCCGCTCCCGGGGGGCGGCTGGAGGGGAGACCGAGCAGGTGTCAAAGCTGCAGCTTCCCCGGGCCCAGGCCTCCCAGGCTCCTCTCCCACCCTCAGCCCTGCCCCCAGTCAAGGAAGGATCACAGCGGAGCCAGCTTACACGTGTGCAGTAACATCTGTCTTGTCTCATTTCTTCCCCCAAACAAGCCTATGAGCAAACTGAAGCTCAGAAAGGTTAACAGACTTGTCCAGGGCGACTCGGCTGGTGGCCGAGTGGGGACTCAGACTCTGGTGTTTCTGACTAAGCACCTGCTCCTTCTGTTACACCAGAGCCGTCCGAACCGGCTCGTGACAGCTGCCTTCGACACCCCCAGGGCAGCGTCCATGCTCGAGAGACCGGCCAACCCGGGGCCCTCACCCCCATCTAAATTCTGCCCCGACAGCCCCAGCATCCACTTCCACTCAAGGGGGCAGCAGAGCCGGGGTACTCTGGGGAGGGGCCGCCTGCGTGCCCTCACGACTCACTCTTACTGCGCAGTGAAACAGACTGGAGGGCAGTGCTGTTCTTTAGTAAGGCAGCTTTCTGTTGCTGTGGGACAGAGCAGAAGAGAGACACCGAGGACAGCCGTCACCAAGGGTCACCCCCGCAGGCACGGGCAGGCGCTGGGCGGCTGGCCCCCTGGGAGAAGGCCGGCAGCACGGTCAAGGGCACGGGGCGGCTGAGCCCAGCACTAGGGGGCCGCGCCCAGAGCAGGAGGCTGGCCGCACGGGGCCCGAGGCCTGGGGCTCACGGTGCGGACCGCCCCACGGCGAGGAGAGGGGTGGAGGAACACAGGGTAAGGAATGAAGGAAGAGGCACACTCACTACCCTCTCCCCCAGCCCGCTGCCCTCCCGGCCGTCTCACCTTCTGCTTGACCTTGGTGCAGTTGGCGAGGGTGTCTTTACAGCGGTTGTGGATAGTCACATTGCAGGCTGGGGGGGGGGGGGTGGGGTAGAGAGGGTGAAGGGAGGGCCGGGTGGTACGGGAGGGGACGCACCCACACGCAGACACCCGTCTCCCCCTGGCCAGGGGGACTCCTGAGACTCCCCTCGTCCCCTCAGCCACTCCGGACTGAGTGGGACTCAGCCACTCGGGAGGGCCGGGTGGTACGGGAGGGGACGCACCCACACGCAGACACCCGTCTCCCCCTGGCCACGCACTCTGAGACTCCCCTCGTCCCCGACCTCTCAGCCACTACCGCACCCGTCCCTCCTCTCCCCTCCCCTCCGCCTCCCCCTTCCTTCCAGCAGGAAATCGGGCGAGGGGGCGGAGGGGGCCGCCACAACTAAGCAATCCCAACTCAAAGGTGATCTGAGGGGTGGACCAGAGGGAAGGAGGGGTCATGGCTGCCAGAGCTGAGCTCAAGGAGCACAGGGGTGGTTGAGAGTGGCAGATGGCAGAGGACGCCCACGGGACAGGAGAAGGCACGGAGCAGCTGGGTGGGGGCCAGGGGCAGGGGGGTGGCCAGCGTCCCCGGAGCGCCCAGCATGTGGTCCGCATTTACTTGATCCTAACAACCCTTTGGGGCAGATTCAATTATCCTCATTTGATAGACGAGGAGCCTGCCTCCCGCAGAGGTCAAATCGCCTGCCAGAGGTCAGCCCCCCAGTGGCAGAGCCGGGATTGAAACCCTGGTCGTGTTCTTTCCGTTGAACCACATGTTCACCCACCAACTGTAGCCAGGCCTAAGCACTTCGCAGGCGAGTAGAGCCGGTGCTGGACCGGGGACAGGCCCTGCCCGGTCCCTCTCCAAAGCCCATCGGCCCTCCCCACCGCTCGGCTCTGACTCCTGCCTGCCCCTTCCAGGCCCGGGGCCTGTCCCCCACCCAGGGCAGACCCACAGCCCCCACACTCCACCTGCTCCTCTCCCATCACCCACCCTGCCATGGGGTAAAAGAGGAGGAAAGGAAAGGAAGAGTGGCCAGGCCTTGGCAGTGAGGCTGTCCCTGTCCCCAACACGCCTCAGCCCTCTGCCCTCTCCCGCTTCCCCCGCCTCGTCCAACACAGGAAACTCTGCCGACTCCTTCAGACAATACCCAGCCCCAGGCTCACTTCCACAAATACAAGGCCAGCAGGGTGGGGTGGAAGGGAGGGCGGGAGGGGGCTGGGGCTGCCCCACTCCCCCGTAGCTCCCTTCTTCTACCCCCAGCACCCAGTGTCTCTGGATCAAACCTCCGCTTTCCACCTGCTCTCAAAATAGCACTTGCTGCCTGCCTCCCCGGTTCCCCTGGCAACAAGCTTCCCGATGGGGACCTCTGTCAGGCCTCTGCGGGGTCTAGACTGGGGTTCCCTCCTCGCCCTCCTCACTCTAAGTCGGGGACTGAGGAAGCGAGGAGGCCTCACTGGTTCTTCCAGGGGCTCCTGCCCCCATTCCACGGGGGCTGAGAGGCTAGAGCCCCGGTCCTGCCGTGGCAGCAGGTGAAGATCTCAGAGGCGCTGCAGCCAGAGGCCGCTCTGCTATACACTGGGGGGAGCAGGAGCCTTCTGGGCGGGTGCGCAGGCGTGCGGGGAAGGACAGCACCCGCCTTATACCTCCTGCTTGCAGGGCAACCCTCAGATGCAGGCGAAGGTCAGGAGTTCCGACCTCTACCCCCCCACACACGTCCCTGCTCTTCTCCCTCTTTCTATCAGTCACACTAGAAATTTGAGACGGATGGTCCTGATCCTGTCCTCTGCTTCAAACTGCAGAGGCTAAAAAATTTCAGGCTCCACCCAGTCGATAGAAAGGGAGGAGCAAAAAGGGACCCTGACGCCCCGAATGTCCAGTCCTGCCCAGGAAGACCGGCAGGACCAGGTGCAAGGCCCAGCCGGCCACCCGGCTCCCCTCACCGCCCCCCGCCCCCAGGACATTCCTGATCCTTCTCCAAGTAGTCCCTCTAAACCTCAGCAGCTGCTTGGGGAGCCAGGGGACACCCAGCGGACAACAGCTGCAAGGGGAGCCACCGGCCTCCCCCCCCCCGTGCCCCCGGCCACCATCCCTCGCAGGGAGGGAAGGGAAGCAAGGGAAGCGCTGGGCCCGGCTGGGACTCCGGGAGAGTGACCCTGTGCATCCGGGGCAGAAAGGACGGAGGGCAAGGCTGGGGTCAGAGCGACATCCAGGGTGCAAACGACTCACTTGGACAGATGAGGGCTTCCTTGGCCGTGATGCTTTTGTTGCAGGCATAGCACATGGTCATGCCCGACACGGAGATGGTGGTGAAGAGGTGCCCGTTGGTGTAGCGGGCGTCCTTGACTTCCTTCATCTTCTCCTTCTCGCGGGTCTGCGGAAGGGGCGAGACACGGGAAGTGAGGCCGGGAGACAGCCGGCGCCCGAGGCGTCCAGAGACAGGCAGGTCGAGGGAGCAGAGCCCGCGTGGGGCTGCCGGAGACATAGAGCTTCCCACGGGGAGGGTCCGCCGCGGGGTCAGCGGCAGCCGTCGGGAGCGACCGGCCTCGACCTCGCCGGCCCCCCGGCCTACCTGGCCCCTGCGGCTGGGCTGCCTCCGGTGGCCGCTCATCTGGCCGCTCATCTCCCCGGCTCCAGCCCCTGCGTCCTCAGCGCACCTCCCAGCCCTGCTGCACTCGCCCCCGGGCTGCTGTGCGCTCTCCTGCGAGCGGGGAAGATGCGCAGAGGAGGGAGAGCAGGCGAAGCAGAGGGTGCCAGCTCACCAGCGCGTTCCAATCCATGGGAGTTAGCTGCTCTGATAACCATGACAACGGGTGTCGCGGGCTAGGCAGTCACGGTGGGGGGCAGGAGAGCCCCTTCTCAGATTGGCTGGAGGGCAGAATGCCTCCACTGTCGCCCCCACCCAGAGGTCAGGACCCCACTCGAGGGTCCCCGTGGGAGGCCAGAGCCTGGCCACTCCTCCTCCCTGGGCTCTTTGAGGAAGGAAACTCAGCCCATGGGTCTCCTTCCTCCCGGCAGGAAGCCGGACTTTTATTCCTCATGCTGCCCTCCAAAACCTAGGCTAGTGCCCGCGGCCATCGCCCACTCCCATCCCGAGCCCCTTCTGGCTCTACCCTCCACCCTCCGGCCGCGACACCGGTCTTCCGGCTCCGGCAACACGGGGCACAGAGTACCTTCCTTGGGGTCCCGGAGGCTGGCATCCCTGTCCCGGCCTTCCCTCCTCCTGCAGCCCCAACCTCTGCAGGTCAAGTCTCCTCTCCTCTGCCCCTCAAGTCCCTAAGCTTCCCCAAGAGCCTGAGACGGTGGGAAAATGGGCTGCCTTTCTTCCTGCCTATTCCAGGACCTTCCTCAGTGGTCACCTCAGACCCCTGGAGTCCCTCTACAGAGAGGGTAGCACACAGGACAGGGGCTGGCCGAGACCCGCCCCACCCGCCCCCGCCAGATTTCCAAGCTCTCAGGAACCAGAGTGGGGCTCAGATTGCTGAAGCTGAGGGCAGGCGACCTAAAGTGGAGGACACTGCCCAGGGCCTTGGGACAGAGGATGTAAAGCCAGGGGACAGCCCTTGGCCTGGGCCCTCTCGGCCCCTGCACACAGCAGCTGGGAGGTTGAGGGGAACCACACTGCGCTGGTGCGGGGCTGGTGCTCCGGGCTCGGGACAGAAAAGGGAAGTATGTAGGAGCTGAGTCAACAGCACAGTGGCCACAGTGCCTAAGGCCTCTGGGGTCCAGGGTCCTCCCCTCACCCCCGACTCAGAAGCTCCAGGTCTGTCAGCCAACAAGCACAGCCTGGGGGTCTCAGGGTCTGTTCCCCACTTCCGATCACCCACTTTCCCCCCTCCTCCTCCTCTTCCCATTTCCTCGTCTCCTCCCTCCTCGGGGTCATCTCCTCACCCCCAGCCTTCCCCTTCTCACCCGCTCCCCCCCACCCGCCCTGCTCCCAGTCCTGGTTAGGGAAGCTGACTCCTGTGGTCCTGGCCTCCAGTGTTCCAGGCCTCCAATTTTCTATGCTGGTACCTACCCATCTGGACCTCTAGAAAATTCTCCCTTTGGGCTAACTTCACCTGTCTTGCCCCAAATTATAGCTCCTTAGAAGATCAAATCCTCCTCGGAATCACAACCTTGTAGGACCTCAAAGACCAAGCGCCTGTATCTCTCCCCTTGCCGCACACCCTCTCTCCCCTGCACTCCTGGCCTCCTCTAGGACACCGATGAGAAGTCTGAACACTCACTGGGCTTGAACTGAAAGCAGCAAACCAGCAAACATGAAAATCACACGGGAAAAACCACATCTGGAAGGGGTAGCGGTGCGGGTCCACCCCGTGCAAGTCCCCTCCCCACCCCCTGCGCCCTCCGCCACCTGGAGGCTCCCCCTGTACAGAGGCAGGGGAGGGAGGGCGAGGACGCGCAGCCAGAGCACAGGGCTTCTGGGCCCTTCCCTGCCTGCCATCGACGCCCGACAGAGGACCCAGCCCCTCCGCTCCCCACACTCACCCTCTCTCCGAGGGGCCCCCTCTGTAGGTGAGCCAGCAGCGGGCAGCAGCCACAGCAGCACATCCCACCTCGGGCAGCTAGCGGCCCTGGCACCGCCTAGTGCTATTGTCCTGTGGCAGCCTGTGCCCGCCCCAGGGCTCGGCCAGGGGGACGGAAGGACCCAGGACCCACCACTGGGGGGAGGCTGTCCCTGAGACACAGTGAGTGGTGCCCGCCTCTCCATCCTACTCTTTTCCAGGTATTCTGAGGACGGTCCCGCTCGGCTCCGACCCACCCGCAGGACAGCCTGTGGGGCGAGCACTGGGCCACGACCCCTGATCTACACTGGCCGTGCCGAACGTGCAGAAGCCCCTGCTTCGGGGCTCAGTCCTCCGACTGGTCAGCCCTGCTCATCCGCCCCACGGAAGCCTGGCGTCGGGAGGCAGGGAGGAAGGCGCACTGGGTCGGTCCCCTGGCTCGGCGGCCTGTCCAACAGGCACTGGGCGCACATTTGCAAGGGAAGGGAGGACGACTGCGAGGAGGGACGGCGGACACTGAGGCCCGGGGTCCAGCAGCACCCTCGCCCCGCTCCGGGGACCCCTCAGTCCTCACTGGAGCACCCCCCCCTTCTTTCTACTCCACTTCCTTTGAGCCTAGACCCTGAGGGTTTCCTCTGGGGGCCCGGAGAGGCCGACCCAAAGCTCCCCTCCGTTGTCCCTCCAGATCGTGGTCACTTGGGGGCAAGAAAGGCGAGGGGACGAGGGCAGTGTCCCCGTCTTCCCCCTTCTCCGCACTGTGCCTCCCTCGGCGGCAAAATGAGCAAAATGGTGCTGTGTGTGAGGAAGGCACTGCCAGAGCTGGGCTCCCTGGTGGGCAGCAGTGGGTGGCAGAGCCCCCCAGGCAGGTGGGCGCCTCTCCCAGCAAGGCCCCGGCGCTCATTCTTCCACCGGGCGTCCACGCCACGACCTCCGGGGCAGTCATGTGGTGCTCAGAGCCACAGCCCCTTCCTCAAGATGGTGAGGCCCCTGCAGGGTGACCAGAAGGCACCCGAGGGTCCCGCTGGGATCCAAGTCACCTGCGGCTCAGCGCCTGACCAGCCGGGGCGCAGAGTCATAGGCTGTGGAGTGCACGGGGTCGTGGGGATGGGGGCTTTGGGCTGGGAAAGGAGCAGACAGAGGGTTCCTGGCCACAGGACTGAGAGAAAGGCCAGGCTCTGCTCCTTTGTGAGCTTCCCGGCGACAAGATAAAGGCAGCAGCCCGAGGAGAAGGTGGCCAAAGCCGGAAACGTAACACAGAAAGACATCACCGGACACACAAAGGCACTTAATAAATGCTTGCTCGATGAATGAGAATGACACGCCAGACAACGGGGGCGGAGGGGGCACACTGGTGGAGCAGCAGAGGGGCGCTAAGGGCCATGGGGAATAAAATCAGGCCGGGGACCCTGAAACTCAGGCCTCCTGGACCCCAGCCTGCCCCCTGCCCGGCCACACCTGTCGGGTCAGGAGAGAGACAGCAGAGGGGAGGGCGGGGGGGGAGAGGCAAACAGACGGGCATTTGTGCAGGCGAACAATAGCCGTGCCAGGACTCCCTGCCCTCCTGGCACAGGGCAGGCCGGCTGGGCTGGGAGGGGGCAGCTGCTGCCTGCACCCCCTCCCCCAAGACACACAAACAAACCCAGGAGGGTCCAGCCAGCTTCCCTCAGCCGTATCTCTCACCAGCTCCAGGAGCCCTGGCCAATCTGCTCACTCAGGCTACTAGACGGCCCTCAAACCAGAGACGGAAGCTAAAAATGGAACTACTTCCAGAAAGCTCAAGCCCCCTAATCTGGTGACCGCGGCTCAAGACAGTAACCCAAAGCATCTGGGGACAGACAGCCACACACACACACACACACACACACTCGACACAGGTCACACGCTTGCATGGGATTCACACATTCAGATCTGTCCCCTCCAGGATCCAAGGTCGGTTCCAGGGAAGCCAGGACTGAGCTCAGGCCCCTCTCTCTGTCCTTTGCTGAGCCCAGCCGGCCCTTCCCCAGGCACCAGCAACCCCTGCAGCAGTGACTTCCCTTCCTCGGCTCGGTCCTGAACCTCCATGACCCTAGAACCTCTTCCTGTGCCCCTAAAAGCTTCAACCTCCCCGGGACCCTCAGTTCCTGCAAAACTTCCTTACAAAACTGCCAGCCAGCCGGGTCAGCCCCTCCCTGCTCACCCAGCCCTCCTCCCCGGGCCCAGCTCCTCTCCCAGTCCATCCTGCACACAAAGCCAGCCACCTCTCCTTACCCAGAACAAAGAAATCGCCTCTCCCTCTCTCCCACTCCACCTGCCCCACACACGCCAATGCTGGGGGCCTGGAGACTCCAAGGGGACCCCAGCCTCCAGGGCCGTCCTGGAGGCCCCTGCTGGCCCCTAGACAGGAAAGGACCCTTTGTTCTGACACGTGAAGGTTAGGATTTGGGTGGGGGAAGAGCAGGGGGCCAGAGGGAAAGGGGCCTGTGGGGTCTGGAGCCAGGGAAGGTAGGAAGCAGAAAGAATGGGGAGTGGAGAGAAAGGGGTGCCGGGAACAGACACGTGGGGAGGGGCTGCAGTCAGCCTCTGTGAAGCTGGGAGGAACGGGGTATTCTCCCTCACAGTTTCTCCTTCTCTGAGAAGTCCTGGGTGTCAGGCAGGGAAGCGGGCAGGGGTGTGGGCTCAGGGCTTGGTCTGACCCATCCCTCCAAATAGGTAGCAGGGGAGACCATCTTCCTCAAATAATCTCATTTCCAGCAGGGCCCCTCTACTTCCCACCACAGTATAAAAAGAAAGGAGACAGCTGGTGCGCTGGGGGAGGGGGAAGAGGGGATCCAGGGTTTGTTGGCCAAGCACCAACTCCCCCCTTCTGTAACCACAGCTTTCCGGAGGCGGCCCTCCCCTTCCGACCAACCCAAACCGACAACCACCCTCCTCCTGCGGCGCTCTGCCCTCAGATCCACCCACTCAGTCCCCCCCCAAGCCCCCACTCCCCAAACCACAGCAGGCCCCAGGACAGAAGGCGCCCCAGTCCCCCCGCTACTAGAAAGACCAAGGCATGAGGACCCAGGTATCTGGCCCCCCAGCTCTTTCCGATGAAGAAGGACCCCAGTATCTACCCTCCCAGAGGCCCTGTCTACACCCCTCTCCAGGTCTGCCCCCCACGGCTCCCTCTTGGCTTTCCTTTTTAGGGTGGAACCAAATTTCCGTGGTTTCAAAAAAACCTCTCCGCCCCCCTTTGGCTCTACTCCAGGGTCTCAGCTCAAACGGTTGAAAAATAAACAGACTCTCAGGGCTGGGGCCTGGCCGGGCCAGGGTTGAGCAGAGCCCGTCTGCCACCCCACGGCTCCAGCACACTTCCTGTCTTAGGCTCTGCTCAAATCCCCAGTTGCCTTCCTGTTGGCAGAATCTCATCCCGGCCCCCGAAGGGAAAGTTCCAGGATGGAACCTCTCCCAACTTAGCCTGGAGACAGGTAGCCAGGCTAGGAGTTAGGAGGAGTGTGGGAGGGCTTTCCACCATTTTCCAGGGCTCCCAGAGGGCACTGCCCCCTTGCTGCAAGCACCGTGGGGATGATGGGCACTGGGGCAGAGGGAAGGGCACTGGGGGCAGGGCACTGGCGGCAGAGGGAAGCCAGAGATTAAACCAGCTATTGGTGGGGTCCTGGCCCTCCTGATAATGGGTACAGTGCGGGCGACCTGGCTGCTGGGAGGCGCTGTCTGCATGCCACCGGCTGCCAGCTCTAACGGACACCTCATTTCCCGGGGTCTGGGGTGTGCAGAGGTCATGGCCTTGAAGAGTGGGCCTGGCTACAAAGACAGGGATAAAGGATACTTGGGAAGGAGGAGGGCCAAGGATAATTATACCCCAGACTCTGGAAATGGAAGGTGAATGGGTCCCAGGATGAAGAGTGAAGGAAGGGCTAGGGAGAGGAGGGAGGAGGGGCGACAGGGGCACAGAGCCGGCCAGCGGGTCACCCTCGGGGTTTCACGCAGGGAGAACAGGGGGCTTGGAAGCTGGCGGGTCACACAGGGACGGCGACCCGAGGCCCTGTGTTCCAGAAACAGGTGTGCCCAGGGCCCCGGAGGACGGAGGAAAGGATCCCAACTACACAAAGACCTCTGCTCCCGGCGCCTGAGGGTGATGGCTCCTAGGGGGAAGTACGCCGTCCCGACCCCAGCCACCCGCCTACCAGAGGGGAGAAGTGAATCACAGCTGGAAAGTCCATCTGCGGGGGGAGGAGGGGCTGACTTTTGTCTGGGGGGTGGGGGGCGGCGGCGGCGGTGCGGGCGGGAGGAACCGGGAAACCACCCCTCCAGGCCCCTGCGCCGGATGGCGGGGACAAAGGGGGATGAGCACGCCGGCGACCGCGGGGCGCAGGGGCCCCCGGGCCGAGGGGAGCCCCGCCGACACGCGCACCTCCCTCCTCCCGCGCGGTCCCTTCCCGGAGCAACTTTCTTCCGGGCGGCCGGGCCGGGAGGGGGTGGGGGTGGGGGGCGGCGCGGGACGCCCCCCGGGGGCCCGGCGCTCCCTCCCGGCCCCGCCGCCCCGCGCCCCCAGAGCCCACCTTGCTCGCCAGCTCCCGGCTCCGCTCGGTCCGCGCGCGCGTGAGCGACTCGATCCGAGACATGGTCGGGGCGGCGGCGGCGGCGGCGGGCGGTCCCGGGACAGGAAGGCGGCTCGCGCGCGCGGCCCCGCGCAGTTCCTCAAACGCGAGCCTCCCCGCGGGCCGGGGGCGGGGGCCGCCGGGCCGGGCCCGGGGCGCTGGCCGCCGCTCGCCCCGCCGGCCCTGCGCGCCCTGCCCGCGCCCTGCCCGCGCCGACCTCTACCCGGGAGCCCCGCGGCCCCCCGCCCCGCGCGCTCTGCAGGGAGCCCCGCCGCCCGCGCCGCCAGGCCCCGCGCGCCGCTGGGGGCAGGGCAGGGGGAGGGCGGGGGAAGCGAGGGGAAGCGAGAGGCCGGTCTTTACCGGGCGTGGAGGCGAGGGTGCGCGCCCGAGGACTCTCCCGCGAGCCCCCCGCCCCGCCCCGAGCGGCGGCCGCCCCCGGCCCCGCCCCCGGCCGAGCCCCGCCCCCGGCCCGCCCCCGGCCCGAGCGCGGGCTCCGCCCCCTCTCGGGAGGCCGGGGAAGTCCTTCCTGGTGTCTAACCCCGCTTCCCTCCGTTGGCTGTTAGGCCGGAGCCGAAAGACTGGACACCGGCCCGCCCCCGCTCCGGGGGGCACTCAGGGCCTGGCCGGTCTCCCCACAAGCGGCGGCGTGCAGTGGGGCATTGTTTCGGGGCCCTCTGCCGCAGCCTGAGCCACCCTCCACCTTTGCCGAGTTTCCTGCTGCTGCAAACTTCCTCCCCCAATCTAACTATAATCCTTCACACTGCAGTTCATTTCTGCCTCTCAGGCTCTCGCATTTCTCTGCAGAGCCTTGGGGCAGAGCATCCTGGGTCTGCACGGTCCTGCCTGACTCTGGTCCCAAAAAGTGTAGGGGAAGGAGGGAGAGGAGGCCCAACCCAGATGCCGCAGCTCCCGGCCCGGCTCAGAGGCAGCTCCAGCCAGTATTTCCAGCCCAGCTCAACACTCCCCTTAGGTGCCAATTTTAGCCTCTGCCACTATTTTGGGCTTCGCTGCCTCACCACTGGCTGAGCCCGTTGGGCTCCTCACCCCCAGCACCACCTCCACACTGCTCCCCTAGCCTCCCTCCTAACAACTCTTTCATCACCTCCTTCCTCACCCATTCCACTGTTTAAGAATCCATGTACCGCAAAGACCAGAAAACAGGAGAGGGGATAAGCCCGTTTCAGGCCGGATGGAAATTAGAAAGCAAAAAGGACTTTCCCAGGGCCAGGAGGCAGGCTGGTTCCCCCAGGCTTGCACCTGCGGGGAAGACCTTATGGGAAGGCCCTAGGAACTCCCCCAAACCAGAGATCCTGGCCCAGAACCCCAGACTTGACCTCCCCGCAGTGAGCAGGCAGGGCTGAGGAATGTACTAAATTTAAAAACGGAACAGACAACCAGAAGCCAGAATCTTGGCCTGGTGGATCCACCCACTGGGGGCTCAGAGACCAGGGGTGGGCCAGGACCCGACCTTTTCTCCCAGGCCTAGGGTGGGAGAGTGCCACAAGCTAAGGATGGAATCTTAAAGGGCCACATTGTAGTGTGGGCACCCAGTGGGTGGAGCCATGAGGCCAGGACCTGAATCGCAGGGTTTGAGGGAACTCTCAGGCGGGCCTCAGACTCTGTGAAGGAAGCAGACCTCAGGCTCCAACCCTTTTCTGCCTCCACCCCCATCTTCAGTGAGCTCTGTGTCCCAGCCTGGCCCTCGCTCAATGCCCACCTCTTCCGCTTAGGAGATGAGTGGCCAGGAAGGGGGTTTGGGAGTGGGTAGAGGAAACCCGTCTACCTTGAGGAACAGCTGGGCTTTTAGAGAGCTAAGCCTGCTGCCTGACTTAATTTTCATCTTATGCATCCCGGGAACACTTCCAAAACCAAACCCTTGCGTCGTCATCTCGCTATCCCCGCCCCACTCCTATCCACTGATACTTCCCGTTATTTTCAGAAATTATTTTTTAGATGCCCCATAACAAAAGGCAACCCGAATTTCTGCCAGAACCTAAAAGTAGCCACCACCAGAGCCCGAAACTCTTGACCTCGGGATCGTGAGTTCAAGCCCCACATTTGGCTTAAAATAAGAATCGTCAGGGGTGGCTCAGTCGGTTAAGCATCCAACTTCGGCTCAGGTCACGACCTCACAGTTCGTGGGTTCCGGCCCCGTGTCAGGCTCTGTGCCGACAGCTCAGAGCCTGGAGCCTGCTTTGGATTCTGTGTCTCCCTCTCTCTCTGCCCCTCCCCCACTCACACTCTGTCTCTTCTGTCGCTCTCAACATTAAAAAACAATTTTTTAATAAAATAAAAGAGAATGAAAATCTTTTTACAAAGCAACAACAAGAAAGCTTTGGGTCTGCAATACCGCCCTGCCTCCTGGTAACTGTAGGATCTCAGGCAAGTAATGGAGCCGCTGCCTTCGTTGTCTTGTCTACCAAATGGAGATTAAAATACTTATCTCTGTCAGAGTGTTATGAAAATGAAATGGGATGGCCTCTGGAAAAGTGTTTTGTCCACCTCGATGCCTCTAGTCAAATAGGAAGGAATAAGCCACTTCCTCTCTCCAGCCCCGCCCCCTGATGTTGACCTGCCAGGCGCAGTCCCCGAGCTGGGAGGAGGGGAAGGGGTTTAGTGAGGCAGGCACACGCACTCGTGAGTGTGGAATGAACGGCACTGGGCCGGAGACCCTGGTGGGGAAGGGCGAGTCTGGCCAGACGCTGACTCGCTCGGGCTCTTTCCCGCTGCCTATCCGGGTCCCACGCTGCCCACACCCCCCTTCACCTGGTTACTTTACTTCTCACCGAACTTGGGCCAAGGGTGGGCAAACGCAGAAGAGCCCTGGGGATCGGGATGCCCCCCACCCCGGGCAGCACAGACTCCCCCTGCGGGGAAAGAAGGCAGCTCCCCCGGCACACTCTCCTACCCTGAGCTAAGAGAGCTCCTGAGGACGCTGGCCGGAGACCCCAGGTCCCTGGAGAGCTGAGTCCCCCGTGGGAGAAAAGAAGCCTCACTGCCCCACTGCTCTCCCCACCCCCGGCTTTAAGATTCCACCCGCTCCTGCTCAGACTGGCTGGTCCCCTGACTCAACCCGCCCCCCCCCACCCCCTCCGGCCTGTGGTGAGAAGGTGCTAACCAGCGGGTTTCTCCTCTGCCTGTGCTAACCAGCGGGTTTCTCCTCTGCCTGACCCGGAGGAAGGCCAAAAGGCTGGCGGGGGGAGCAAGCCCGGCCCGGCCCCGGGGGCGAGGGGTGAGAATCCCGGGGCTCTTCCAGGTGAATATGGAGGTTTTCTCTGCAGTCCTTCTCCACGCTCAGCAGCCGCCCCAGGTTGGAAGGTGCATGCACACTTGGGGAGGCCCCGGGAGGAAAAGGGGGGTGCTCATTCTGCCAGGAAATGGAGAACGTGGAAAGGCATTGGAGCAGCAGCCAGAGCTCCTGGTCTCGCAGCGCCGGGGTCGGTAATAAGGGACCCAGGAGGATAGTCTCACCTTCCCGGGGTCAGAACTGGACGTGGCCCTACACGCGTGGCTGTGCGTGCGTTTCCACAACGTCGCACTTTCCTGGTTCCCACGCTGCCTGGGGTCTAATTGCAACTCCGGCAGCTGCTGCACCCACCCATACAGTTCCGAGCGGAAAGGCACTTTGCAAACCCTTATAGACGCTCCGAAGAAGTAAAAAGTAGTGCCGTAATTATGATCATTATCCTTCTTCCCCAATGGCTCCGATCTCTGCTGCCCACCTCTTAGCCACGTGAGGCCAGAAGAGAGGTAGGGCTCAGCCACCCTTCCCCTCTCCCAGCTGTCCACAGCTGGCTGCGGAGCTGGAGGCAGGGGGGCGCACAGGAAAGGTGACCCTCCCCCCATGCAGGGAGGGAGTCTGGGAGAAATACCACGTGCTTCCTCCAAGCCTGAACCATTGCCCTGGGTGTCTGTCTCCCGGGGAAGCTGGGGACAGAGCAGAAGGTGGGGTGCAGAGGAGGGGAACTGAGGAGGGCAGGGGGGCCAGGCCTCCTGCTTCCCCGCTGACTCCTACCTTGGCCTTTCCGGTCATGCCCAGGAGGAAACTGAGGGTCCGGCGCAGGGGGGAGTCCGCCCAGGTACCTGAGCCCCCTTCCAGTTGGCTACAGCTGCAGAGAGAAAAAGAAGAGGTGAAGGGCTGGAGGCTGAGCTGGAAAAGAAAAGCGAGATGTTCCCGGAGAGATGGTGGACGAAGGCGCCATGCCCGGAGGGGAGAAAGGAGGTCGGAGAAAGGACTGAGAAAGCCCCTCGCCCCACCCCCACCTCCCGGATGTGCACGGCTGCTGCCCAGGCACCTCAGTGTGTGAGGAAAACTCCAGGCTCCTCCCAGATAAGTGCAGACCCTCCCCCTTCCTACCTAACTCAGGCCCGGCCTCTGCCGGCACTGCTTCCCGACCAAAGATGCGGGGTGAGGGCCCCCCAGTGGGGCATGTTCCCCTCAAAACACAAGAGCCCTGTGTATGACCCTCTCTGCTGTGTGGAAAGGGCCTCTGGGCCCAAAGCCAATAAGGAGTGGATTTCCTGGGATTTCATCAGCCCCATCCCATGAGCTAATCCCAAACCCAGAGCCAGGAGGATGTGTCAGCTAGAGATTTTCAGGGTCACAAATCAGAGCTTGGCATCTTAAAGGGCCCTGGCTAGCTCATCCAGCCGCACTGTCTGGGAGGGCCCGGCCGCTCTAACCAGGCTTCAGCTGCAGGGGCCAAATAAACAGGTGCCGATTTTGTGTGCTGAGTTTTCTGGGCACCGAAATCTCCCAGGCTCCCGCAGCTCCAGGGCTGGGCCTCAGCCCCTGCCCTCCCACCCTGGGCTCCACAGCCCCTGCCCAGCTCTCCGTTGAGCCACTCCCCTTTGGTTATGATCTGAACCTCCAAGTCCGATGCATGGGGTCCTTAGTCACCGTGTCTCCCTAAGACTGTCCAGTAGCTGATCTGCCCACCCCCCTTCCTGGCCTTGACAACTCCCTCTCTCCTCTTCATCTGACCGCCTGGGGTCTGGATACTACTTTCCTTTCCCTAATTGCTTCACTCTCCCATGAGGCTACGGGGAGCCCTGTAACCCTCCCTGGCCACTGAATGAGGAGAGGGTGAATTCTGTAAAGCTCGGGGACAGGGCCTTTTGGAGGCCTAGGATCGGAAATGTCAAAGGGAGCGATGTTTCAGGAAGCAGAGACCCTTGGTGCTGCAGGATCCGTGGACCAGTCCCACTGCCCCTCTTCCATCCGGGCCTCTGAAGGGCTCTGGGTCTCCCAGACTCACCTTCGGCTGAGGTCAGTGGCGGAGGGCTGGCATAAATTCCCTGCCAACACAAAAGGAGACGAGAAGTGTCCAGCTAAAGCCAGACAAAGACGCCCGGGGCTGCCTCCCCCACCCCCTCCACCTGGATCAGGTTCCCATGCTGCAGGTGCATGTGACTGGCACTGGAGTGTGTGTGTGTGTGGGGGGGTGGGGGGGGTCTGAGCGGCGCAGAGCTGAAGAACTGAGAGGCCAGGGAGCAGAGCACGGCACCCTGTAGAGCAGGGGGTGGGCGCCTGAGTCTCAGCTCCGTCTCTGCAGAACCGAAGGGAGACAGCAGAGGTCTCGCACTGAGCCTCCAGTGCCTCATCTTGAGGACAAGGTACCTGGCAGGAAACTGTCCTTCATCTCCTGTGACGGGGAGGGGGGGGCAGGGGAGGGGGACTGGAGAGCCGCACTCTGTCCTATGTCTTCCTTCATTGGAAGGAGAGTTCTGAATTCAGACCTCTCGTTTGAATAGAGGCATGTTGGTGTTTCCAAGGGTGTGTGGTTAAGCAGAACCCAGGACACCCAGACTCTAAACAGCTGGCGGTGGGCGGTGAGGGACGGTGGTGAGATAGACAGGGGAAGGGGCCACCACTGCCTTGCCTCCCACCTCCACTCACCAGCCAGGTCGGAACAGCCCAAGAGGCAACTGATGCCACTCATGGACGCAGACTTGGAAAGCGTGCCAGTGGCCGAGCGGTCCAAAGGGCCAACGGGTGGATGACAGCAGCTCTGACCCTAGAATCACATCAAGAACCCTCACTCGAAGTCAGGCCTCACCCCTCCTGCTCCCTGTGCTCTTCGTCCCCGTCCTCCACACCTGCCACGTTCCACCTGAAATCCTTGGGAAGTTAATCCCACTGTTTGGCGTTCAGCACTCTGCTGCAATTCGAGCCCAAAGCAGGAAACATCTTAGAAAAAATTTACACTGAAGGGTTTCCAGAGATGACAGACTCAAACTACGGAGCTCAGGCAGGTAATAAAAACAAACAAACAAAATGAAATGAGACAACAGAGACAGTCTGGATTTAAGACAAAAGGGAGTAGGAACATTCATGAACCACACACCCAACCATTAGGAAATAAATATTTTTCTCAAGCCTACACGAAGCACTTCAAAAACTGGCCACATATCAGGCCAGAAGGCAAATTAGTTTTTATTTTTTTAATGTTTATTTATTTTTGAGAGAGAAAGAAACAGAGCGTGTGTGGGGGAGGGGCAGAGAGAGAGGGAGACCCAAAATCCGAAACAGGCTCCAGGCTCTGAGTTGTCAGCACAGAGCCTGACGCGGGGCCCGAACCCATGAACCCTGAGATCACGACCTGAGCCAAAGTCGGACACTTAACTGGCTGAGCCACCCAGGCGCCCCAGAAGTCAAGTTTTAACACATTTCAAATAATCTGTATCATAGAGATCATAGGAAACAAGCCAGAAATCCCCTTCCAGTGGATCGGATGAGGGATCTGAGATGTATTCACATATCAAAATACTAACCAAAAGTGAAAATGGGGGCGCCTGGGTGGCACAGTCAGTTGAGCGTCCGGCTTCGGCTCAGGTCATGGTCTCGCAGTTCCTGAGTTCGAGCCCCACGTTGGGCTCTGTGCTAACAAAGAGCTCAGAGCCTGGAGCCTGCTTCAGATTCTGTGTCTCTCTCTCTCTCTCCCCCTCCCCTGCTCATGCTCTGCCTCTCTCTGTCTCTCAAAAATAAATGAATGTTAAAAAAAATTTTTTAATAAATAAAATTTAAAAAAAAATGAAAATGAACCAACCACAGCCCACCCTACAATATGGATGAATCTCACAAACATAATATTGAGTGAAAGAATCAAGAACACAAAATGTATATGCTGTATGGTTATACTCATAAAGTTTAAAATAAGCAAAACTAGTTAATATTGTTTAGACTTGCATATAAAGGGGGTAAATCTATTAGGAAAATTGAGCTTAAAAGTAAAGTGAGGTGCCTGGCTGGCTCATTTGGTGGAGTGTGGGACTGTTGATCTTGAGGTCATGAGTTCGAGCCCCACGCTGGGTGCAGAGATTACTTAAACATAAAATCTTAAAAAAAAAGAGTCAAGAAAGTGGTCATCTCTGACGGGAAAAAGAGGGCTATGGATGCAGAGGGACACAAGGACCATGTAGGTTTTAGTGACACTCTAGTGTTTCTTGTGTAAGCTGGGTGGTTACGTGGCTATTTGCTTCCTAATGGTTCATTACATTCTACAGGTAAGTTTTATTTTTTATTTTTTATTTTTGCTATATATTTGTTCTGTCTCAAAAATGTTTTCAGTTTTAAAAAGTCTCTATAGATTTACAAAATTTAAAACACTCTTCTAAATAGACTTACTGGACAGACAAGAAAGAAATCATAATGGAAATTTAAAGATAGTTTATGACATGCTATATTTAATGAAAATACTATAGAACTACAGCACAAAACTTGTGGGAGATGGCCAAGGTGGTATTTCAAGGATAATTTATAGCCTTATTTGAAAAAAAGTTGTAAAATAAATGAACTATGCCCACTTTTTAAAAAAAAAATTTTTTTAACGTTTATTTATTTTTGAGACAGAGAGAGACAGAGCATGAACGGGGGAGGGGCAGAGAGAGAGGGAGACACAGAATCGGAAGCAGGCTCCAGGCTCTGAGCCATCGGCCCAGAGCCCAACGCGGGGCTCGAACCCACGGACCGCGAGATCGTGACCTGAGCTGAAGTCAGACGCTTAACCGACCGAGCCACCCAGGCGCCCCAAACTATGCCCACTTTAAAATTGGAAAAGGAACAACAGAACAAACTCAAAGAAAACAGGAAAGATATGATAAAGATAAAACAGACATCAGGGCCCCTGGCTGACCTAGTCAGTAGAGCATGTGACTCAGGATCTTGGGGTGGTAAGTTTGAGCCTCAGGCGGGATGGACAGATTAGTTTAAAAATTTAAAAATTAAGGGGCACCTGGGTGGTTCAGTTGGTTAAGCGTCTGACTTCAGCTCAGGTCACGATCTCACGGTTGGTGGGTTTGAGCCCCATGTCGGGCTCTGTGTTGACAGCTCAGAGCCTGGAGCCTGCTTGGGATTCTGTGTTTCCCTCTCTCTGTGCCTCTTCCTTGCTAGTCCTCTGTTTCTCTCTCTCAAAAATAAATAAGAACATTAAAGTAAATAAATAACTAATTAATTAAAAAATAAAAATAAAAATCAGAAATCACTGGAGCACTAAACATAAAATAGGATCAATAAAAGCCAAGAGTTGTTTTTAGGAACAGGTAAATAAAACAGACAAGGCTGCAGAAGAGTGATGGACAGAGGGCAGGCATGAATTGAGGGAGAACAGGAGGTGGACCTAGCGATGGCAGTGTGGTGACTGGAAAGGCAGAAGACTGCCCACGACTCGCTGGCAGCAATTTGGAAAATGCAAGCAAGACGGGAGAATTCCTTTTAAAAAAATGTGTGTGTTTGTATCTATATCTGTATCCATATAACTCACCAAAACTGAATCTAGAAGAAATAGAAAGTCTGAATAGTCCTATTAAAGAAATGGAACTGGTAGTCAATCTTTCTCTAAGCAAAACACACTGAGCCAAACAGTTTTATAGGCAAGGGACGGGTGTCTCAAGGAATAGGTCACTGAAATCTTATGCAATCTTCCAAAGAATAGAAATGAAAACCCTCCAACTCTTTCTCTAATGCAAATATAACCTTAATTCTTAAACTGCACACAGGCAGTCTGACAAAGGAAGATTTGGGGCCAATCTCTCTTATCAACATAAGTACAAAAATCCCAAACAAAATATTAGCAAACTGAAGTCGATTTTAAATGGGTACAAATTGTGGGGTACCTGGGTGGCTCAGTTGGTTAAGCGTCCAACTTCAGTTCAAGTCATGATCTCACAGTTCATGGGTTCGAGCCCCACATGGGGCTCTGCATTGACAGCTTGGAGCCTGGAGACTTCTTTGGATTCTGCGTCTCCCTCTCTCTCTGCCCCTCCCCTCCTCATGTTCTGTCTCTCTCTCAAAAAAAATAAACATTAAAATAAATAAATAAATAAATATACAAACAAACAAATAAACAAACATTTTTTAAAAAGGAATAGGAGGGGTGCCTGGGTGGCTTAGTCAGTTAATCATGCAACTCTTGATTTCAGCTCAGCATGATCTCACTGTTCATGAATTTGAGCCCCACATCAGACTCTGTGCTGACAGCTTGGAGCCTGGAGCTTTGGATTCTGTGTCTCCCTCTCTTTTTGCCCCTCCCCTGCTCACACTCTTTCTCTCTCTCTCAAAAATAAATAAAACATTAAAAAATATTTTTAAAGAATGAGATACCTCTAAGAGACCCACCAGAATGACTAAAATTTGAAACTTGAAAAAAGAAGTATAATATACCTAAGAATAAACCTATATCCACAAGATCTACACAGAAAAAAATGATATTGCAGAGGTGTACTATTTTCATGGATAGGAAGAAGCAATTTTGTACAGATGTCAACTTTTCCTACTCTCTAGATTCATTGCAACTCCAATTAAAATCTTAAACACTTTTTTAAATGTTCATTTATTTTTGAGAGAGAGAGAGAGAGAGAGAGAAAGAGCATGAGCAAGGGAAGGTCAGAGAGAGAGAGGGAGACAGAGGATCCGAAATGGGTTCTACTCTGAGAGTGGAAAGCCTGATGTGGGGTTCCAACTCATGAACCGTGAGATCATGACCTGAGCTGTAGTCAGAAGCTTAACCAAGTGAGCCACCCAGGCACCCATTAAACATGTTTTAATGCATGTTTTGCATACATGTTATGCTTCAATAATTTTTTTTTTTTAATTAAGAAATTTGGGGCAGGGGCACCTGGATGGTTCAGTTGATTAAGTGTCTGACTCTTGATTTCAGCTCAGGTCATGATCCCACAGTTCATGAGTTTGAGCCCTGCATTGGGCTCTACTCTGACAGTGTGGAGCCTGCTTGGGATTCTCTCTCTCTCTCTCTCTCTCTCTCTCTCTCTGCCCCTCTCTGCCTCTCTCTCTTTCAAAATAAATAAATAAACTTTTTAAAAAATTTAAAAAGCAAACACAAGAAATTCAGGAGTGCCTGGCTGTCTCTTTCTGTGGAATGTGTGACTCTTGATCTCAGGCCTGTAAGTTCGAGCCCCATGTTGCGTATGGAGATTACTTAAAAATACAGTCTTGGGGCGCCTGGGTGGCGCAGTCGGTTAAGCGTCCGACTTCAGCCAGGTCACGATCTCGCGGTCCGTGAGTTCGAGCCCCGCGTCGGGCTCTGGGCTGATGGCTCGGAGCCTGGAGCCTGTTTCCGATTCTGTGTCTCCCTCTCTCTCTGCCCCTCCCCCGTTCATGCTCTGTCTCTCTCTGTCCCAAAAATAAATTAAAAACGTTGAAAAAAAAATTAAAAAAAAAAAAAATACAGTCTTTAAAAAATGAATAAATAAAAAATAAAAATTAAGAAATTCTGTTTATGTAAAGTCACCATGGGAGAAGGAAAAGACAAACCACTTTTCTCCATTTTGTGAAAAGTTCATTGTAACACATATCACCACAAAGGATAGACAAAAGACAGGGGAGGAATTTGGGCAAAAGACAGGAAGAGGAATTTCACAGAAGAGGAAAGACAACAGTCCTGCATACATATGAAAAGATGCTCAATCGCATTTGTAATAAAGATAATTCAAATGAATACCTCAATGAGATTTGTAACCACTAGACTGGCAAAATTGAGAAGTCTGATGACTCCGAATGTTGGAAGTGATTTGGTTCAACAGGAACTCTCCTTTACTGCTGATGGAGGTGGTAACGGTCTGCTAGGACCTCGTAAGAATGGACAGGCACTCTGTGACCTAACAACTCCACTCCAAGGTCTATACCCTGGAGAAGCTCTTACAAATGTGCACCGAAGAGAGATAAAAGGATGTTCATAGCGACACTCTTCATGGTAGCAAAGAATGGACATGATCTGAACGTTCATCAACAGAAGAATGGGATGGCAGAGCTCTAACCATCCGCAGCACATACGTAAAAATTAGAAACAGAATGTTGCATGAACGTGCAAGTTATAGGCAACTGTGTACAATATGACATCATTGTTTTTAAACTCAGTCACAAAAGACATATTATCTAGGTAATGTATATATTTGTATTAAAACTGTAAAAATGTAAATGAGTGACAAAAGTCAAGACAGTGATTATCTCTGGGGGTGGGGCAGGCAAGGGAGTAATAGGAGAGGAGAGAACTACACGGTGGTGAAGACACCCTGGGCTTTGGTGGTGTAATAAGCTAGGTCGTGAGATGGGTAGCTGATTTATTGGGCATTCAATTTCACACATCATATTTAAAAGGCCAAGGCGGAGGGGGGGCGCCTGGCTGGCTCACTTAGTGGAGATACAGCCCTTGATCTCAGGGTTGCAAGTTCAAGTACCACACTGAGCATGGAGTGCATTAAAAAAAAAAAAAAAATCCGGATCTTAAACTGTTGGCTCTGTGATGGCCAAATAGAGTAAGTTCCGGAGCTGGACTGGGCTCACACGCCATCGGTCTACACCCTGAGGGCCGGCCTGATGAGTCTCAGGCCTTTTTTGGCTGTGGACCTTGGTGGAGTTTATACTCACTTGTTCTGGAGGGAGAAACAGGCCAACGTGTAGACAGGGAGAGATTTAGGAGAGTGCTTAAAGATGAGGAGAGAGAGGAAGCAGAGCAGGAAGGAAGGAAGGAGAAAACACAGCAGAGAAAGGGGGGAGGGAACGCCTCACGGGAAGGGGCAGGAGCAGGAGAGAAGCAGGGGCAGGGAGGGAGAGGAAGGGAAAGAAACCGTGGTCTCCAGTGCTCAGCCAGTGTGCCAGCACAGTCCTGGGCACCTTAACAGCATTTTTCCCCCGAAATAATCACAACTTTAAAAGACAGGTTTTAGGGGCACCTGGTGGCCCGGTTGGTTAAGCGTCTGACTCTTGATTCCTACTCAGGTCATGATCTCATGGTCTGTGAGTTCGAGCCCCGCTTCGGGCTCCACACTGACAGTGCAGAGTCTGCTTAAGATTCTTTCTTTCCCTCCCCTCGCCTCTCAAAATAAATAAACATTAGAAACATAGTTTTTATTATCCTGATTTTCAGAGAGATGAAATAAATCGCTCGCTCGGCCAGTAAATGAAGGATCTGGGAGTCGGTCTGATTCCCCAGTCCCGGTCTTCCTGTGGCATCACCGTGCTGGGATGGTGGGGGGCGGGGGGAGGGGGCAGCAGGGATGCTGGTGGGAGGGGCTGGCGGGATGAGATGGGCCCAGCCTGGCTGCTGCCTGCAGGCCACAGCAGCCGGCTTCCCTCAACCTCTCTTCCAAACCGCAGGCTGGGCCGAGGAGGCCGGTGTCGGTGGCCCCGGCCAGTTAGAGGATCAGTTGCCCAGTGCGACGTAGCAGACCCAGGGGTACCTCTAAAGCCCCTGTGTACCCTCCAGGTCCCTAGGTCCTGGCTGGAGACCCCCCACAATGCTCCCTTAAGCCAGAAGGCCGGGCACACTCTATACACTTTCTCGTTCCATAATTCTATGATTATCTTGTGAGAGAACCGCTGTCTTCGTTTCTTCCCACAAATTATAAGTTCGGCTCCCAAACTGAGAAATGTGGGGTCCACAGAAAGAAGCAGTTATCATAGTTAGGGGAACAGGGGCCTTTTGATGAGAGGAACAGAGATGCCCACATCAACGCAGAGCTCAGACACAGAAAGGGGAGACAGAGAGTCTTAGAGAAAGAGGCAGGACACCGAGCGTGGGGGACAGGGCACACAGACACAGAGGCAAACTGAGGGCGTACAGCCCACAGACACAGCCTCGGTCAGACGGAGTCAGAGTGACGCCTGGGCGGACAGACCCAGCAGCTGGCAGGACAGAAGAGGCACAGAGTGGGGCAGCACAGCGGGAGGGAGGAGCTGGCCTCCGGGGGGACTCTTGTCCATACCACGCGGGAGGGCCGGCCACCTTGGTGCTGCCATTCCAGGAAGGCATCCAGCTCCTCTCGGCTCCGCAGTAAGGGGGGCTCCTGAGGGCACGTGCATCCCGATGTCTGCAGTTTGCTCCTGAAACACACGTAGCCACCACTGCCCTCTGTGGCTGGTGGCCAGTGACGGGCACCAGGGAGGAACCCGGCCCCAGTCCTTCCTGTAGGCACACCTGCAGCCCAGACCCAAACGACCCGCCTTCGGGAGCCGTGCTTTGGCAGAGCAGCGGACAAGGGCGGCCCCTGCCGGCCACTGGGCGGTCCTGTCCCCCGGAAGGAAGCCAGCGCTCGGGAGAGGCCAAGGGCGAGTGGCAAGCTCACCCCTTGCCTGGTTCCCGAGGCCAAGCTCTGCCCCTCCTCAGCCCAGGGCTGCCAAGGGGCAGAGCTAGTGCCTGATGGTGAGAGGCGACCCCTCGGAGACTCTGAGGTGAAGCCGGCACCACGCGAGGGGCGCCCAGGGCGTCTCTGCCTCCAACTGGGTGCTCTTGGGAAGGTGGCAGGAGCCCCGCGGGCAGGGCTTCCCACCGGAGTTGCCACCCAAGCCGGGCCAGGGACGCAGCACAGCGTCCTCTCCTTTCAGCCAGCTCAGCCAGCTGTGCCCAGGAGCTAGAGATGGGCCCGCTCACCGAGCCGAGGGAACCTGTCCGTGGGGACCGCTGCCAGAGCAGTGCCCTTCCGTGGCTGGCAGGCTCCCACGATGACCACTCCAGCCTGATGACCACGATGAGCTCTCCAGCCTGACCCCTGGGCCTTCTCTTTTGACCTCCTGTCCTTGGGGACTTTCCAGGGGACGGGGAGAGACAGGTCCCCGACTTCCCACAAGCACAGACTTCTGAGCAGGAGCGGCTACCTGCCCCCCCCCACCTCCCCCGCAGGGCGGTGCTGTGATGTCCAAATACCTGGGTCCGCATCAGCCCGGAGCCAGCAGGTGGGCATTGCCCACCCCCCAGAACACTTCCCGAGGAACCTGGGCCACAGGATCCCCAAGTCCCTTCCAGCTCTGACATCCTTGCGTGAAACCCAAAGCAGGAGGTGTTGGCAGTACGGGTCCCTGCTCTGTGCCTCCCCCTCCCGCCTCCCCCCAGCCCCTGAGACTAGCTGGGGAGGAGCCGGGACCACTAGGAAGAAAGGCAGGGTCCCTCCTCCCCAAAGGCCTGAGGGAGGCTGGGTTCGGACTCTCCAGGGAATGCCCCGGACGCAGGTGTCCTGGGCCCCCGTCATCCTCCCCAACTACTCTCTCCTAGGTCTAGCTAGGACTTGAGGGAAGGAGGGGCAGGAGGTCCCCTGGGGGTTACCTGCTCAGTGGGTCCTGGAGGTCCCTGTCTGGCCCCCAACTATGTCTTTTGAAGGGGTGGTGGCTGTGGGCACGGAAAGCCCCCGACCTTCGGAGGGGCACAGCGTGGAAGCCATCTCCCTCCTTCTTTTTCCCCTCCTGCTCCTGCTCCTCCTCCTCCTCCTCCTCCTCCTCCTCCAGCTGGGCTCTGGACTCGTCCACAGACAGGCAGCGGCGACTGTGGCCTCGCGGCACCAGGTCTCCACCTGCGAGGAACTCCTTCGGGAAGTCTCCGCTCATGGGAGGCACGCGCAGGCCGGTCTGCGTCAAGAAGACAGCAGGGTGAGCAGAGTTCTAGAATCCTGGAACCTCGGAGCTGGGAGGGCATCACAGTCAGCCGGGCCCCCCTCCCTTCACGGGGGCGCGGAAGTGCGGAGCGGCCGGCTTGGGACGACCAGGAATGACTGCAGGACCACATCCGGGACCCGGGCCTTCTGACTGTCATCTGGTCCTCTCTCTGGGGGATAGGACACCCTCGCTCACTTGTGATTACACCATTTCCCGAGCACCAGTATGGCAGAAAACCCAGCCAAGCAGAGAGAAACAGATACCTGTCCTTCGAGGGACTCACAGCGTGTGTGCGTGTGTGTGCACAGACAGAAGCCCAGATCACAAACGACTCAGTGGCCAGAGTGCCGAACGCCATGGAGAAGACGCAGCGAAACGCTTTGTAGCTGCTTGGAAAGCTCGGTGAAGAGAGGAAGTGGGTGGGCCTTGAGGGGGTCTGCAGGGGTGAGGAGTTAGGGTCTGGCCAAGTTGGGGAGGGAGGAGTCTAGGCAGGTAGAGCAGCAGGGAGGAAAGTTCATAAGAAAGTATTCTGGGGGCGCCTGGGGGGCCTGAGTGTCAGACTTCAGCTTGGGTCATGATCTCGTGGTTCGTGAGTTTGAGCCCCACATCGGGCCCTGTGCTGACAGCTCAGAGCCTGGAGCCTGTTTTGGACTCTGTGTCTCCCTCTCTCTCTGCCCCTCCCCTGCTCACACTCTGTCTGTCTGTCTGTCTCTCTCAAATAAATAAACATTAAAAAAAGAAAGTATTCTGCTTTGTCCTTCCAAGGCCGGTCAATGGGAAGTCACAGAGCCCTATGACGTCTCCCCAGTGACAGAGGGAGAGGCACCCACACCAGCCGCGTGGCGTGGAAACCCCTTCGCCCCCCCTATGTGAGCATCGTTCCTGCCCCACATGTCTTGGGGTTAGGAACACCGTCGAGCTCCAGAGCTGAGCCCCAGCCCGGGAGGAAGTACCAGGACGGGCTGCGACCTTCCCTTCACTGCAGGCCCTGCCTCCGCACGAGTCTCCGAGGCTCCCCTTCTCCGGGGCCACCCCCAGCCACGATGTGTTGAGAGGACCCGGGAGGACCAGGAAGCCATGAGCCAGAGTCCTCCCCCTCCTCCCCAGGTTATCTCACTCTCCCGTGCACACACCAAAAGTCCAGGTTGTTGGAAAGTTGTTCCTTCAAGCTACTGTTCCTCTGTCACCGCACCCCGTCCACAGCCCCTGCTCCACCCAGGCCCGCTGCCTGAGGCCTGTCCCCGCAGGGAAGGAAGGGGTGAGCGCGGGGCCAACGCAGAGGGCACCCTGCGGCCCCGCCAGTGGCTCCGAGGACAGAAAAGGAGAGGCCTGGAGACTGATCCCTGCTCATCACACCCGGAAGCCAGGACAGGCCCTCTCTCTCTCTCAAGCGCGGCCCTGCGCCCCGTGCCCTCCTCTGCGCTGCCTAGAAGTGGGAGGGGCAGCCCCACAGGGAGCGCGACTCAGTCCAAGCTGCCTGCCAACCAGTGGTCTCCCAAGCTGGGCTTCAGGGGCAGGGAGGGGGCATTGTGAGCCGGGTGGGAGGAAGAGAAGGAGTCGGGGCGCCCGGGGTGCTCGCTAACAAGACAGGCCAGAGACCTCACCAAAGAGGCCGGCATTGTGGAGTTACCCGCCTCCAGCTTCTAGCTTCCTGCCCCAGCTGGGCCCGTGCGGCTGGGCCCGTGGGGCTGGGTGAGATGCGTGAACGGGAGCCTCTCCCTCTTCTCCATCCCCGGGGGCGCCACCTGCCGGAGACAGTACTTGCTGCCCTGGCCTGGTAGACAGACATCTCTGATCCCCAAACCTCACCCTTCTGTCTCCAGCTCAGACCAACTAGCACCTGGCCTCTTCTGGGACGCCTACCCTTTCCTAGCACCTCTGTCGTCCATCCCGGCCTCCGCCCTCTGTGCAGACCCCGCCCATGGGGCTCCTTCTCCCCTCATGGCTTCATCCATCTGTCTCCACTTTTCCTGTTTCCTAACCCCACCCCTCCGTGCTTCAGGGCCGCTAATTTCTATTATGTCCTTGGAAGAGAGGAGGCTTCCTCAGCTCCTCCCAGACTCGACCGCCCGCCATCCTGACGTACAGGCTGGCCCCACGGTCGTGTCCACCCCCTGGCTTCTCCTCCGCCAGCTCCCGTCGGGGCCCCCCTGTCTCCCCCAGCCTCCTGAGCTCAGGAAACGGCGCAGGGCAGGGGTCAGGGCTGGCTCTCACACAATGGGTTTATTTAGCCCCCAAATGAGATTCAATCATGTCACATCAGTGCTTCCGCTGAGCAGAGATCGGAGATTCTGAAACAGGTCTGGGGTCAGAGGCCCGAGCTGAACGCACGGGAGGAAAGCAGAAAGGGGCTCTAAGGAGTCATTTTATCTGGACCGCATGGTTTTCCCACCAACACACACCATCGGCGTCTCCTGCCCCTGCGCTGGTCATCGGTGATGCGCTAGGCACGCCTGGGTACCGAGGCGGGAGCACTACTTGTCCGGGACAGAGGGACACCTGCTATTCAAAAGTCTGAGACCACGGTTTCCTCCGGGTGCGACGCTGGCCCTGAAGCCGGTCCTACCTGCGAGCTCCAGCCCTCTGGCCGCATGACCCTGGGAGCTGGCTCCCCGGTTCTGAGCTTCAGAGCCATCTGTGCAGTGGGGACCTTGCAGCCCTCCCTTTCAGGGCTGCTGAGAGACAGGGTGACAACGTCGTACATCACGTGCCCAACACTGTGCTCGGCACGGCCGAGGTACTTAACAACTGCTGTTTTAATTTAGAGGCAGAGTGGAGGCCAGGCCTGCAGGATCGGAGAGCTGGGGACAGGAAGGCCCGGGACAAGAGCAGAAATAGACATTGTGTGGCGGCTGCCCCACGCCTCTCTCTCAGGAAAAGGACAGCAGGAAGAACACAACTGCGATGGCACTCGTGGCTGCGAACAAGCTCCAGTGGGGACGACAGCAACATAGCAAAGCACGAAGGGCCCGAACCCGTCGTCCTGAAGAGAAGAGGGGGGCACTGGTCGTTTAAGGCGGCCCAAATCTGTCCTGCTATCGTTTATAAATGGTTGGGGGGCGGGAATCAAAAGAAGAACACTACTGGGGCGCCTGGGTGGTTCAGTCAGTTGAGCGCACGACTTCGGCTCAGGTCATGATCTCATGGTCCGTGGGTTCAAGCCCTGCGTCGGGCTCTGTGCTGACCGCTCAGAGCCTGCAACCTGCTTTGGATTCTGGGTCTCCCTCTCTCCCTGCCTCTCCCCTGCTTGTGCTCTGTCTCTGTCTCTCTCCCTCCCTCCCTCAAAAATAAATTTTTCAAAAAAACATAAAAAAAAGAACACTACTTTGTGACACAGAAAAATCATATGAAATTCAAATTTCAGTGTTCATAAATAAAGGTTATTTTGGAACCCGGCCATGCCTGTTCACTTACACATGGTCTGTGGCTGTTTCTGCATTACGTCAGCAAAGTTGTAACTGCGACAGAGACCATATGGCCCACAGAGCCTAAAATATTTATTATCTGGGTCTTTGCAGAAAAAGTTTGCAGATTCCTGATTTAGAGCAACCGGGTCTCAAAATCTGAGGAAGGATGAAAAAGAGACCAAAGAGAGATGTTAAGTCTCAGTGCATTACCAGGCAGGCGTTCACAACCAGCCTGGGGTCGGGGTGCTGAGATCCCAACATGCCAATTTCATAAGCAGCATCTGGAGCCCACAGGGGAAGAGTTAGCCCATAATGAGTGCCTACGCTATCTTTTTTTAAAAGTTTTTATTTATTTTGAGAGAGCACAGGGCAGGGGCAGAGAGACAGACGGAGAGAGAATCCCGCGATGAGAGCGCAGAGCCTGATGCACGGCTTGATTCCACGACCTGTGAGATAATGACCTGAGCCAAAATCGAGAGTCGGACCCTCAGACAACCGAGCCACGCAGGCGCCCCAAGGGCCTACGTCATGTAGTGGGATCCTCACAGCCATCTCTAGAAACGCATTATCCCCATTTTACACATGAAGAAACAGGCAGCACAGAGAGGTGAGGTCACTTGCTCAAGGTCACAGGGCTGTAGGAAGGCCGAGCTGAGTTTTCGTAGCAGACCCAGCACACTGCAGAGACCAGTTCTCCTCTCCCCTGGAAAACAAGCTCCCAAAGAGAGCGAGTGGCCGGCTTTGAGAGAAATCAGGCGATACTGCCATTCACCACCCCCAGGTCTGTCCCTTCACCAACCCAGCCAAAGAAAGGGAGCAGTTAGATGGGAGTCCCAGAGAAGTCGCATTCGCCCTTTCTACTCGTCCCTCCGGCTGTGCTCTTAGAGATCTGCGTGAGGGGTGGGGGCAGGCGGGGCCCTGCTAATGTGCTAAGGCAAGCACAGGGGGAGGACCCGCTGAGGGTAACCACCCCACCAGGGATAGCGACCCTACGCGATGCTGGCGGGCCCCGTCACAGCCCGGGGGCGCTTCCTGGGCCTGGCTCTGGGGTCCAAACTCTCCCGAAGGGGGGCATTCGCGAGGAAGATCCTAAAAGAACCAGACGATAAAGAATGGGAAGGAAGGGAGAGCCAGATGTCACTGTCTGGGGGCTCCTCCCAGCCCTGCGGGGACAGGGTCACGGAAAACCCTTTGCTGGTTCAAAATTTAATCTGCCCGCTTCTTCTCCACTAGAGAGTAAACCATTAATCCAACGGTTGTCCTGCAGATAGGGCTAGAGTGGGGCTTCTGTTAGCCTGGGATCAAGAAGGCCCTCGTCACACCCCGCCTCCAGCCGGCCGTGCCCCGCCCCCCCCCCCCCCCACACTCCGACTCTTCTGTGGCTGCTTGGTTCCTCAGTGTGAGGCACGCGAGACTTCGCCCCGTGCTGAACACCCGTGTCCTGAAACTCACTGTCCTCCCCTGACTTTCCCGTCGACTGCCGGGGAGGAGGGTCACGATCCAGAGAAAAGCCAAGGGTACACACAGAGGGTTTTCATTCGTTCAGCAGACATCGCTTTAGCAGCCACCGGGTGCCAGGCACGGAGAAGAGGACCCAGAAGGCTCTACGCACACATACAATGACAGGACGCGGCCACCCCTTAGTGGGCCAGGGGCCTGCACGGACGAAAGCCACCTATGTGCCCACATCAGCTTCCAGGTTGACTTCTGAGAGGCACCCACCAGCCTACAGGAGTCACAGGGCAGCATTATCGATTTTACTGTTCGCGCTTCATTCCGGAAGTCCAAAGCCAGCCAGGCTTCCCCCCCCCCCCCCCCCCCGGCTTCTAATGTAACCACCACACCTCCTTCTACTTAAGACAGTGGTCAGGCGTCCATCTCCAACCCCCACCCTAAGTCGCCCCCTCCTCTTCGCTAGGCCGGGCTCACAAATCAGTCAGGAATTGTGCTAGGCTCCCGCGTGTGCCGACTTTTTTTGTTTCACTGGTTTGCGGACTGAAGCTAGGGGCAGCTCCCTCTTCCTTCCCACTGGGCCCCGGGGAAGCTCATCCCGCCAGGGGCTGGTCTGGCTCCAGCGTCCACGGGACAGCGCCCAGCAGCCCTCTTCCGCCTCCTGCCCGGCTGCTTGTTGGCCTCCATTCAGGGGTTCAGGGCGCCTGCCAGCGGGCGGGGCAGGAGAGGGTCTGAGGTTCAGAGGGACACACCTGAGAAGACTTTGGCCACTCAAAGCGTCCCGGGGAATTAACCCATCAAGTCTCAGGGACGGCCGAGCGTGGTAGGTAGAACAGGGAAGCCTTCGGCTGGCGGATGGAGTGGTCTGGAATCTGGGCGTCCCTCGCTCTCAGCCGTGAACTGGTGGCCCCTTAAATCTCACAAGTAGTTCCCAAGGACAAAGGGAACCGGGTGAGGCCCTAGAGGAAGGAGGCTCTAAATGAATGGGGGTCTCAAGGTTTTAGACTCACAGAGCCATCCTGCCTCCCATACCTCCTGAGTAGGAACAGGATAACACGATGACGTAATGGACTTTGGGGTCAGATGGACTGGAGTCTGAACCCCCTGCGCTACAATTTACTTAATTGTCTGGGGTTAGTTATTTAACTTCTCCGAACCTCATCCTTAACATAGGGATTATGGTATGTCAACCCCATACGATCGTAAGGATTAGGAACGTATATAGAGGGTTTAGTATCCTCTGTCCCACGAGTGGGGTAAATTACTCTTGGCCGCGCTTGTGATTCCCAATTTACACGCTGGCACCCTCCCCGAATGCTCTCCAATTAAAAACGGGAGCTGGCTGCAGCAGGCTGGTGGGGAAGCTGCGAAGGGTTCTGCGCCTTCCTGGGTGAGGACGGTTCTCGAGGAGCTCTGCTTCCAGGGGGACGCCCACTCGTGGGGGTGAGGACCCCGGGGAGGGAGGGGGGAACTCACCAGACCTGGGAGATTTCCCAAAGACCGGGCCCTGCTCCTGCTCCCGGCTGGTGACTTCAGTACAGGGAAGAGCCCCTCCTCAGGGAGCCCCTCTAAGAACCCAGTCTAGCACCTCAGTGGGGGCGCCTCTCTTGGTCCTTTTAAGGGCACTGCTCATGGTCCAGAAGTTTGCATAGGAGACAGGGGGCCCTCCAGTCCAGTCCAGACCAGCCGCCTCTTCAACTGCCCCAGCCCTTCCCTTCCCCGCCCTACTTCAAACACCCTAGACCTTGCTGTGCCCAGACCTGTTTAACCCCTTGGGTGCCATCGTGGGTCTGGGGGTCCTCAGCACTTCCAGAACAAAGCACGGTCGCTGGGCTGGGGCTCGGGTGGAAACGGGTACAAGGGGCCGAGTTGGGGTCCCCCTGAAGGGGCACTATGTGGGAGCCCCAGGTCCCGGGAACCTTCACCCTCTCTCAGATGGGGCAGGGTGTGAGAGGGTGTGAGCTGAGGAGGGGAGAACGAGGGCATCCCAGGGAAGTCGGCTGGAAACCTGCTTGACAGTGGGGGCCTCCTGAGGTCAGGGAGGTCCTTTGCCCTCTCTGGAATTTGGCTTCCAAACTGCTGCTGCCGCTGCTGGTGCCTTTAAGAGGCAGGTTACAGCGGGGGAGGGGCGATTACTAGGGCCCGGAGGGCGGGCTTCCCGGGCTACCCGCTGGGCTCCACTCCCCTTCCCCATCCCGGCTTCCCCAGGGCAGGGGACACGCCGAGCTGATAGCCCTCCGGCCCTCCTCCTCGGGGCCCTGTGGCCTGGTGGAAAAGTCTCACCATCGGAGCCTCAGAGCCACCTGTCGGCCTGGAGTCCTCATCTGTACGGTGGGGACCTCAGATGCGCTAGAGGCCTCCTGCGTGGGGCCCGCACTCCGCGTCCCTCCCTGATCTATGAAATGAGGGGATTACTTAGGGGATCCAGTCAGTGGGTCCCAGCTCTAAATTCCTCTAGGTGAGAGGGCGGCCTGTCCTCCGGGCTGGGCCCCAAACCCCGAGAACACAGGGGGACAGGACACTGCCTCATTTTACCGCGTGGGGTCCTCGCAGGTCCTCTAAGTAAACAATCTCGTGACATCCGGAGGACACAGGCTGTCACACAGTAAGTCCCAGAGGGCACGGGGCTGCCGCCTGGCTCCCAGGGGGCGGGGGCGAGGACTCGACCCATCCTGTCGGGGAACAGCTGTTACTCCCAGCTTCTTGGCCATTCTTACACCTGCTCCCCGCGGACTTTCTTCAGCCGGAGTCCCGAGGCCTAGTGTGTAACGTGGGTGGAAATCTGGGCACCTGGCTCCTCCTGGCACCAGGGCGGGGTGTGCGGGTGGGCCGGGGCCAGCCGGAAGTCTGCAGGACGTGGGCGGACAGAGGGCGGGTCTCAGCGGGGTGGAGAGGATCTGGAACACGCTGACAGCTGGGTCACTATCTGTGTTGCCTTTTCGGGAGGAGCCCCTCCGGCTGGTACCCAGTCTTCAGGAAAGACGTGCTTCCTCTCCCTCCCCCTTGCAAGTGCCTGCACTGACTGGGTCGGTCCGTCGGGTCGGGGTCACGCCTCCCCGGGGTGGTCTCCATGGGGTGGAGAAGGGCTGTCTGCTACTCATCTCCCTGTACATTTCCTCAAGCTCAGAGGGCTCAACCCCAAAGCCAGCAGGTCCAGCTAAGTCTCTGTAGGTTTCAGAGGCTCTCGTTTTCTCCAACATTCCACCACTTACAGGAGGCTCACATTCCATCCCGACTCCAGGGAACCTGATCTCTCCAGATGAAGTGTCTGGCTTTGGCCTTCGTTCGAGGTGCCTGTGACACTAACTGCCCTCACAACGCTGCTCTTGTCATCTGCGTCAGACCTGGGTCCCCTACCCAGCTCCTCCGTAAGGAGGGCCAAGGGCCCGGGACAGTTCCGCAGGAAGAGGGCCCCAGCCTCTGGGAAGGCAGTACCTCCAGGAGTTGGGAGTCCCCTGCTCTGACCCAGAACCGCTCCCCCTACAGGTGGGCTCCTCACTGCCTTCAGCAGAGACCACAGGACAGAAAGCAGTGCTCCCTCCTCCTCAGACTTAACAGTTTGCAGCCCCAGGGAGCAAGACGATGCCTGGCCACCCAGCCCCACTCCCTTCCTACCTGTGTTCTCACCCCAAGCTTCTCCCCTCTCTCCTGAGCAAGTCCCAGGTCTCCCCCGGGGGGACACAAAGAACAAAAGCAAATATAGCCTCCTCGCCCTCTGACCTGGCCAGTCCCAGGGTGTCCGAGCCGCAGCCCCTGCAGGAGGGAGGGGAGCTGCCGGAGGGCTACCCCATCTGGAGCCTCCCGTTGTCTCCACGTCCTTTTCATCCTTCCTGGGGCCCAGAGGCCCCGCACGCACGGGCCTGGGAAAGGTTAAATCGGTTGGGCAGTCCCCCTGCTCCCCACCCCGCAACCCCCAGCAGAATCTAAACTGGGAAACTTGGTGGCGGGAACAAAGCGGGTGTTTGTTGGGTTTCCCTCCTGCCTGGGAGGCTGTTCTCGGACCACGGCATTCCTGGGTTGGCCCGAGTCAGCTCACAGCGGCTTCTCCCTGTGCTGCAGCAGGAACCACAGTCCTTCCACAGGCCGGGCCTCCGGACACCTCAGGGCTGCGGCTCCGCTGACATTGAAAGGAATTTGAGTGAAGAAAAGCCAGTTCTCGGGGTGCCCGGCTAAGTCGGTGGAACGTGGGACTCTCGACCTCAGGGTCCCGAGTTCAAGCCCCGTGTTGGGTGGAGATTACTTAAATAATTAAACAGAAAAAGCAAGCTAGTTCTTAAACAGAGAAAGGACTAGAACCAGGCATTAAACAAGCTCTTCCAAGACCGGTCAGTGAGTAAATGAGACCAGCATGCCTTCTGGGGCCCGAGAACAGCTGCTGGCACGCAGACCGCCCTTCAGCTCACCCCTCACCCCGTCCTCCGGCCGCGGAGAGGAGCTCACAGGCAAGGAAGCTTATGGGCGGCACGTGGGGCCTGGTGAGAGCAGAGACGGAAGCAAGGGACGAAAGCAAAGGTGTTCAAAGGGGACAGACACCCCTGTGGGAACAGGACCACAGCCCCTCCAGCAAGGAGCAGAGCCCGGCTCACCTACCCAGGAGCGGGGACGCCCCGGGGCCCAAGCTCACCCCGGGGACGGGAAAGCAGACATGCAGTGTGGCATCAGTTTTTATTAGAAAACCCCTTTTGGTCAGAGCTTCCCCGACCCAGAGCAGAGACCGGGCATGCCTCTGAGAGTCCCTCGGCCTTCACGTCGTCTTCCAGCCTCTTCTGGGTGGGCAGCACCAGGCAGTCTCCTGAGCGTCCCTCCTGGACCCCTCGGAGTTCTCCCCGCCCGCCTGCCCGGCTCGGCAGTGGGCACCCGAGGGCCTTTGAGGCTGGAGGCAAAGGAGGCATCCCTGTTGGTACGGCTTCAGGATGGAGGGGAGGCCCCGCCCTTCACTCTGCTTGAGAGCAGACAGGATCCAGGAGAGGGTGGCAGGGGCGAGGGGAGAAGAGACTGCATTCGAGATCCGCTTCGGAATCCGGAAAGCACCTGGGTCTCCTGGGGAGGGAGGGTCGTGGCCGCCCCACTCAGTTCTTCTTGGTCTTGGGAGTGTCGTATTTCCTCTTGCTGGAGTACCACAGCAGCAGGGGGATGCCGATGGACGGAAGCGTCATGACTCCAAAGGCTGCCCAGTCCAGCTGTGGAGGACAACACGGGCCTTGCTTACAAGTCTGGATCAGGGCACAGGAGGGCCGGGGAGGGGTGGCGAATGACGAGACGGGGAGAGGCAGCAGTCCAGCCCAAACTTTCAGCAGAACCTTAGTGGAAAGGCTCGTCTGACCACAGGACCACCTGTCTTCCGAGCTGTGGCGCCCAAGGCCTCACCTGACCTGACCCAGACCGAAGAGAAGCTTCTCTCTTCCAGACAGTCTCAAGGGGTGACGCCCAGCCCTGCACGGACACTCAAGCCCACACCTCCAGCCCCCTCTTCCACTCCTCTCCTTTGCCTTCTGCCCTCCAGCCTTGCACACCTGCTTGTCAGGCCTTCTTCTTTCCTCTGAGCTACTCCCCCTACACAAGATGCCCGCCCTTCTCTCCCTCCTCTGGCTGGTCGAACACCACCTCCCCCTGAAAGCCCTCCCCGACTCTGGAAGACTAGGTCAGATGCTCCGACACCCTGTCTGCGGTCTCGGTCTCAGCCTGTTTCTCCCGGGACTTGTTCTGAGTCCCCCACGGCCCTCTACCCCCTGGGAAGCGAGCCAGTGTCTCCGTCACCTCCGTCTTCCGAAAGCAAAGCACAGAACTGAGCACAGAATTAGGAACTTCACGATTATTCACTGAATAAACACACACGTGAATTTCCTCAGTTGGCCTGTCTTCAAAGAACGCTCTCTGAGACCAGACCACAACAGCGCTCCTTGGCCTGCCCAGTGCGCTGCAACTCTCTGAATCTAAGATACTCTCTTAAGCCTCAAAAGAGACCCAGGACTCCAAGAGGGGACTCCACTCGAGGCTGAGTAGAGAAAGAGAGCAATTGCGGTCTCACTGCCGGCACCACGGGGACATAGGACATTTGCTGGCTGGCTGCGTCAGACACCAAAAAACACAGGTATGATGAGAACCCACAGACTACACAAATCTTCTAAGGGGACCAACAGCTCCCAGAACCAGAGGGCGTCCCTGTCCCTGGGGAATGGTACGGGGACTCGGCAGAGCTTACAAAATGGGGGGAGAATCTCCTATCAAACTCCCGCTGAGCCAGGATGCCCCCCTGTCCGGGGGCGCTGGTGAAGCCAACCTGAAAGGAGAAAAGAAGGGCATCAGGGCAGATCCAGTCCTTCTCACGTGAGGGGGGGCAGTCCCGCCCACCCCAATCCTCAGCGGAGAGACTCTCGGGGCGCGGAGGCTCAAGACAGCTTCAAGAAGACGCGGAAAAGCTTCCGGACTGGACAGAGTCAGAGGATTCTTAGTGTGTCGCAAAGAGGAGTAAATCAGGAGCCAGGAGACACCCGAGGGGCCTTTTCTAAACAGGGGCCAGCTGTGCGGCCGCGATCGGAGCCAGTCCTCCCTCCTCAGGCGTCTCCAACTCGGAAAGAGAGGCCCACCGGCCCCCTGCAGGGCGAGGCGGGTGATGGAACGGCTTGCCCTTGGCAACCGCTCCCCCGTTCCTCAAGTGGAAATACGTTTCCATACTCACAAGTGATACGAGGCTCAAACGAAGTAACGAGAAGGACTCTGAAAAGCACGAGGCCCCACCCAAGGGCACGCTGGGAGGGGGGCTGGGGCTGCCCGCATTCCTGCCTGGAAAGCAGGCCGAGCCCTGCAAACAAGCTCGCTCTACAGGGGCAGCCGAGCCTTTGATCTTGTGTCTTTTAACCTATCAAGTACCAGGTAGAACCAGAGTCCCACAGTAGGTTCTGAAAACAGAAAGGACACAAGATGTGAGAGCCGAGCCATGGTTACGAGGGCCTGGTTCCACGTGGTTTATTAAAAAAATTCAAAGAAGTGCAGCGGGGCTCAGAGAATCTTAGGTTTTATTCCACGGCTGACTCCGTGAAGTCTCCGCCCTACCGTGCAGTCACCACGTAGCCTACGGGCCGCTTGTACGGTCTTGCCAGAGGCCTTCATAAATTCAAGGCCTGAGCATTCTGAGGACCAGGACAGTGTCCCAGTCTTCTCGGTGTCCCCAGGTCTTAGCGCACCACCAGGGCACAATAAACGTCTGCTGACCTTTTCATCAACCCATCGAAGGAATGTTTACTACTGATTTCCTATTACGTGGGAGAAACGGAGAGACATCTGAGACGAGGTCCGTGGCCCGCAAGGGGCCGCTGAGTAAGCTGGGGGTGGGGCATGGCTTCAGACCAACAAGTAAGAAGTACTGGGATGGCACAGATAGACGTTCCTTCCGGTGGCCCAGACTGTGCGAGCTACTGAAGTTACACGCGGTCGGCGAACGTCTGCTCAAAGAGCGAGGAGGAGAAAAGCACGAGGCGTAAAAGCAGGAGACAGACACCAGGGCTGCGGCCCACGGCTGGGCCTGGGGAGGGTGGATACTGAAGTGGGGGAGGGGGGACACTTCAAACAGAAAGAATGAGAGAGGGCAGGGAGGGCGGGGAGGAGCGTGGTCTCATTAGGGCGAAGCGTCTGTGGGCAGAACGTGCCAGAAGGAAAGCCGGAGGCAGAGAGCATCTAGCTACACCACCAGGGCGCATGCGGCAGGCATCTTCCAAGCAAGGGAAAGGGCCGGCAACGGCAGAGACCAGGAATGATCTGCCGGTGCCCTAGGACCCGGATGGGAAGGACGAGGACGACGATAAACTGGGCGTCAAATGACATGTCCCAGGTTAAAGCCAAGCAGTAGGCGTGGAGCGGAGGGAAGGCTACGGGCCTCCCCTCCCACCATTTCAACCACTCTATTCTGGATCTTTATAACTTGAAACACATTCCTTCCTAAGGACAACATGCCCAGCTTCTGGTCCTTCTTCTTCTTTTTTTTTTTTTTTTTCTTTTTTAATGAACTTATTTTTGAGAGAGAGAGAGAGAGACAGAGTGCAAGCAGGGGAGGGACAGAGAGAGAGGGAGACACAGAATCCCAAGCAGGCTCCAGGCTCTGAGCTGTCAGCACAGAGCCCGACGCGGGGCTCATACCCATGAACCGTGAGATCATGAGGACGCTCAACCGACTGAGCCACCCAGGCGCCCCAGCTTCTGGTCCTTCTCACCTTCCTCAGAATTTAGTGAGGAAACGCCCTGGAGGTTTCCTGCAAGAGTTTTCAAAGGGAAGCAGACCTAGGCCGCATCAGCTAAGGTCCGGGCCACTCACCACGACAGGCCCGTCCTCCTGGGCCAGGTAAGTAACGGTTGCCGAGGTGAAGTTGAAGTAGCCGGCCTTGAGAGGACGCAGGACCACCGTGTGGGAGACGTTGCTAGCGCTGGGCGGACAGTTAAGGAAGGAAGAAAATGAGGCTGGTGTCGTAACATCCTTTCTGCCCGCGGACTAAATGCACCCTTCACAAGGGAGCGGTCAACACACGGCGATTTCCGCCCGCAATACCCCGCGATGACGCTTATGCAGACCTCTTCCTAAGCCCGAAACGTGTGGGGTCATACGGGTCCCTGGCACACTCAACATCCAGCTTCTTCACGAGTACCCAGCACAGAGGTTTCTGAAGGAGTATGTACTACGGATGGGACACCAGCCACTCTCACAGAAACTGCCAGTGACTAACCGAAGGAAGGCTGAAGGCACAGAGTAAGAACAAGAAAACCCCAAGGAGAACACTCACCCTCACCAGAAAATCTAAGTGTCTACGCCTTCCCGTATCGTATGTCATAGGGCCTCATAACCTAAACTTTAGAAAGCTCCTTTCTCAAGTCCACACTAACTCACGCTCAGTTTCCTCTCGTCCCATCCTATCCAGAGAGGTGATGGAGAATGGCCACGCACAGCCAGACCGTTTGAAGGGACCTCACTGCGGCAATGTGTTCGTGTCATCCCCAACACCCGCAGCCCCCACCCCCGCCCCCAGCCTTTGTCACCCCGCGTCAAGAGGATACGGGGCAATCCGGTCCCATTTGACATTGAGCATTCCAGAGACAATGCCAAAGTCCTCCGGAGGGAAGGAGTCGTCGGATAACTCCACATCTAATGCAGCGCTGTAAATGGAGGGACAAAAGTGGTTAGTATGTAACAGATACAAAGTTAATCAATAATTAGGGTGCTTGGCTGGCTCAGTTGGTAGAGCCTGAGACTCCTGATCTTAGGGTTGTGAGTTCGAACCTCCATGTTGGGTGGAGAGATTACTTAAAAACAAAACCTTAAAGGCAAACCATAAGAGACTCTTAAATACTGAGAATACACTGAGGATTGATGGGGGGGTGGGGGGAGGGGAAAGTGGGTAATGGGCACTGAGGAGGGCACCTGTTGGGATGAGCACCGGGTGTTGTATGGAAACCAATTTGACAATAAATTTCATATTAAAAAAAAAAACCACCGTAAAAAAAAAAAAAGGAGCAATCAGGGGTGCCTGGGTGGCTCAGTTGGTTAAGCGTCTGACTCTTGGGTTTCGGCTCAGGTCAGGATCTCACAGTGGGTGGCATGGAGCCGAGTCTCTGCACTGACAGCAGGGAGCCTGCTTGGGATTCTCTCTCCGCCTCTCTTGCTGCCCCTCCCCTGATGGCGCTCCGTCTCTCTCTCTCAAAATGAATAAAAAAACGTAAAAAACAAAATCTTTAACCAAAAAAGTGATCAGCAATTAAATCTGCCTGCTTGTCCTAAAATATCAGAAATACAGAGGACAGATGGGAATCACACCGAAACTTGGCTTTGTCGCACTAAAGAATCTCCGTCAAGGACTGGATTCTACCGCTAAGAAGCACCAAATATCCGGGAAGGCACAGGCCTAACTTCATTCTTGCCCCAATTTCCGTGTGTCTGTGTGTATGTACACAGGGGAAGAAGGCTAAGGCTCGTGTGGAAGAAAAAACCACAGCGAATAAAGTTAAAGAAAGGGAGCAACGTGCTGAACCCTGAACGCCCCCAAGGTAACAAAGGATCATGTGGGTTCGTTCTGCCTTCGCATCTTCCTCTCCTGGTTTGACCCTAATTCTTGCTCCTCCCCACTCAGAAATTCTCCCGACTCAACAAAGTGGCCGATGGCCCCGGTACCTAACGTGAAAGCGGGTCCAGAACATCCGCTCGCTGTGCTGGTCTCTGGTCCCAGCCGTGAAGCCTGAGAACCCCGAGAAGTCCCCCCATGCGCCCCGGGCCGCCTCACCTCGAGCCAACATTGTAGATGTTGTACTGTAAGGTCAGGTCTCGCCCCTCCACGGCGTATCTGTTCAGCAGCGATTTGGAGGCCAGCAGCCGGGCTCCTTCCTCCGCCCGACTGACCGCAAGCAGAGCCAACAGCACGGCCGCCAGCAGCCTCATCTGCGGAGAGAAACGCCGAGCGGGGCGGGCGACCCACGCACGTAAGGGCGCCACGATCTTCCCGGCAGAAGTCCCTCGGCAAGTCCAGCTCTCCGGGGCCGCAGCCCCTTCCCCATCAGCCACCAGCGCGGACCCCGCCGCCAGGCTGCCTGTCCGCCCCGGAGACCCCGCCGCCCCCTCCTCCGCCCGGCCCCACGGGTTTCCGCGCACGCTCGAGGAGTCCTCCCTACACCCCTCCCCGGGGCCCCGCTCCTCCTGGCCCACATCCCTTTCGGGGTCCCTCCGGCCCGGCCCGCTCGGTGCGCCCCCTGTCGCCAGGAAGCCACGTCTCCCGCCGGCGCGCCTCTCCCGTGCCCGCCGTGACCGAGCGCCCGGCCGCCGCCACCCACGCCTCCGCGCGCCCCAGGGCTCGGCGCTCACCGTGCGCACCCCACGGGCCTCTCGGGGGGCCACCAAGACCGGAAGAGAGAGTCAGCAGCCCGGAGGCCGGAAGTGAGCTCAGCCCAAAACGGCGGTGTTCCGCGCGATGCCCCCTGGGAATTGTAGTTCGCGGCCAGGCCCCGCCCCCGGCTCTGCGGCGCCCGCGCGCGCCCGGAACGCGAGCGGGGCTGCGGTACCTCCAGGGGCCGCGGCGGCCACTGCCCTGCGGACCCCGCAGTGCTGGAGGCGGGGTTGGCGCACCAGCGAGCTAGGAACCTGGGGAAAGCTCTTTCTCTCAGGACTACCGGCATCCTTTCTACTTCCAGGAGACAAACGAGGTCCTGCATCCAGGAGGTCGCCAAGCCCCGAGCTTCGAGGTGCCAGAACAGCAATCCTTTCTTCGCCGGCGCCACCGCGACCGCTTCGGCTAGTGCGCCTTACTGTTCGCTGTGTCCTTGCGGTGGCCGCCCTGTCTCGGGTCTCTCCCTGCACTTTTCCATCAGCCGCCAGACAGACGCCCCCAAACAGCGTTCTGGACAAGGCAGCCTGTGGGGTTCTGCAGTCGTGAATTCGGTGGCTGCCACTCACGGGCTACGTAACCTGGAGGCAGGCGTCATTTCTGTAAAGCCTTGGTTCTCAGATCTGTAAAATGAGATAATTCCAGCACTCTCCAAATGCTGGAGGTCCAATAAGATTATGTATCTGAGCACGTTTTCTAGCACAAGTATGTGCTTAATAAATGGTAACTGTCAACATTACTATTCTGTATCTCCACGGCAGCATTTCTTCATTCAGCATGCATTTATTGAGCCCCAGATTCGTGCCTGCACTGTTCTAGGTACCGAGGATACAGTGACAAACAGGACTGAGATTTCTATTTTCTGGGACTTAACACTCTTGTGGAATAATACACATTTCCTGTGTTTGTTTTAGCCTCCCCTCCACTTCCACCTCCCACACTAGAGCTCCTTGAGGACAGATTTCTGTTTTCCACTGCTTAGCGTGATGCCTGAGCACAGGGGGGACTCCAGGAATGAATGACAACTTCTCTACACACACCCTCCAATCTGCTCTTTGTTGTTGTTGTTGTTGTTGTTTCACTTTTATTTCATGATCATAAACTTCACTCTGCAATCCAGCTAGTCGGGGGAGGGGGAGGGGGCAAGGAAAACCCGGGACCCGAGAACTGCAGGGGGAGCACAAAGATTATATATGCAAGCAGATGGGGGCAGAGGAGTGCTCTCCAGAGCTACACAAGGAATGTTCGTGTAGTTAAGACCAAATACAAGTCAAATGTATTCGATTTGTCCACAGTCAGCACTGGTCATCTTCTTGCAGCTCCTGGACCCAAAGCACTCATGGCTTCCACGACGTTCATGCCCTCGGTCACGTTGCCAAACACGATGTGCTTGCCGTCCAACTACTCGGACTTGGCGGTGCGGGTGAAAGATGGATCCGTTCGTGTTGGGTCCAGCATTTGCCACGGACAGGATGCCAGGACCTGTGTGCTTCGGGATGAAATTCTCATCATCAAATTTCTCCCCACAGATGGACTGGCCGCCAGTGCCATTATGGCGTGTGACGTCACCACCCTGGCACATAAATCCCAGAATAATCCTGTGACAGCAGGAAGCTCTGAAACCAAATCCCTTCTCCCTGGTGCTCAGAGCATGGAAGTTCTCTGCTGTTTTGGGAAATGTGTCTGCAAACAGCTCCAAGGAGACACGGCCCAAGGGCTCGCCGTCCATGGCGATGTTGAAGAACAAGGTGGCGTTGACCGTGGCCGGGGGGGCATGGGCGGTTCCCGGGCGGTGTTGTCTGTAAGGCCAATCCGCTCTTGTCTTATCCATATCCAACCTATCGGTCAGGGCCATGTTCCAGTCCCCGCCCCCCTCACCCTCCCATCCCCCCCCCCCAGAAGCCTCCCTTGACTTTGCCAGACTACACTGCTTTTTCACAGTACCCCAGTTTAATGTTTCCCCCCAATTGTTTCCGGCCCGGAAAAGCTGCCTTAGTCGTAGGTGCTATTTCCCCGGGGTACACTTATCCAAAGGTCCTGCAGCGACGCAGAGCACAAAGGAGGTGCCGATTTCTGTTTGCGGGAATTCTTATTCCTTCCCAGAGCATTTCTCCAGGATTGGAGTGATGGGAAGTGTGGGTGCTTTTGTTTCTCAGACTCAGCTGCACACAGAAGGAGTGTATCTTCCCCATGCGCAGTCTAGATACCCTGCCGAAGAGCCGCTCTGGGTTCAGAAGAGAAAAGGCTCCATGGTTATATGTGGCCCCTTTGGCCTCTGCCCCTCCAGCTGAGCCACTGGTTCCTTCACCCATATACCGGGCACTCATTTACTGAGCACCTGTCATAGGTCAGTCAAGCACTGTGACGGCCATGGTGGGAAGTACAGAGTTAGGGCCTGGTGTCTGCCCCCAAAGAGGTTGGAACGTAGCTATGGGGTGAAATAGACTCAAGGCTGGAATGAGACGGCAAATTCAATGTCAAGCACCCAAACGAAAGAGTAAACAAACAAAACAACAAATCAGCGGCTTCCCATTGTCCGTGGAATTAAATTCCCTTGTCTGACAGTCAAGACCTTTCACTGTCGCCACTACCCACTACCCTTTCTTCTTTAGCCACACAGACCGCTCTCACTTATCCACTTTCTCACTTTCAGGCTTTTGATCAGTGCAAGTTTTTGCCCCCCCCCCCCAAAAAAAATCACTTTTATTGACCACTTACGATCACCAGCCCTATGCGAGTTTCTGGGTGAACAAACATGTATAAGACACAAGGCACACTTGATGTGGAAGAGTTTGAAACTGCAGGGGGTTGGCGGGGAGGAGGACAGGTTCGTGGCGCTGTCCTCGGTGCTCTGAAAGAGGTTAGTGTGGGACTTCCCGGTCCTTGGTTTGTCTTTTCATTCTCTTTATTGTGTCTTTTTTTGGGGGGGGGGTGGGGCGGGGTTATTTTTGAGAGAGAGAGATGGGGGGAGGGCGGGGAGGGGGAGAGAGAGAGGGAGACACAGAGTCCGAAGCAGGCTCCAGGCTCCCAGCTGTCAGCACAGAGCCCGACGCGGGGCTCGAACCCATGAACCGTGAGATCATGACCTGACCTGAGGTCTGACGCTTAACCGACTGAGCCACCCAGGTGCCCCTCACTGCGTCTTTTTGATGAATACGTTGCTTTGTTTTAATTCTAATGTTCTCTAAAAAGGCAGTTGACTCTGCCTCAGAAATCCCGCCTCTTGGTGCTTTGGGCTGTGGACATTTGAGAAGGAAATAGACACCCGGCTTGTGACAGAATAGGATACTTCCGTCCACTGGTTACCACAGGGACCTACGTCCAGTCACTCTGCTTCGCAACCCCCTTGGAATTGCACACCCCATGTCCTTTCTTTCTCTAGGACCAGAGAAAACCTGGGAAATTGTGTGAACAGACCATTTCACCCCCCGGGACCCTGACACATCCCACTGTGGATGGAAAGTCTCAAGACAAGGCGTGGGTTGGTGAAGACACATCATCCCTGTCTACTTCTCCCCATTAGAATCTATTCTGACTAGAAGACTCTGGCAATCAGTTGCTGAGGGAAACGTTTCTGTTGAAAGACTTCCGGAAGAATACAGTTGCTGCCTGCCCTCCTCGAAGGAAGACCAAACCAACGTAGAGCCTTGTTAGACGTGCAGGGACCCGGGTGCCCAGAACGGAGAGGCTTGCAGAGCCCACGTGAGGCTGCCTGGGTGTCTCCTCTGGGTCACGGGTTTCATGCTCTGTTTCCCGATGTGCACGACAGAGCCCAAGCTGCCCACCGACCTCTCTTTTGGGATCTGTAACAAGAGGGCGACCAAGGTAGTGTGTGGCGAAGCTGAGCAGGAAGTGGCAAGCTGCTTTTTGGCTGGTGGCCAGGCAGGTGTCCAGAAATAGAGCCTCGCTGCCCAACCCGGGAGCTCATAAACTGGCGGGAGGGGCCTTCTGTGAGCGAGCCATGCCAGTTTTCAAGAAGCATCCAGAATCACAGCTAGGACCGTAATTCTGCAACATTTCTTTTTCCGGGTTCATTTTTTATTGCGGTAAATATATATCCAACATGGAACTTGCCGTTTTTAACCACTTAAAGTGTACAGTTCACTAGCGTTAAACACATTCACGTTGTTATGTGACCACATCACCATCCGTCTCCAGACATTTTTCAACATCTCGAACTGAAATCTGTACCCATTGAACAATAATGCCCATTCCTGTCTCCCGCCAGCCCCTGGCAACCGCCACTCTGCTTTCTGTTTCCATGAATCCGACTACTCTATGTACCCCGTCTAAATGGAATCGTGAGATAAATTCATATTTTTGATGTTTATTTATTTTGAGAGAGAGAGACAGAGTGTGAGCAGGGGAGGTGCAGAGAGAGAGGGAGACACAGAACCCGAAGCAGGCTCCAGGCTCTGAGCTGTCAGCACAGAGTCCGACGTGGGGCTCGAACTCATGAGCCATGAGACCATGCCCTGAGCCCAAGTCAACCGACTGAGCCACCCAGGTGCCCCAATAAACTCATTTTTAGTTTACATAAGTAATACATGTTTATATTCTCATAGAAAAAAAAATCAAATTCTGAAATAACGAGTATAAATGTCAGGATAAATACTGAGATGTCCAAGAAATGTTAACTACCTTATTTTTCTGTAATCAAACCTAGTTTCTATTTCCAGTCCTTTTTTCTACACGGTAGCAGGCGCTTAATCTCTGTTAGTGTAGGGGCTCCCCAGCCATTGTCTCCAGAGGTGTCTCTAATTTTCTAGAGGTCTCCTGTTGTGCCAGAGGCACGGTGCTTGGGTATCAATACTCTTCCTCCTTGGCATCCACTAAGACATTCGATGCTCTCTCAGGCTGTAGGTTCCTAGAAGCATAGCCACACCCCTAGCAAGGCCACACCCTCAGTCTTACCCAGAGGCTCCTCCCTCCCCCCATAGTGCCCCTCCCCCTTTCCCTCCCTCTACTTTCCCGCCTCTGGAGCCACAGGGGACTTGGCTGGGCTCTGCGAGGCCAATCACTTCTTCCTAGCTACTCAACGTCAGTTCTTGGTTCTGCAAGCCAGGTTGGCACTGGGTGAGCAGAAATCCTGAAGGGTGTCTTAGACCTCCTCTCTGAGCACACCCCAGTGCCCGCCAAGAACAAGAACATTGTCTTCCATAACCACAGTAACATTATCACGCCCACGAAGTTTGACATTGACGTAATATACTATTTTCTGATGCGGAGTCCGTAATCAGTTTTCTCCAAAATGCCCTGTATGACTTTCGGAAGAATCTAGGACCCTACAAACACCAAGGGGCCCTTCTAAGTCCTTGGATCCCTTGGAAGTCTCAGATGCACCCGGCCACCGAAGTTTTGGGTGGACTATTTCCTGCCTCTTGTTAAAGTTCTCTCCAGCAAAGGCGGAGTCTAGGGTGGATTCCAGAGTCTACATGAGCCGCGTCTTGATGCCCTTTGAGGTTCTATCCTATTTTCAGGTTTCGACTGCGGTCTCCCTCCCTAAGGCCAGTCCTCCTCCTGCTCACCGTGGTGGGGGTTGGGGAGTGAGGCCTGCAGCCCCCTCCCGCTGAGAAGTGAAGTAGGGGTCTGTGTGTGTGCAAGGATGCTGTCTCAGCACCTCACAGGAGCCCTCCCGGGACCCCCAGGGGCCCGGACCCCACCCTCCCATTGCCGTGACAACCACTTCTGTGAGGACATGAACACTAAAGAATTGTGGGTGTGTGTGGGGGGGGGGCGGACACGCCAGAGCCTCATCACATAGTGATCGCAGAACTTTATGATCATGAAGAAGAAAGAACACGTGTCCTTATCTTCCAACCCCAAAGTAAGGGGTAGGCTGGGACAGAGGCAGGAGCCAGGACGGCTGATCCTGGCAGTCCTGCCTGCTGTGAGCTACTCCCTCTTTTTTATTAAAAAAAAAAAAAAAAAACAAAGGTGGGGGGCAGAGAGAGAGAGAGAGAATCCCATTCAGGCTCTGAGCCGTCAGCACAGAGCCAGACTCGGGGCTCAAACTCACCAACCGTGAGATCACGACCTTAGCGGAAACCAAGAGGTGGACGCTTAACCGACTGAGCCCCCCAGGCGCCCCGAGAGCTTCTGCCTCCTAACTGGCTTCTCCTTCTCTCCTCAGGAGACCAGAGAAGCTTGGGGAGCTGCAGGGGCAGAAGATCCCTCCTTAAGCACCTTTGATGTATCCTTGACATCCATCTACAACCTCACAGATGATGTGGGCTACCAAGGGAGCCAGGAGCTGACCAGCGTGAGTGCCCCACCCCGGGCCCCCCTCCCCTGGGGTCCCGCACCCCTTGCCCCGCTACCACACGGGCAATTTACCTCACTGGCCTCCTCTAGGAGGTCTTGCGGCAACCTTCCATATCTTCTCGACACCCTTCCAATTCACATCTTTACTAAACACGGCTCAGATTTACTCCTTCCAGAACAAAACACCAACACTGAGAGTAACCGCAGCTTCCACTTACTGAGAACTTCCCGCTGCCTCCCTATCAGGTAGATATTATTATTACCCCTATTTTTCAGACGAGAAACTGAGGCCAAGTCAAGTGACCCTCCCAAGATCGGATAAGTAGGAGGCAGAGACGCTAGAGTCTGAGCTGTGTGTCTGAGCCGAGGTATCACACAGAACCGCCTCCCCTGCTGGCGGCCAACATTTACGTGCCGCGCAACGCGCTCGGTATAGGAACTTAGCTCTTGGTTTATTGGAGAGAGGCTTTAAATGCTAGTTTCTGTTAGCAGTGACTGACACAATACATCGCTCGTATTTAAATGTTAAGTTTTAAGAGAGAGAGTGGGGAGAGGGGCAGAGACGGAGAGAATCCCAAGCAGGCTGTCAGCGCAGAGCCCACGTGGGGCTTGATCTCACTAACCCTGAGACCATGACCTGAGCCGCAATCAAGAGTGGGACGCTTCACCGACCGAACCACCCAGGCGCCCCAAGCTGCTCACATTGAAAGTGCACCGTTTGGTGTGCGGGCGTGTATGATGGCCACAATCAAGATAATAGACGTATCCGTCCCGCCCCCCCCCCCAAGGGTGAGCAGCCAGGGGTTCCAGAGCAGAGTCCTTAGACGGCTGGTATCTGCCTTCCATAGTGGGTCTGTATGTAACGAAAGCACCTGCCCTGGGACCCTTGGAAAGAGGCCAGCTGTCCACCGCGCGCTGGGATAAGCCTGCGGTGAGGCCCGGGAGCGTCCACCGGGGGGCAGGCTTCCGCCGACGCCCGCGGCCCAGGCTCGCCTCTGACCTCAGGGCTTCTCTGCCTCCCTTCCCCCCTCAGACACGAAGCCCCGTATGTAACGGGACGGGTCAGTGGAGAGCGCGCTTCATCCCCTGCTCTCGGATTCCCCAAGGAGGAAGACCCCGGCCTCGCTCGGTCCAAGAGGCGGAAGCGCAGCAAGGTCGCCACCGTCCGGCCGAGGAGGGACAAGGCGAAGGACGAGGACGCGGACGAGGAGGACGAGGACGCCGAGAACGAGGGGCCGCCCCGGGCCGCGCGGTCCCCGAGGGTGCGGCGGAAGCGCCACCCGTCCTCGCGGACGCGCCCGCTGCGGCAGGAGCACCGGGGCAGCTCGGAAAGCAGCCCGAGCACGCTCACGTCCAAGACCAAGTCGTCCTGCTGGAGCCTGGCCGGCTTCCGCCGGTATCTGTGCAGCTGCTGCGACCGGCGGCGGCGGTAGGGGGCGGGCGCCGAGGCCGAGACGGCGGGGGAGGCCGGGGGCGCGGGCGAACCCCCCCGGGGAGGGCTCGGCCCGGCCCCGCCAGCGAGCACCGCACGCAAGAGGCTCCCGGGGGCGCGCCCAGGGACCAGGAGGACGGACAGGATCATCCGGCTCCCATGTAAATAAAGCAGAGTTTATTTTGGGGCCCGGAAGGTCCTAGCCTGATGATTGCAGGTTTGTCTCTAGATGGACTGCATGATGGATGGACGGACGGACGGACGCATGGATGGACGGATTGGGGAGAACGCGCATCCTCTTTCTTCCTCCCCACCTCCCCCCCCCAACCCCCGCGTCTCTGAACACTTTCTCACCCTTTCCAGCTCCGTCTGAATTTCTGTCTCTAATGCAGAGGCCTCGGGAGAGGTGACGAGGCCTTTGAAACCCTGGAAGGACTGGAGCTCCAAGAAGGAGGACAGAAAGGGGCCGGAGGCCTGAGGGGACTGACCTGGAGTCCTCTTGCTACAGGGTTTCCCCTCCAGAGTTCTGCTTTTCTTCTGGTGACTCTCAGCTCAAAGCAACGCTTTGGGCTTTGCATTTCGCAAACAAGACTACCTTAACGACAGCCGTCTGCTAAACAAGCCTGGCCTCTCAGGCTTCCTTCCTCACCCGAGTAACAGGAGAGGGGCTCTGGAGGGCCAGGCCCACCTTGCCCCTGCCCTGCAGGCTGAAGGTCCAGAGGGCATGTCTGCGGTGGGGGAGACACCGCCCACCTCGGTTAAATTCCCTAGAAGCGGAGGCCGTGAGGAAGCAGGACAGGGCAGGAAGAGGGCCGAGCAGGGCTATGGCCTTCTCAGTCTTCCTCGCCGCCCGCCGGGGTCTAGGGAGCTGTGGCGCGAGAGTCAGCCCACAAGATTGGCAGCACTTTTGAGCCATGTCAGCACTGCGGGCTGCCCGAGGTTGGGGGGCGTGGGTACCTCCCCCAGCAAGGCAGCTCCAGGTTGATGCAGGGTCACTGGCTGCGAGCTGTGAGCAGGCAGCCCCGAAGGAGCCGGGAGTGGGTGCTGGCCGGCCGCGGGATCTGCCCGGGGACCAGACGGCGACCTCTAGCAATCACTGAGCTCTGTGGTATTTCCCAGTACAGATTTACCTTCAGTAAGTGCCGCACGCGTGCATTACAGCAAAGTGCATTATGGCGAAGTGCATAAAATAAAAACACAAATAAGGGAGAAAGGACGGCCCTTCCGTCCAGAAAAACTGCAACCAACCAACCAACCAAGGAACAAGTCGGAAACGGGCGCTCAAACCAGAGCGATCACTGCTGCAGCGGGACCGGCAATCGAGGTGAAATTATGGATGAAAATTTGAGGAGAAACGGGAAATTTGCATAGTTTCCAAGTCTCTCCCTCACAATAGTTATTTTTTTATTTTTTATTTAAAAAATTTGAATATTTATTTCTGTGAGAGACAGAGACAATGCGAGGGGGTTAGGGGCAGAGAGAGAGGGAGACGCAGAATCCGAAGCAGGCTCCAGGCTCCCAGCTGTCAGCACAGAGCCCGACGTGGGGCTCGAACCCACAGACCGTAAGATCATGACCTGAAGTGAAGTCGTACGCTCAACTGACTGAGCCACCCAGGCACCCCTGCCTCACGATGTTTATTAATTACATGGGTAAAATAGTAACTTTACAGAGGGAAACCCAGCGGGAACCACACCCTTTCAATTAAGTTGTCAAGGCTACCGAGACCGACAGTAAGAAGCTCCGACATCACGCAACCTGCCGTGATGTGCGGAGAAGGCCCGTGGCTTTCGTGGCAGCCTCATCAGAATGCATAACCATCCGGGCACAAGAAACTTCCCACAAACCCAGACTGAGGGACCCTGTCGAAAATAATTGACCAGTAGGGGCGCCTGGAGGCTCAGTCCGTTAAGCGTCTCACTGCAGCTCAGCTCATCATCTCACAGTTCGTGGGTTCGAGCCCCGCGTCGGGCTCTGTGCTGACAGCTCAGAGCCTGGAGCCTGCTTCGGATTCTGTGTGTCCCTCTCTCTCCGCCCCTCCCTTGCTCTCTCTCTTTCAAAATAAATAAATAAACATAAAAGAAAAATACATTCACGTCGTTGTACGACTACCACCCTCCGTCTCCAGAACCCTTCATCCCGCAAAACTGAAACTCTGTCCCCAGCAAACGCTAACTCTCCGGTCCCCTCCTCCCAACCCTGGTGATCACCACCTCCTTTCTGTCTCTGTGATTTTGACCACGCTAAGTATCTCATGTAATCATATAGTATTTGTCTTTGCTGTGACTGGCTTATTTCACTTAGTATGATGTCCTCAGGGCCCACCTGTGTTATAGCACCTTTCCAAAGCTGAGTAACATCCCACTGTGCGTCTATACCACAGCCTGCTTGTCTGTCCACCCATCAGTGGGCGGCTGGGTTGCTCCCATGTTTTAGGTCCCGTGAGTAATGATGCTATGACCATGGGTCTACAAATATCTCCGTAACACCCTGCTTTCAGTCCTTTGAGTCTGTACCCACACGTGGCATTGCTAAATCATGTGACAACTCTATTTTTCATTTTTTCGGAAACTGCCCCCAACCACACTGTTTTCCACAGACGCTCTCCCATTTCACATCTTCACCGATACTTCTTGTTTTCTGGGTTTTTTTTTCCTAATAGTAGCCATTATAATTGGTGTGAGGAAAATCTCGCTGCACGTTCTTTTTTATTATTTTTATTTTTATTTTTTACAATTTACATCCAAATTAGTTAGCCTATAGCGAAACAATGATTTGAGGAGTAGATTCCTTAGTGCCCCTCCCCCATTTAGCCCATCCCCCCTTCCCACCACCCCTCCCGTAACCCACAGTTTGTTCTCCATATTTAAGAGTCTCTTCTGTTTTGTCCCCCGCCCTGTTTTTATATTATTTTTGTTTTCCTTCCCTTATGTTCATCTGTTTTGGCTCTTAAAGTCCTCCTATGAGTGAAGTCATAGGATTTTTGTCTTTCTCTGACTAATTTCACTTAGCATCATACCCTCCAGTTCCATCCACGTAGCTGCAAATGGCAAGATTTCGTTCTTTTTGATTGCCGAGTAATACTCCCTTGTATATATAGACCACATCTTCTTTTTCCACTCATCCATCGAGGGACATTGGGCTCTTTCCATCCTTTGGCTGTTGTCGACAGCGCTGCTGTAAACGTGGGGGTGCATGTGTCCCTTCGAAACAGCCCACCTATATCCCGTGGTAGTGTAATTGCTGGGTCGTAGGGTAGTTCTGTTTTGAGTTTTTTGAGGAACCTCCATAATGTTTTCCAGAGTGGCTGCACCAGCTTGCATTCCCATGAACGTTCTTTTTTTATTCAGATTTTATTATTTAAGCACCAGCTTGCATTCCCATGAACGTTCTTTTTTTATTCAGATTTTATTATTTAAGCCCTCTCTGCACCTACCGCGGGGCTCGAACTCACAATCTCGAGATCAAGAGTCACATGTTCCGCCCACCCAGCCAGCCAGGTATCCCTCACTGTAGTTTCGATATATATTAACCCCTTATCAGATATATCATGTATTGTTTATTTTTTTATTTCATTAATTTTTGCTCTACTCTTGGTTTTTCTACCCTTCTCCATTCTTTGGGTATATTTTGCTATTCTTTTTTTTTTTTAACTTCTTCAGATGGCTACTTAACTCATTGCTTTTCAATTTTTCTTCTTTTCTAATGTATATATTTAAGGCTATGAACTTTCTTCTACATACCGCTTTAACTGCATTCCATCAGTGTTGATAGGTAACTCTTTGTTATAGTTTGGTTTTAAAATATTTTATAAATTCAAAATGTTGCCTCTCTGTTTTAATCTGAGAGGGAGAGCGAGTGTGCTGTGCATGCACAAGTTGGGGAGGGGCAGAGAGAGAGAGAGAGAGAATCCTAAGCAGAGCCCGACACGGGGCTGGAACTCACCAACCCTCAGGTCACGACCTGAGCTGAAGTCGGATGCTTAACCAACTGAGCCACCCAGGTGTCCCATGTATCTTATTTTTTGTTAAGATTTTATTTTTGGGTAATCTCTACACCCAATGCGGGGCTCAAATTCACAACCCTGAGATCAGGAGTCACGTGCTCCACTGACTGAGCCAGCCTGGCACCCCCCAAAAAATCTCTATCTTAGAATTAATGATATATGTTGGTCCCTATGGCTATTGTCTCCCTGCCTAGCCTCCCAATTACAGACAGAGGGGTGTTCAAATCTATGACTGAGGGCTTTTCTGATTCTCTTTGTAGCGCTCTCAATTTTTTTTTTCTTTCTATATATTGAGGGCAGGTCATTAGACGCATAAATACTTAGGATTAGTCTGTTTTCCCAGTGAATGTTACCTTTTATCATTATGAATGAACCCCCTTTACCTCTTAGTGTTTCTTTCGGCCTGAAATTCTGTCTGATCTATTATTAGTACAGTCCCCTCGTTTTCTTCTGGCTTGCGTTTGTAGTGTATCTTTTCCCAGACTTTTACTTTCAATCTTTCTGTTTTCTTATGTTCTATAAATGTCTTGTGGTCACCCCCAGCCCCTCCCGCAGGGAATTCGGAATGTTTCGCTTAAAAGGGAGTGGTTAAAACCAGCCCCTTGCCATGACTCTCTGGGACACCAGCTTCTCCTGGAGTCTTCGCCCTATCCCTCCTCCCCGACTGCTCTGCAGGCAGGGATGTGGTCCAGGCTGCGGGGAGGCCGATTGTCCCCCTCGGGGCAGCTGGCCTGGGAGTCACCAGCACGGCCCCTGGGAGGCCGCTCCCGGCGTGGCTGCTTGCTCACTGTGGGAGTGGGGGGTCTACAGACGAGCAATCTCTGGGCACCAGGGTGCTGGCTGCCACTGGGCGTCATGACCCCTGGGTCCTCTCCACGGACAGCAAGGACACAGGCGTGTGTGCTAACTCACACGCATCTACAAAATACTTTCAGCTGGATCCGTATTAAGCTGAACATGGGTTCGTGTTCTAATCCGTGACCACATGAGTCCTTCCGGCCTCACTCCCCCGCTCATCTGTCCACTCCCCCACCCCAACAGAGAGAAACCGCACCCCCCTGGCCGTCCCCCACTTGCTTACATTGTCAATTGTAGCAGACGTGCACGGTGGTCTCGGAACCGTTAACAGTACATCCGTGGGACGCAATCAACAAGAACGCGGCGCTATGTTTCTTCCGCCTTGAGTTGTAAAGATTCCGCTAGTTTCCGAGTTACTTCTGTCAGCATCCACCCCCGTCCTGCAAGTGCAGTGATTTCATACATTCAAAACGTAGTCACAGTCTCTGGTCACGTTCCTCATCCCGTCCTGGGGTCCCCTGACCTCCGAGATGACACGTGGTTTTCAGTTTGCCTGCACGAAGGTTCGCTCTGCTCTAAGTGCCACGCGTCCACCATTACAGTGCCACACAGCATCGGGTTCACACCCCGAAACGCCTCCTAGGGTAACGTCTTGACCGCGTGTCTTCTCTCTTGCCTTGGTTTGGAGTCGTCGCCTTCGTTTCGTTTTGTCCTTCCGGTCACTTGGCAGCTGTTACACGGTTTTTCTCTTTGGTGGCTTACAAAACATTTGTCCTTGACTTAGCGGCAGCTACCACGAGCTGGCACCCTGTCCTTTACCAGCACAACGCGAAGGCCGCGCGGTGCAGGCTAACCCCAACCCCACCGTCTCTGACTCTGGAGCCGCCGAGTCACAAGTCCCAATTCCTGTATTTTATTTATTTATTTTTTTTATTTTTTTTAACGTTTTATTCATTTTTGAGACAGGGAGAGACAGAGCATGAACAGGGGAGGGTCAGAGAGAGGGAGACACAGAATCTGAAACAGGCTCCAGGCTCTGAGCCGTCAACACAGAGCCCGACGCGGGGCTCGAACTCACGGACCGCGAGATCGTGACCTGAGCCGAAGTCTTAACCGACTGAGCCACCCAGGTGCCCCATCAATTCCTGTATTTTAAACACCACGAGAAAGAAGCCCCGGGGCGGCTCAGTCGGTTGAGCGTCTGAGTCTTGATTTCAGCTGAGGTCAGGATCCTAGAGTCGTGGGCTCGGGCCCCGCCTTGGGCTCTGTGCTGCGTGTGGAGCCCTCTTAAGATTCTCTCCCTCTCCCTCCCTCCGCACCCTTCTCCCCAGCTTGTGCACGCGCTCGCTCTCTCTAAAACAAAACAGAACACCCCACCATGAGACATCATCCCTTTTGTTTTATGGAGTTTACACACACACGTTTACCATTGTTCTTTGTTTTTTCTTTTTCTTATGACCCAAGATCACCCCACACGTGAGTCGGCCGGTGGTGGTCTCAATTTGGGTTTGTCTGGAGATACCTTTATCTTACCTTCACATTGGAAAGACGTTCTCGCCCGGCGCCGCATCCCAGACTGGGGGGAGGCAGCATCCACCCCGTGGGCTTCCGCGTCGCGGGTGGGACGCGGGCGCTGGTCTGCCGCTCCCTCGAGAGCCCGCTGTCTTGATTGTCCGGTTGCTTCCAAACATTTTCTCTTCGCTTGCGCCTTTCTGCAGACTGCTGTTCTCACTCCTGCAGCTCATTCCTGCAGTTTCCACCACTTGCCCCCCCCTCCCCGTGTCCTCCCCTCCCCCCGCCGTGGAGCTGCCAGCCCGGTGAGTCCGCCCGCGGACACCCTGACGCCGCTCACTCCACTTGGCCCTTTTCCGATCCTGCCAGGTCTGTTTTTGTGGCTTCCAGCGGGAGAACCGGCCAGGCTTAGTCTCGGAGTTCAAGGCTAAACCTCCTGACTTCACTTGCAGAAGGTCTGGATGCAATAGTTTGCTTTGTCTTGGCCTTTTTACCTGAGGTAAGAGTCTTGCCATATCGGCAGAAGAGGGCAGTAATGACCTTCCTACGCCCCGCCTCCCAGCCCTGACGGGGTGGGGGTGGCGGCATCCTTTAACACCTGTGGCAACTGAACCCCCTTCAACGTCCTCGGGTCCCGCTTTATTAAACCCCCTAAAACCGAGTTTTCTTCGGCCGGCCTCCTCTCCCCCAGAAAGCAAACACCAAGACATCCCGACAACAAAGACCACGTCGTTTATTTACAAAGGCCAGTGTGGAGGTTGGGGAGGTCAGAAGGAAGAGCCACACACACCCTCTCCGGATTGCTCAGGACGCTTTCCCACTCGGGAGACAATTGTGCCCCTCGCGCCTCCATATTCTCAGCCACGGGTCCTCCGAGCAGCTGCGCGAAGCCGCAGAGAGAAGAGGCGACAGGAGCCTCCCCTGCGCTCGACACAGCAACGTCCAATTCCACACCAAAGGCGTCGCCGCAGCCCCCTCCTTCCCTTCCTCAAATAGAACTCTCTGGCCTGGAAGGAAACGGTGAAGGATCCAAAGGCCGGGGCTGCAGGGGTAGGGACCCCTCTACTGTTCCCCGACAGCTTCAGGACCACACTGCCCTTGGGGTGCCCCGGTGCCCAGAGGCCCAGGACCTAGCTCCCTGGGCTGTGTGCACTCCTGCCCCGGCCCAGCCCTCCCGCCTACCTCTCTGGTGGGAGACAGCTCGGAACCAGAAACCAACAAGGAATCTGCTGTCCTATGCCGCTCGAGTGTGTGTGTGTGTGTGTGTGTGTGTGTGTGTGTGTGTGTGTGTGTGAGTACCCACCGCATACACACCCGCTGCTGAGACAGACCCCAATCCCTTCGTGTCTCGTGAGGGGGACTGAGACCCTGGTACCTGGGGATGCAGGCGGGTCCTGGAAACGGAGCCGGCAGGAGCCCCCGTGAACCGTGTCGCTTGGCTTCCTGAGCCCTTCCTGCGGCTCAGACCCCGTTAGCATCTCCAGGGCCCTCTGCCAGGCCTGAGCCTGGACCCCGCCTAAGGGAGCTCCGTGGGGCCTCCACTCCCAAAGTGTCCATTCCAAGTGCCAGCCGCTGAGCCTGCGACTCAGTTCGTTTTCCCATCCCCCTCCTCCAGAAAATCTCCTCCCTCCTTTGCACCCAACTCCATCGGGCCGGTCCAGGGCTTGGTTCCTCACACAGAGTGTGGTGTCTGGTCTCCCCCTTCGGACGGGACATCCCAACAAAGCCTGGATGAAGGGACCAGGATGGGGGGGGGCGGGGGGGGGGGGGGATGGAAAAGAGAGCCTGTCCCCACCCCCCCAACCGCCAGCCCTGCTTCAGTGTGTGGTCCCAGCAGGGGTCAGGCTGCAGGTGGAGAGAGAGAGACAGAGGAGTCGCCACAAGTAACCAGACAACAAGCAGAGCCCTAGAGGCACACACGAAGACCCCGCCCCAGTCCCTCCTCCCACCCAGCATGGCCAGGCCACCACCACCAGAGGTCTACAGGCTGTGCCAGGAGGCGGTGGGGCCAGGAGCTGGGGCCGACCGGCGACACTGTGAAAACCACTTGAACAGCCCTGCTGGAGCAGGGCCCAGAGCAAAGACTCCATAAGAGATGTACAAGTAAACCCAAAATGCGCAGGGCACTGGGGCGAGGGCCCGTGCCCCTAAAGTCACCCTGCTGTCTGGAGAGGACGGGGTGGGGAGATGGGCGGCAGGCAAAGGGCTGGGGCCGACAGAGGAGCCAGGCGCTGGCGCCCAGGGAAGGGAGAGGCAGGAGGCGCGGCCGGGGGGTTAGGAGAGCTGCGAGCCCAGGAGTCTCTCGATGGCTGCGTTGACGTCCCCTCCTGTGGCAATCAGGGCCTGCAGGTTAGCTTCACGGTTGATGAAGCCCATGGAGTTGAGCTGCTCCAGCTGCTGCTGGAACCGTACTTCCGGCGTCGTCTGCACCTGCAGAGGACGGGCCTCGTGAAGGGGGCGCAGGGCCACCCCCTTCTGGCGTCTGCACCTGCAGAGGACGGGCCTCTCTGAGTCCGAGGTTTACGGCGCAGAGCAGACGACCAGTAGGTCTTCTCCAGCATCCTCAGACCCAACCAGCAGGCAGGGAAGGGTGAGCCTCAGGGGTCACGGAGCCTGCACCCCACATCAGTCAACGACTGTGTAACAGAAGGTGGGGGTGCCTTTCTGAACATTTCGAAGTAACAGACGGGCCTAGAGCAGCCTATATTCCTAACCACTTTCTGTCCCTGGGGAGGTTAATGGCGCTCCAGAAGCCAAATGGTGTGTGCTCGGTAAGACGCACGGTCTGCACAAAGTCCACCCCCAGCCCTGCCCCCGGCAGTCTTCAAGCAGGGAGCCAGGGGAAAGGCCAGGGAAGGGCCCCAGGAAAGAAAGAACCTGTTCGATCACGGTTAGCCAATCAACAAACACCATTATTTACAGAAGAGAAGGCTTTTCGTGTCTGACACTCCTATATACATCTCCTGGAAATGCTTTCCCAAAGGATGTGCAGGAAGCACTAGCCTTGGCCGTGAAGGAGCCCAGCAGTGACAGGCCGCCCAGCCTCTGATAGGGTGAACGCACTGTCCCCAGAAGGAAAGGATGTGCCGAGGGTCACAGAAGCCCCCTAACGTGCAGCACGAGAGCCTTCTCCAGGGTTGGGTGCTGCTTCTCCTCACGGTCCGCAGGATCTAAGCCGGACTGGACCTTCCTTGGTGACTCTTGGTCCAACCCTTCTACAGGGTTCTGTAGAACAGAACCTTCTGCAGAGCTGGGCACACTTAAGTTTCCGTCAAAAGGGTCCTCCCAGACAAGTTAGGGAAGCCAGAGAAAGGTTAAGGGCCTCACCTGAGGTCAACCCTACTCCTCACCCAATCCCCTAGCCTTGACTTTGCAACACAGGGTTCTAGTTACCTCGTCCCCCAGAACCCTCGGCGCTAGTCTTGGAGGAGGAGGCTGATTTAATCACCAAAGGACCCTGTGATAGAAGGAAGCAGCGGTAGGACATGGTGGTTAAGGTGTGTAAACTCAGGAGCCAGCATACCTTGGCCTCATTACTTACTGGCTGCGTGACTCTGAGCAAGCCACTTACCCTCTCTGGGCCTCAGTTTCCCCCTTTTATAACACAGAGATAGCAGCTTCTTTCCAAGGCCGTTGTGAGGAGTGGAGCGAAGGTGCTCTCGCACACGAGGCATGAGAACGGCCCCCAGAGCCCGGTAAGTTCTATCATTACTCTCGTCTGCATCACACAGCCGCAAAAGCCAACGTGGAGAAGGCGGCAACCGGCCCAAGGCCAGCAAGGGTTAGACCAAGCCCTGCGGGCGGCGGTCCGGCTGGCTCCAAACCCGCTCTGCCTCTCCAGGCTGCCGCCACCCCCCCACACCGCCGGCCCCGCAGCCCCGCGTACCTGGGAGTTCCCGCCCCCTGCCAACAGCTGGACCATCTGCTGCATGAGGTGCTGGGGAGCATTGGGAGCCCCCGCTGGAGAAGGCGTGGCAGGGGGCGCTGGCGAGGAGGTGGGGGCCTCGGGCGCAGACCCAGTGTCGCTGCCTGCCGGGGCCGCCGGGGTCCGGGACATCCCGAAGGAGCCAAGGCTGCAGGCAGGAGAGACCAAGAGGTGGGAGGCAGCCTCTGAGAAAGGGATGGGAACGTGAGGTCCAGAAGGCGGAGCGCACAAGCAGGAGAGCAGACCCTCAGAGCGGCGGGGCGGGGCCTGGCGCGGAGGCGGAGCCAGAGCCTTGTGCCCCTCCCCCCCGCCCCGGCCCCGCCCTCACCTGGGTACCAGCCCAGGGGCCTCGGTCTGCAGGGTCTGCAGGCCCTGCTGGATCTGCAGCAGGGCCTGCATGGCGCGGGGGTTGGTGAGCACGGACAGGGACTCCGGGTTCTGCATCTGGCGGGAAACAGGCAAAGGAAGGCAGTGGTGGCAGGACGCAGGCGGCCACCCGGAGCTCTGCTCTGCCTCCCCCCCACCCCACGCCCCGTGTCCCTGGCCCCGAGAGCCTCACCCACCTGCTGCAGGAAGACGGGGAGCTGGAGGCGGAGCTGCTCCTGCAGCTGGGGGTTCCCCGCAAAGAGCGGCACGTTCACCATCATCTGCGGGGTGAAGGCGGGAGGGAGGCCTGGGCCCACCCGCCCTCAGAATCCCGGCGGCCTGTCTCCCTCGGCACCCCCACCGCCGTGGGGGATCTGGGTCCCCGTGCATCCCGAAGGCCTCCCGGGGGCAGTGAGAGGAGACGGAACCGCGCTCCGGGCCTCGGGCCAGGGCTTGCAGCCCCGCGTCTGGCGTTGACGGTGTCCCCAAGTACAGGGCGCACTGGGCACCACGCCACGTTCCGGGCGCTCTACTCGTATGAGCTCACTGCGCCCCCCGGGACGCCGTGAGGGAGGGGCCACGGCCACGGCCACTACAGGTGAGCAAACTTGGAGGCTCGGGAGGGGCTGAGCTCACGCAGCTGGGGGGGCGGGACCAGAGACAGGAGCCCAGGCCGTCTGGCTCCCGCGGCTCCCGCCCACTGCGCAGGACCTGCCCCCGCACCGCGTACCTGAGCAGCGAAGTCGGGGTTCTGGGCCAGCGTCTGCATCATGCTGCGCATGTAGGGGGCAGAGATAACGTTCTGCATCAGCTGCGGGTTTTCAGAGATCTGCTGGAGGAGAGCCTGCATCTCGGGGCTGTTGAACACTCCTAGCACGAGGAGGAAGACGACAAGGACAAAGGGGTCCAGATGGAAACCAGATGCCTGCCCCTCTTCCATCTCCCTTACTTCCAACGTTGAGCCGTTAGGGAGCTCAGAGGGGCGGCGAAAAGCCGACCCCAGTTCAGGGGCGTGGGCCCCAGCTCTGGCCTTGCTTCCGCCCGGCCCCTCTCCCAGCTGCTCTACGGACAAGCAGGTTGGAAACTGGGTCTCATTCCCCCCCCCCCCCCCCCCCCACCGGGGCCGTTCCAGGAAAGGGTCTGACAGAGGTCACATAGGCTCGTGGTTGGCAGTCTTTCTTAGTGGCAGAGGCCCTTTCCTCAAACCAGATGTCACTCCGAACCAAGTGTGACAAGGGACTGGCTGGAGCCCCTCCCACTCAGTCCCTTCTCCTTCTGGGGAAAGTCCGGACTCCCGGACTCAGGAGTACAATTTGAAAGCCACAGGTCATAAGGGGACTGGAGCACACGGAGGGGAAGGGACTCTCCTGATCGAGGTGCCAGCCCCCCCCCCCCCCCCCCCCGACCAGGGCATCTACCAGAGACGTCCCCGGGGTCACATGTACAGTCCCAGTCCAGATAGTGGGGCCTCCCCAAGGGTTGTGCACAGCCCGCCCCTGTCTGTCCATGGCAAGTCCACACATCCTTCTCCCCCAGCCTCACACCTGCCTGTCCCTGGGAGCGCCCGGTTCCTCCCACACCCACTTGCCCAGGTTGACCCATTTGCCTGGATGGTACCAGCAGTGCTGAGCGCTTCGGAGTGGGGCCTGCTTTACTCTGTGCCGTCACTCAGGCTGCTCCAGGGACGTCAGGACACAGCCCAAACCACCCCTCATCCCAAGGGGGCAGAGCTTCTGCCCCAGGCTGCAGACCCCCCCCCTCCGGGGCTTCAGTACAGGCTCACCTGTCTTCAGGAGGCTGCAGCAGTGCGAGCCCCATTCAGTCCTGGGGCAGAGGGGACTACCCTGGTGACCCCACTAAGCTCCTTCCAGCCCAGGACATACCTGACCCCAGGCTAGCCGCATTGATCCCAAAGGGGTTGGAGACTGTCGGGTGCACCTGGCTGGTCCCCGATCCTCCGGTGCCCTCCCCCCCCGGACCCGGGGGCCTGGGAGGTGGGGGGCGAGGGGCTCCAGGGGTTAGGGAGGGGCTCTCGGTTCTCAGTCCGCAGAGGCTGGGAGGACGAGCTGTCGGAGTTCCCGGCCAGGGAAGAGAAGGGGTTGTTGCCAAACTGGGAGGAGGGAAAGGTTCTGGGTTAAGGACCGAAACAAACCAGGGTGAGGGCTAGGCCCCCCGCGCCTCTCACCTAACAGCCTCCCCTCCCTGGGAGAGGGAGGGGGTGGGAGGTCCCGGAGGCCCTCAGCTCCAGTTCTGGCCTGGAGACGGGCAGCCACACCCTCACCTTGCAGGGTGGGAGGTGGCCAGTGCAGGAGCGGCCAGGGGATGAGGAAACCCCTCAGGTAACTGGAAACTTCCCGCCTTCCCCGAGGGCTCCAAAGACTTGGTCTCTAGTCTCCTTTGTGCCCTGTGGTACTTTACACACACCTCCTCATCGCGTAAGGACACATAGGTCTTCCTCAGGTCTTCAGGGGCACAGGCAAGGTCACCTTTGCGCCCCACCCTTCCCCTGACACTAGTAGGTGCTCAATAAATAATTGTTGGCTTGAGGGGAGCTGGCTCTCTGCTTCAGCCCTGGGCTGCCTCTAGGCGTCCCCCTGTCCAGCCGTCTTGGTCCAATAGGACCTCCCCAGAAGCCCAGGTCTTCTTCATGGCATTCTGTCCCTCCAAGCACACGCAGGGGAGCCCCTCAGGGGCACTCATCTCCGGCTGAGCGTGCCCTCCTTCCGCTGCTTCCCCCGCACAGCCTTCTCCTCGGCCTCCTTCCTTCAGCTACATAGGCTTCCTCAGCACCAGGCTGCCTGCTGTCCCCCAGGATGGCCTCGGGGTCGGCACCCCCATCACATGGCGTGCTGCCCAAGGTGGCAATGGAACTTCCTCTGGATCCCCCGGCACCCGGGCAAGAGCTCTGTCCAGTGCTGTGCTCGCTGAGGGAGTCTGTGCCCTATTTCCCTGCTCCAGCCCCCCCCATCCTGAGGTCCTGGGTGGTCCTCAGCTGCACAGCTTCAGCCCCTTGTCACCGCGGGGTCTCCTGCTCATTCAGAGCAGGTCGTGGGGACCAGAGCAGCCAAGGCCCTCCAGCTCTGAGCCGGGCTTCCTCCGCCTTACCAGATGCCTGCTGGGATGACAGCCAGGAGGCCAGGGTCTGTGTACCCCAGCCTCAGGCTTTGTCCCTATTTCACACTTCCTGTTCTGGTAACTCACCTGGCACCCACCACCGCTGAGTTCTGGGCCCCCTAGTTTTCCCCATGCTGTCTATAGACTGAATCTCTTTCTGACCACCCTCGGGCAATCACAGCTGCCATTTATTGAGCACCTACTATGTACCAGGCATGTTTCTTCTAACGTTTACAGCAGCCCTCCAATGTACCAGTTCTCAAAGTGTGGTCCTGGGACCCTTGCAAGGCTTAACCCTGGTTTTAGAATTCTGAGATGCTATTTGCCTTTTTTCACTCTTGTTGTTTTCATGAGTGTTCAGTGGCGTTTCCCAGAGGCTATGTGACATGTGATGCTGCACCAGACCGAGCGCGGAAGCAGAACTGGGTCCCACAGCAAAGCCAGATGGCAAGGGAGTCTGCAAAAGTTAGAACAAGGCCGCTCTCCTCTAAAGTTTTGTTTTGGAAAATTAAGTTATTTTTCAAGCGAATGCGCTCTTTATATTAACGTGTAGGGTATTTACTGTCATTTTAAAACGAATTAATCGACCTTCTGTAAGTTTCTCGGTCTTAATTTCAGCTACAGTGGCTATCAAGAGACCCAACCCACAAAAAGAAAACCTTTTTGAGGTCCTCAATAATTCTTAAGGGTATAAAGGGGTCCTGAGGCCAAAAGGGTCAAGAATCACGGCTGTGTTATATCACTTCCATTTTGAAAACATGGACGCTAAGACTCAGAAAGGTTAAGCAGCTAACTTAAAACTGCACCACCAAAAGTGGTGCATTAGGTATTTGAACCCAGGTTTGCCGACGCCAAAAGTCTGTTCTTTTAGTTATTCCAATGGTTCTTACAATTTGGCCTGCATCAGAGTTAGCCGGAGGGCTTGTTATAAGCCTTTCTCAGCTCCTTGGTTTTTTTTTAACCAGATGCATGCATTACTTGGATATACGTTTTTAATTAAATACTTAAATAAAACTTAAACAAATTCCTTTAAAAACTCATAGTTGATCCCGACGAGCACGTTCTAAGATTTGCAACAGCACTGCCAAGAACAACCAAGAAGACGCAGGAGAGTAAGGTGAGGGGTTTGCTCTACCAGAAGCCCAGGCTTAATTAGGACAATGTGATATCACTGCAAGGACAGACGGACCGACCAGCGGGCCCGCGTACAGTCAGCTAGACTCACACTTATCTGTGGAGATTTGGTGTGGGACGGAGGCGGCGTGAACAAGGAAATCTGTTGGGACAGCACAGACCACGCAGGACGTGGCGCTCTCGTCCACAAGGAAAAAGGAACATGAGATCCCACCCTCCCGCCTGGGCCCTGGTTTGGGGTGTGTGTGTGTGTTCCGTTCGTGAAACTCCATCAAGCCGCACGCTTATGATGTGTGTCCCTTTCTGAAGCCACGTTATTCTCCAAGAAAAGTATTCGTAGGAAATGTTTTTAAAAAGCAGGTTAAAATTATATGAATGGCAGCATGCCACTTCTAGGAGGTTTAAAAATATGCAAAACAATACTCTACATTATTTACAGATACAAACATAGGCCATAAAAGAATCAAAGCGGTAAACACCAACTTCTCGGTGGCAGTTAGCTCTGGAGAGGGAAGGAGCTGTAAACTGGGGCAGGGCTGCACGAAGCTACACTTCTTTCTGTAAAGCCTTATTTGCAAGTATAAAATACGCCCAGGAAATTATAAAAAACACTAACAGTAGTCACCTCTGAGGTAGAAAAGAGGTGGCTGGGAGATGGAACCAGAAGGACGGATCCCTTATTGTTTACTTTGTATAACTTCGGAACTTTGAGGTGTGTAAATATTTGTATCACGTATTTAGTGTAAATTAAACTTAAAGAAAAAAAGAACCCAAAAGGCACTGACACTACATTCAGGGACGTGAAAGGAGGCTGTACTTTTGTGTATACTTCTTACGTATTTGGAAGAATCCCTAAGGTACTTTTCAAAGTGCATGTTCCCAGGGCCTGATTCCAGAGAGTGAGTCAGTAAGAGGCTCGAAGGTGGGAACCAGGAATCTGACGATCGGCGAGCCCCCCTGGGTGATTCTGATGCAGGTGATCCAAGGACCACACTTGAGACACACTGCCGGCCCCACGGCCCCTGAGCCCCCGGGGCAAGAAGCTGTCGGACGCTTTGCACGCTACACCCCGCCCCGCTTCCCTGGGGAATTCTGCTACCTTCCACCCTGCTGCCCCGCCCCATGCCAGGCTGGACCACCCCCGCCTGTGCTGTGAGAACCGCTCTCAAGCCAAGGCCCACTGTCGGAGGGCTGCGTAGGCAAAGAGGCTGACTTGGATCCGGGGATAGGGAATCCTGAGCCCAAACAGCCCTCCCACAGCCCAGCCCCTGGTCCCACCTGTTCCCGGGCAGCACTGAACATCGGCTCTTGGATGTCCGTGTACATGCGGCGGAGGGCGTTATACCCTCCGGGGATGCTCTCCAGGTTGCTCAGGGCCCGGTCCTGGTTCCGCATCATTTCTTGCATCATGGCTGGATTTCGAGCAAGCTCCATGGTCTGGTGGAGAAGGGAGAGAGACAGGAAGAACCCCAGAACCCGGGGGGGGGGGCACCAGGCTTGGACGGGGGTGGGCCCTGAGGAGGAGGTCTGTCCCAGGACTAGGGTCCAGGGCCCAGGAACTGCCCCACAGCGGCAGGGTGGCAAGTAAATTCCTCCCTCTACTGTCATCTTGGCTCTGTCCCTGCCTGCAAGGGTAGTCTGCCTGGCTTTGTGCTGCGGTACAATGACCCAGGGGTGGGGGGGCGAGGACAGCAGCTTCTCTTCCTCAGGTTCAGGAGGCCCTCGAACCTGAGGCCCTCGGAAGTACAGGGAGCAAAAGGAAACTGGTAGGAAAGGACATGAGGAGGAGGAGGAGGAGGAAGCAGAGGAGAGTAACATCTGAGCACCTATGATACACAGGCACCCAGCTAAGTAATTCACACAACGGAAGTCACGTGCTCCCCATGATAATTGTCCCAAGGAGATATTTCTGTCCCTATTCTGCAGATGAGGAAATAGGCTGAGACTCACTGGGGACACACAGCCGGTTAGTGGTGGGGCCAGGTTTTGAGGCCAGATCACTCTGTCTGTCCAAGACCACACTGCGGTTCCCAGAAGATGACCATAAGTTGGGGAGGGAAAGGATTCACGCTGGGGCGACACGACCAGCACCCTCTAACCCCACCCCCAGGTCTCCGGCCTGGCCAAACCTTGAGAAACCCGTGGACGGGATGGGGGCTCACTCTCAATAAGGGCTGGCCTGTGTCAACCCAGGAGACAGCAGTGCATGACGGGGGACAAAGGGCACCCTGCCTGGGATGCCTTCCCTGTCCCTACTCCCAAGTCCCTCCACAAGTGCTCACTAAAGCACCTTTACGTCTAAGACGGGACCCTGACTCCTTACCCCATAATTCACTCATTCTCTAAGTGTTTCCAGAGTGACTTCCACGCACAGGAGCAATTCTAGGCAGGGAAGAAAACACCCGCAAGTCCCTGCTCCGAAGCCACTTATCTCCAGGGGAACCCAGCACCGGTGCCCACGGCTCTGCTGACGTCATCTCTCCTCTTCCCCCGGGGGACTGGGCCATGAGACAGGGCTCCCGAAGCCTGACACGCCGCCGCTGCCGGGCGTCCTTCGGCCACCAGCCCTGCCCGGCCCAGCCGCGACGCTCCACGAACACCCTACACCCAGGCCTTTGCACGTGCTGTCCCTCAGGCCTGAACACTCTCCTCTTTTTCTTCCTCCGGCTCATGATTCCTCCTCTGGGTCTCAGCGTGGCTGACACTTCCTCCAGAGCCTCCTCTGAGCGCTCCCCCCCCCTCCCCGGGGCCAGGAGCCCTTCTCTTAGGGGATCCCGCGACTATGACATCACCAACCACGCCACGTTACTACTGCGCGCTTGCTTGTCCCATTTCCTTTTGAGACCAGAAGTTCCTGGAAAGCTAGGCCTGTGCCTTGTCGTCACTACACCCCCAGTGCTCCAAACAGGGCTGCCGGATGAGTAAGTCACCAAATAAGCCAAGGCAGGGCGAGGTGGGAAAAGTCCCACCGGTGTCTTGCCCGTCCCCACCCCAACCTTCTCTCACACCCACCTGCCTCATGAGCTCCGGGTTGTTGAGCATGTGGCTGATCTCAGGGTTCCGCTCCATCAACTGCTGCATCTGGGGGTTGGCCATGATCATGTGGCGCATCAGGTCGGGGTTAGACATCATGTCCTGGACCAGGGGGTTCTCCATGATCTGCGACAGCATCTCGGGGTTGGACATCAGCTGTCTCTGCATTTGCTGCTGCAGCTCCATGAAGTTGGCGGAGCCCAGGCCCAGGCTGCCCAGGCCCAGGAGGCCCCCAAAGCCAGCTGCGGGGAGGGGCCAGGGTCACGGCCGGCCGCAAAACCCTGCCCCCACCTGGCCACAGCCGCCGAATGCAGGCCTCCGCGACGGGCCCTGTCTGCTTCTGGCATCGCCCCTTTCCAACCCTTCCCCGGGCCCAAGCCCTGGCCCGCTGCCGGCAGAGACGGGAGCCTAGCAGACCGAGATCTCTCCGGAAGCCGAGGCCGAGAGCCGGAGCTGGGCACGGCACTGAGCAAAGAGACGGTGACCAGCGATGGCCTGCTGAATGAGCCTAGACACTCCCCAGCTGGCTGCTGCTGGACCCACTCTGTCCCCAAACTCCAATATCCTCGCCCCGCATTCCCCACGTCCGCAACCTCATTTCTCCCGTCCCCTTAACGTTCACACCATGCTCCCCTCCTCTGGGAGGCCCTCATAGACGGATGTCCTCCCCTGCTCCGCTCAAGCAGCAATGTCTGGAACCCTATGTCCAGGGGTTCCCTGTCCCCATCAGACCAGGAGCAGGGACCATGTTTCTGCCTCCTCTTGGCTCTCCCCCGCGCCCTAGCCCAAAGCAGGACTGTGACCTCCTCCCTCAGGGGCTTACAGAGTATGGATGCAGTAGCGCTGGGGGGTCCCTCCCCAGCCCCTGGGGAGGGCCCCCCCCCCACTGCTCCTCCGGCTTCCGCTGCCAGCATCCGAAGTGGCGCTGCCAGAGGTGGAGGGCTGGGCAGGGGCGGCGGGTGAAGCAGGCGTGGTGGAGGGGTGCCGAGGCAGGGTCTGGAGTGGACGGGGAGGAAGCAGTGGTGGCAGCTGGGTCTGGAGCCCTGAGGACAGAGAAGTGAAGTCCCAGCTGAGGTGATCTCAGAGGAGGACTTTCGGTGCTCTACTACCCTATCACAAGCCACCCTCCTGAGCAGCCCTCGGGCGGGGGTTGCAGTAACGCTGGGGGCAGTTAGTAATTCAGGCGGCCGAGGGAGAAGCTAGCAACGCACCATCTGCCTCCGGGCATTCTGGGAGAGGTGAGTCCCGGACCTTGCAGGGCCCTCCAGGTACAGGTGAGTGACGGGGGGGGGGGGGTGGGGGGGGGGGGGGCGGGGGGGGGGGGGGGGGCGGGGGGGGGGAGGCCTGATCGGAAGTTGGATGTGCTCCTCTCCTGGACTTACTTCTGAGGGGTCTTGATGACCAGATGGACAGTGAGCCCATCCTTGATCCCATGCTGGTTCAGGGTGTCCCCATCCTTGAGGATCTTGCCTGCGAAGATCAGGACCAGCTGATCCTGCTGAGCCTTAAACCTCCTGGAGATCTCCTCTTTGAACTGTGGTCAGGAGGCAGAAGTCACTGCGGAGGCTCCTGGGCTCCACCCCCCCAGGGACCCTGCCTCTAGCGCCCCCCCCCCCCCCCCCCCCCCGGGGGAAGTCCCTTCTGTAGTCTCAACTCCATCCAGCCTGCTGCGATAAGCAGGCCCCTTTGTTAACCAAAGAGAAGGACCGGTGACGTCCCCTCTCAGCTCAACCCCTGGGGTCTCCCACCCCATAAGGCCCTTGCTGCTTCCTGCCACCCCCTCCGCAGTCCCTCTGCCCAGCTCCCTGTGAGGGCCCTGCCCTGCTGGCCCCTGCCCATCCCAACTCCTGCAACAGCCTTCCACCCAGGCCCTGTCCACCCCACCCCACCCCGCCCCGCCTCCGTTCTCAGACCCCAACTTTCCTCACGCCCAGCCATCTTGCAACAACTAGGACAAGCATCCCAGCAGTGACTCCTCAGGAGTTAAGAGTCTCAGTCCCATGAGATACGTATGAGTCATTATCTCCATTTTAAAGGTGAGGAAACTGAGGCTCAGAGCAGTTACATAACTGCACTGAAACGCAGGACTTGACCCCAAAGCCCCAGCTCTTGACCAAACACACTGTCTCTCAATTCAAGCTGACTTCAAATTCAGCTTTGCAGGGCAGAGAATGTAAGTTCTGGAATGCAGTCACTTTACAAGGGGGGAGAGGGAGCAGTGATGGCACTAAAGACTGGCTTGGGAGAGCGAGACTCCCCAAATCTATCAGCTCTCCCCTCCAAAACAAACTTAAACCAAAACAGACACTCTCAGTAAAGAGTGCACTTGCTAAGCAAACGCAGCTTCCAGAGCCCTTCCTTCCAACCAGATGGCCTGTGTTAAGCCCCGCCTGCGTGAAATTGTGGAGCAGCCACAGGAGGTGCGAACACAGGAAAAGCTCCCTCATTCACTCATTCAACACACTTTTATTGAGCACCTACTGCACACCGTAAGTCCCAGAGAGGCCGAGGGCCCACCGTAACCCCCTCGATTTGGGAGCGTCGGAAGGATCCGGGCCCGGGGAAATGCTCCCCCGGCGCCCCGCGTCCCAGAACCCGGAGGCGCCCCCCGCCCGCTCTCCTGGCGCAGCGCCGTGCCCGGAGCCCTCCCGGCCTCGGCGCCCCGGCTCCCCGGCCATTCCCCGCGGCGCACGCTGCCCTCAAGGCCCTGGTCCTTCCCCTGCGCGGTGCCAGGTGCCCCCCTCCCCACTCTCCGCCACGCCCCCAGCCCAGGCCACAAGGCGCGCCCCGGCCTCGCGTCCGCCGCACGCGCCGCGCTCGCCGGCTCCCTCTCGCCGGACGCCCCCAGCCCCGCTCCGCGCCTCCCGCCCCTCCGAGAGCCTGCGGGGCCCCCGCCCGCCGCCCCAGCGCCTCGGGGCCACCCCTCTCTTCGCAGACCCCTCCTCCGCGACCCTCGCCGCGCGTACTACCTCCTTGACGGAGGCTCGATCGCAGATCACGATTTCCTCCTTGTCCTTGGGGGTCTTGACGGTGACCCGAATGGGGGGCCTGGCCTCGGCCCCGCTCGGCTCCGCCATGCCGCCGCCGCCACCCGGCCGCCCGCCAGCCCGCCCCGGCTCCTCCTCCTCCTCCTCCTCCTCCTCCTCCTCCCCGCCCGGCCGGCCGGCTCGACTCCGGCCTCCGCCCCTCCGCACCCCCCCCCTGCCCTGCCCTCCCCTCCCCGCGGCCGCGCCGCCCTCCGGACCAGCGGCGCCCACAGCGCCCCGGGCGGCCTGGGGGGGCACTGCAGCCGGGGCCGCGCCGCCGCACCGGGCCTCACGGGGCGGGGCGGGCTCCCCACGACAGCCGGCAGCCAGCCCAGGCCGGCCGCCTCCGCGGGCACTCCCGCTCGCGGACAAAACGCTGTCCCCGTCACCGCGTTGGCTCCGTTCCCGGGCCCCTCCCGCCTTGGAGGCTGAGTTCGCCCACTTCTGGACGTCCACCCAAGATCTCACCTCTAGGACTGACTATGCCCCCGAAGGTCGTGGCCTGCACGACGTTACTAAGTACGGCTCCGGGAGCCTGGGTTCGGCAGGCGCGGCCTTTCTGAGCCTTTCTCATCCCACAGGGCCGTGCATAACGTAGGAAACTGCTTTCAAAAGTAACAAACGTGTGCCTGACAAATACGGGGATTGCTGTTTTCAGTTACTGGTCGTGGATTGTCAAGCGGGCATGATGACGCTTCTGTCCCCGGGGAGGGGTTAAACGTCCTTTCAGTACTGCCACTGTCCTTTTCGCTCCCGCTCTTTCCGCCCCCCTCCACCGCGTGGTCCCCGGGGAAAGGCGAACTACAGTTCCCAGGGTGCGCCGCAAGGCCGCACGGAACTACAACTCCCGGCGCCCCCTGCGGCGGGGGCGGTGTTGCGTCGTCACCGCGGAGCGCGGCCGGGACCTCCGGGTCGCGCGGCGTTCCGGAGCGGCCCGGAGCTCGGGGAGGTGCCCGCGGAGGCCCGCGGGAGACGGCTCGGGGGCTGGCGCGGAAGCGGGGGCTTGGGAGCCGCAGGCATGCTGCGTCCCAAGGCTTTGACCCAGGTGTTAAGCCAGGCCAACACCGGCGGTGTCCAGAGCACGCTGTGAGTGCGGACGGAGCGGGCGAGCGGCGAGCCCGGGGCGCGCTGGGGAAGGGTCTCGGGGAGGGGAGGAAGGCGGGGCGGCCGCGGCCGGAGGGGTGGGGGTGGGGGGAGACCGGAGCGTGGATCCCGGGGCACGTTCTGGACAGGCTCTGCCCAGACCCCTGCTTTCTGCAAGCGCCCCGGCGGGAGCTGGGACGTTTTTGTCGCCGCCGCGGGCACGTCCGAACCCCTTGCCGCCACTCGCCAGGCTGCTGAATAACGAGGGCTCTCTGCTGGCTTACTCCGGTTACGGGGATACGGACGCCCGGGTCACCGCGGCCATCGCCAGCAACATCTGGGCCGCCTACGACCGGAACGGGAACCAAGCGTTTAATGAAGACAATCTCAAATTCATCCTCATGGACTGCATGGTATGGAGAGGAGAGCCACTTCCTCTGTCCCCCAAGGGGATCCCCATGGGGCGACCTGGACCCCATCCTGGATGGTTGGAGGGGCAGGGACAGGATCTCTGAGGGCTAAGAGTTGGTCTGCTGCTGCATTATGGTAGGGCAGGACCCTGTGCCTCAAGTGGTGGTGAGGAAGGAGCCAGGGACCCAGGGTCTGACTGGGCGTCTGGTGTCAGCCAGCCACCTGTCGTTTGTGGAACCTCGGGTAAGTCACTCAACCTCTCTAAGCTTCCCTAGCACATCTCTAAGGTGGAAGCGGTAATCCGTCCGAACACGCGTGCGTGCACACATGCACACAGGTTGTCGTGAAGACCAAAAGAAAGGACGTAAGCTGTGCAGTGTTGTCACCCCAGATTCGCAGACTCACAGAAGCACAGCAGAGTCTCCAGACCCTGGGCCTGTTCCTTCCGTTTACAGAAAACAGAGCTGCAGTCTAGAAAGGGGAAGTAGCCATTAGACGGCGAATTTCCGGGAGACAGAAACTGTTTCGCTCACCTTTGTGTTTGTTGGGCCAACAAATGTTTAGGTCCCTGCAGTGTTCTAAGGACTAGGGAAAAAGTGGCAAAGGAACGAAAAACTGCAGCTCTAACTCCTCACAGAAGCTCACGGTTTTGTGTGTGCTGTAAAACGCGTCTAAGTTGAAAAACTAGGATGTTAGGTATTGAAAATGCGATGGGAAAGGAAGTGAGGTGGGGTATATGTCAGGGACCATCTCACTGGAAAAGTGACATTTCATTAGAGATCTGAAGGAAGTCGGCAAGCCCTGTGGCTGTCTGGGGGAAGAACATTTTTGACAAAGGCAAGCGCAAAGGCCCTGAGGCAGAGTAGCATCTGGTCAAGGATGGACAAGGTTGATGTAGCTGGTACAGCATGGGAGTGGGGGAGGTGAGTAGAGGTGAGGCCAGAGAGGCAGGGGGTGAAGCGCCTGGCTCCCAGCACACAGCAGATGGCCAGGGAAAGTTCGCGAACCAAACTGAAAAGGCCCAAGAGTGAAGTCTCCCCAAAGGATTTGGGCTGTAACCCACTGTAACCGGGCTCTCTGCCTCATCCTCGCCCCATGCCCAACCAAGGACGCCATTTCAGTTCAGCTGATGACTCCTTCTTCGTGCCTAACCTGGGGTTGGTGCTGTCGAGCAGTGGTTTTCCAACATCTTGTCCACACCCCAGCTGTAAGAAATGCCTTTTAAGTCAGAGCCCAATGCACGCCCCCCCCACACACACTAAAACAAAAGTTTCACGAAACAGTACTTCCCTCACCGCATGCAACGCACTCCATTTCTCTTCCTTTAAATGCTAATCCACCTCCTTAACTGATCTAACGCTAGAGTCAGACCTGCTATTTGAGAAACATTACCACGGGAAAAGAGAACTCTACCTTAGGCTACTGCTCCCTAGCTCCTCGCAGTGTCTTTGGTTGGGGTGAACCCACAGTAAAAACATCACCCATGTGGACAGCCCTTTGCAGATTCAAAACCCCCTCCTGTGTACCCTTACCAGCTGGGATGAGGTGGGGGGGTCGCAGAAAGAGAAACCAAGCGGCTGGGAGATTGAGTTTCCCATAGTAAGTCGTAGAGGGCTGTGCTGAAGCTGGAATCTGAACTCAGGATCCCACGTCCAGGGCTGTGGCCAGAGCCCTTGGTCTGGAGCTCCTGCCATGCCCAGGGCATGGAAGGAAGATAACCTTTCTGAAGAGGAGCCCTTGGGGAAAGGGCTAAAGGTGCCAGGCAGAACATTACATCCCGTGATCTCGCCCCACCAGGAGGGCCGTGTAGCCATCACGCGGGTGGCCAACCTCCTGCTGTGTATGTACGCCAAGGAGACCGTGGGCTTCGGGATGCTCAAGGCCAAGGTGTGTACGTGCCCCTCTGTCTGCAGCCCTGGGCCCAGGCCTGGGCTTTTCGCTGTCCGCTCCCACCCCATCGCCTTCCCGGAGTCCTCCTGTCACCCAGCCTGTGTGTGGTGGGGGCGGGGCGCCCAGCGGAGGAGCACACGTACACTGGGACCCCTCTGGTGGCAGACCTGTGTGGGCCTGATCACTCCTCCCCTCCTGCAGGCCCAGGCTTTGGTGCAGTACCTGGAGGAGCCCCTTACCCAAGTGGCGGCATCATAGCCTCGCTTGGAGCTGGGGTCAGAAAGGATCAATGATCGTTTGGAGGGGCGGGGCTCCCTGGGGAAACCTTTCAGGACGGTTCCGGAGGCTGAGACTTTTTTCCAAGAATAAACTTGAACTCCTATCTATCTTGCGTGATGGCTGCTTTCTTGAATGGGCGGAGTCCAAAGAGACGGGAAGGAGCACGCAGTGCTCTGGAGACCCCTGAGGGCCTGTGACTCCTGCCGGCCCCTCACCTTGCCCCTCACTTGCAGCCAAGTGGCTCCCGCAGTGATGCCTTAGCTGCCTTGGCCTTTCCAGCAACAGGACGTATCATCGGCCCTGCCGCTGGGAGTGAGTTTACCCATCCGACTGTCACACCGTTGCAAGTGATCTTGGAGGCGCGGGGCGCCGGTGGGGGTCTTGTCTGCAAGATTATGGGGCTCTGCGAATCCAGTGTCCTCCAGTCCCACCTTGGCGGTGGGGGGTGGGGGGTGGAGTGCCTTTTCTGCTCTTGGAGTTGGAAGAGTGCTTGCTAGCCACCTGCAAGGGCTCGCACAGACCCTCCAGACATCAGGGCCCTTTGCAGACGGCGTGGCTTCCTTGTGAGGCCTGAGATCCCAGGGCGGGAGTATAAGCAATCCAGAAGCTCTCAAAGCCCTTCATCTCCAGATCCTGCCTGGCACTCAAACTCCTCGCTCCATGTACTTCTCCGGGTCTCCCCCCTACCCTGGGTCTCCAGAGCAGGCGTGGACAGGGAACCACCAGCCCCTAGCCCAGGGCCTTAGGAAGGGACTCATCCCAGGGGAGAGGTAGGTGGTGAGTTTCAGCTCCACCCAGGGTGGGGAACACCGCCCATCCCAGGCCCTGGGCCTTCGGGAGGAGCAGCTGCCAGAACTCTGGGAGCGATGGGCACCCGTCAGCCCCAGCCCCTCGCCCCAACAGCCCTTCCCCTCGTGCCCCCAGTTACCCCTCCCGGAAGGTCCGAAGGAAATGCAGGAGGCCAATAGGTTTCCGTTCCCTGAGAGGCTATTTCTCACTCATTGGTGGCCACCCAAGTGGGTCCCCGGTCCCAGGAGCCTAGCAGCATGGCTCTCTGCAGGTGCCGTGCGGGCCCCAGCTTCCCCTCCCCCAACCCCAGCCCCCCCCCACACACCCCCTGCCGGCCCGCCCCGCTGCGGGAGCCCAGGCTGGGAGCAGACACCCAACCTGCCTAACCTGTCTGACGTCATCGTCTCTCCACCCACCTGGGCCCCAGGTCTCCTGCCGCCTGCTCTTCCTGTTCTCAGCTTCCGTCCCCTTGGCTTCCTCGCAGCACCCCACCTGCCAGCGCTGAGCCTCCAGGGCCCTGCCCAGCCTGAAGTCGCCCTCAGTCCCTCTGCCTGCAGAAGTTTCTTCACCCCCAATGAGAGGAGGCGCGGACCCAGGTCTCTGGAGAGCTGAGGGTTGAGGGCACTGCGCCAACGCATAGTCCCGTCACCTCTGTCCCTGAAGACACTCGTACCCTCCATGTGGAGCCAAGATGGGGAACAGAACCGAGGAAGATTATAACTTCGTCTTCAAGGGTGAGTTGGGGTCTATAAAAAAAGAGACCAGCAGAGCCTGAAAGCGCCCGCCCGTTCTGTTGTTTTTGTTTTTGTTTTTAATCTCTCACCTGGACCCCTGAGGGCTTCTCATTCGTTTTGGATTAGAAAGAAAGCTGCAGGGAGTTGGGGAGGGTCCGGTTACTAGGGCAAAAGTCCTGGGGCTGCGGGAAGGCTCTGCTGCTGTAAATAAGGATGTTGAGGAAGCCTGCATAGGGCCGAATTAGGCCCCTCTGCTCCTTTGGTAGAGGAAGCCCACATCCCTAAGAGTCGTCAGCCACCACAGCGTAGGAGGTGGAGGTCAGATTTCAGGGAGGACTTCCCTCCTGAGAAAGAGGAAACAACCTCCAGAGGAAGAAAGTCCCGTCTCTGGGTGCATGTGCAGGAAAGAAAAGAAAAGGAGAGCTTTGTCCATTTTGGGGTGAAAACAGGGAAGATCTCATAAATTGAGAGCAGGGTCTAATAGAACCTGGAAGACTGAGGGCTGGGGTCCCGTCGGCCGTCCCTCGGCAGGCGCCTGGGTTCAACCTGGCTGGCCCTGGGAGCATGACCTTTCCCGCTCCTTTACCTCAGCCCCTACGTTGGACCCTCTGGTGTCCCCAGCCCCCACGCACCCCTCCTCCAGGGCGGGGTTCACTGGCAGAGCCGTCGTTCCCGGCCCAGCCACCCCACCCCGCCGCCTCTCCCGGCCTCAGCCCCACCCTCGCTCAAGCTGGGACTCGGGCTGCTGGGGCCGGGGGACCCATGCTGTCCCGGCCTCTCTCCCAGGAAGGGGAGGCTGGGACAAACGGTGCTACTAGAAACTGCCCTTTACTGAGCCCTCAGCGTGTGCCCGCTCTGGCTCGTTGGCCACCGTAACAACCCCAAAATGCATCTCTCTTTCTGAAAGCGGTCAGGGGCCAGATCGACTGTGAGAGGGCAGCTCTGTCGGTCACTAGTTAGTGCGGGTTGGGGTCTCCGGAAGCTGACTCTAAGAAGTCTGGGGTATAAGACGTCTATTGTGGATCAACACCGGTGCAAGGAAGGGAGAGGAAGCAAGACCGAGCAGCAGGGAGAAGCTCTGTGCGGCCCAGGGTCACAAAGCCTTGGCCAAGGGCGGGGAGCGCTGTGCCCCCGGCCTTGCCCGGACGCTGGGTGCAGGCGGCCCAGGACCGCCAGGGCCCCAAGCGAGGCCAACCAGCGCCCCCCGCAGTGCACCTCTGCGTTTGCCACACCAGTGGTGACATCTGGTGCCAGCCACCGAAGCCCAAGTGCCTCCGTTTCCTCGTCTGTAAACATGGGGTGATAATAATACTGGGCTTGCCTCGTGGCACCAACGCGAGAATTATACGAGTTAACGTGTGTAAAGCTTTTAGGGTGGGGTCCGGCACGTAGTAGGCACTCTGTCGGTGTGAACAGCCAGCGTCTCCGTTTCACAGCCGAGGACGAGACAAATGGTCTCCCAGCCCGTACTTGAAGCCGGGTCTGTCGGACCCCAAAGCCCTTGCCCTGAGCACCTTTTGGGCCTGAGGACAGGACTGAGCCCCTCCCACTGGGAGGGGGGAGATGGGGAGGAGGCAGGGACACACCCCCACCCTGCTCCCAGCTCTTTCCTGCCCTGCCCAAGTCTGAGGGGCTTTGACCCATTTTATAAACAAGGAAACTGAAAGCCAGAAAAACTGAGCCACCCGTTCGACGTCACTAGCTAGTGAGAGGCCGAGTGGGGAGCAGCGCCCAGAGCGTGTGGCTCCCAAGGCGCCAGCCTGCTTTTCCAGAACCTGGGGGGCCTCCTGTCACCCTGGATGCGTGCTCAGTGTTGCGCAATTAGCAGGTCATGCTTGCATCGGCCCCCTCGCCCTCCTCCAGCCCCTCGCTCACCCGCAGTGGGTAAACCTGGGCCCTGGATGCTGTCCGCCGGCCCCGAGGCTCTTTGTGGCCCCACCGGTGGATCCTGGGCCCTGGAAACCTGACGGTGATAACACTGGCCTGCCGACAACGATCACGATGGTGATGGGTTTTTGCACACTCACTCCAGCCTAGGCAATATCTCACTTATGTCTTGCAACAACCGGTAAAATAGTATCACTATTCCCAGTTGTCATACGACAGAGGTCAGGGTGGGCCGGTCCAACACCCAGCCCCATGTCCTTACCCGTGTCCCTCCGTGAGGCTCACCCGCCGAACATTCTTCTCCCCACATTTCCGTTCACAGGACGGCTCCCCACACGCGTGTGCGCACGTGCACGCCCAGCCTCCTCCTCGTCCTCACAGCTCACACGCAGACACAGGCACGGCGCTGTCACGCTCCCCAGACTGCCTACGTCTCTGTCCGCATTCACACACCCTGCCAGCCTCACGGCCCCTGAACACTGACCCCCACAGACAGACGGCACCCCATCACAGAAATGGGGGCTGACCGTGCGGTCGTGTCTCCACGGGCCAGGCCAAGAAGCCTTACGGGCCCGCAGCCCATTTCAGACTCTCGGCCCTTCACCCGGGGAGGATGGGTCCCCCTCAGTTTGGACTGCAGAGTTGCAGTCCCCGGTCTCTGCCAGGAGGCCTGGGTCCCCCTCAGTTTCCCGAGCTCAGCCCCCTTTCCGGATGGACAGACCCCCGAGCTCAGCCCTTGTCTCTCTGCCCCCTCAGTGGTGCTGATCGGTGAGTCAGGCGTGGGGAAGACCAATCTGCTGTCCCGATTCACACGGAATGAGTTCAGCCACGACAGCCGCACCACCATCGGGGTTGAGTTCTCCACCCGCACGGTCATGCTGGGCACCGCTGCCATTAAGGCTCAGATCTGGGACACGGCCGGCCTGGAGCGGTACCGGGCCATCACCTCCGCGTGAGCCTGGGGGCTGGGGTGGGGTGGGGGGGCGCTGGGGAAGTCAGGGAGGGCCTGTGGAGCAGAGGCCACGGGCCCCGTGCGCACCGGGGGGATCCCGGGACGCCGTGGCCCCGGCGAGACACGGGTGGATGCCGTGAGCCACGCAGCCGGGGGCAGGACGCAGTGACCCCGGCTGCTAGTGGCAGGGGAAGCAGCCGCCCCTGAGCTCTTCCTGACTCCCTTCTGCTTCACACTCAGCAACCGCTGCCGTTTCATCACAGACCCGAAGGGCTGGACCCTTCAGCTGCATTTTACAAACACTCGGGATACGGAGGACCTTCCGCCTCCGGACGCCCCTGCAGGACATTTGCCAGTGTCCGGCTGGACGTGAGGGGGGTGGTCTGTGGGTGTGACAGAGGACGGCACCTGCCAAGAGGCAGGAAGCAGGAGTCCAGGGCTTCGGTCACACGCACGCTCGCCACTCCTGGGCTGGTCCCCTGGCCTCTCCTGAGCCTCGGTTGACACATGAGTAAAACGGAAGAATCAGGTATCACAGGCTGAAAAAGCCCCATCTCACCCCAGGAGTGGGGCTGGCTGCCTGCAGGGGTGCCTCAGATGGTCACCTCAGGGACTGCTGCAGGGGGTGGGCTTGTAGCCGGTCCTAGAAAGGTGGCCGCGAGCGAGAAGAGGACGGTGCGGGTGCAGGAGCCATGTGAGGAACGTGCCCACCGAAAGGGGCATCCAGGAGGCCGAGTGGGGCGCAGGTGCTCTTTGGTGGCCATCCAGGGCTAACATCAGAACGAAGGACCCCAGGGGCGCCTGGGTGGCTCAGGTCATGATCTCACAATTTGTAAGTTCGAGCTTACGCGGGGCTCCGTCCTGATCGTGCCGAGCCTTCTTGGGATTCTCGGTCTCCCTCTCTCTCCCTGCCCCTCCCCCCCCAAATAGATAAATAAACTTTTAAAAAAGAACAGAGGACCCAAGGAAACAGTGGGCTAGAAAAAGCGGGAGGAAGGAAGGAAGGTTGCAATACTGGTGACCCGGAGGGCTCTTGGCATCAGACACAGGACCCTGGAGTTGCCCTGTCTAGGTTTGGGTCCCTGGACCTCAGCTTTCATATGACCCCACCTCTGGTCTCGTCTCTGACCTTTCGGCTTGAGGGCTGTGCTCTGACCTTGCCTCTGTCGCTCCTGCCGCCCCCCACGCAGGTACTATCGAGGTGCGGTGGGGGCCCTACTGGTGTTTGACCTGACCAAGCACCAGACCTATGCCGTGGTGGAGCGCTGGCTGAAGGAGCTCTATGACCACGCCGAGGCCACCATCGTCGTCATGCTCGTGGGCAACAAGAGTGACCTCAGCCAGGCCCGGGAGGTGCCCACTGAAGAGGCCCGAATGTTCGCCGGTGAGAGCCCTCCACCACCCAGTCCGGCCCCCCCAGCCTGGCCCGTGCCATCCAGCTCCTGCCTCCCGGCCCCTGCTCCCACCCTAGGGCCCCAGCCTGGACTTCCTCCGTGGGTTCCCCTACCTCCATCACCTCTCTCCCAGTCTCTCAGCACTCCCCTTCTCTGGACCCTGCGTCCCTCATTATGCTTCACCGCTTGCCCCAACGTTGTCTTTATTTACTTATTTATTTATTTATTTTTTGAGAGAGAGACAGACAGGACACAAGTGGGGGAGGGGCAGAGAGAGCGAGGGAGACACAGAATCTGAAGCAGGCTCCAGGCTCCGAGCCGTCAGCACAGAGCCTGACTCTGGGCTCAGACTCACGAACCATGAGTTGGATGCTTAACCAACTGAGCTCCCCATGAGCCCGCCCCCGCCCCCAAGATTGTCTTTATGGGCAATAATTTTGTCATTGGTGTTAAAGGCCAGGCCACTCAGGGATCCACAGTGTGTGGCAGGTGAGATCTCCATGGCCATCTCCAGTCACGCCCTCCCCAGGAGTCTTATGGGGTCAGAGGCAGCAGGACGCAGCAGTTAAGGGTGCAGGCTCTGGCGTCCCATGGCCCAGCCTCACTAGATAGGGGACAGTGAGCAAGTCCTTTGTTGACGCTCTCGGTGTTTCTGGTCTTCCGTCCTCTTCTGTAAAAAAGGGATGATATTCAAACCCACCTCACAGGTTGTTTTAAGTGTTAAATGAGCAACACGTGCCAAGGGTTTAGCACGTTGCGAATGTACATAGTAAACATTAAGTAAATATTATTATTATTGTGTTTCTTTTCCTGCCAGAAAACAATGGACTGCTATTCCTGGAGACCTCAGCCCTGGACTCCACCAATGTTGAGCTGGCATTTGAGACTGTCCTCAAAGGTTAGAGCCCCTGCCTGCATTTGGCAACGCCCCCCCCCCCCCCCCAATCCCGTCCCTGAGGCTCCTGTGGGCACGAGTGGGAATGCAGACACCCAGCCCTTGCCCACCCCAGATGACCCCTCAGCCCCTCTGGGGGCCCCCCAGCCTCCTCAGAGCCTCCCTAGTGCCCTCTCCTCTCCAAGCCTGAGGCTTGGGGAAGGAACCAGAACGCTACACTTCACAGGGAGCTAAGCATTAGCCCTTCACCCAGGTAAGTAGAAGGGACCCAGCTGCCCAAACTCCATTTCCTTCCAGCAAAACCTCCTTGTATGGCCACACCCAGTGCTCAGTAAGGCCAGTGCGGAGTGTGTGTGTGTGTGTGTGTGTGTGTGTGTGTGTGTGTGTGTGTGTAGCATGGGTTCTCAGTCTTCTGACCCGATCACTGCCCTCTGCCCCCTCAGAGATCTTCGCAAAAGTGTCCAAGCAGAGGCAGAACAGCGCCCGGACCAACGCCATCACCCTGGGCGGTGCCCAGGCTGGGCAGGAGCCGGGCCCTGGTGAGAAGAGGGCCTGCTGCATTAGCCTCTGACCTGGGCTCACACCAACCCTGCCCCCAAGGCTTACCCCACTGCCACCCGGCTCCGGGACCTGCCCCTGCCCCGTGGTGGTTCCAGATGTCAGAGCGGATGCTTCCCTGCTCCCAGCCCCACAGACCACAGGGCCCTGAGGTCAGCACGGTCCCCCCACCTGCCATGTCTCCATTGCCTGCTCCCCCGCCACACACACTCAGTCTTCCAATAAAGCTGTGTTTTGTACCAACGTCTGGCCATCCTGCTGCTCCCATCCCTGCCTCCCCTTCACCTCTGTCCCTTCTGGGCTTCCCTCCCCCTCCTTCCCCTCCCCACCACACCCACTGCCCCCCCCCCCCCCCCCAGCCCAGGGGCCAGCTGCCTCTAGAGTCCTGTGGTCTGGGGACAGTGCCAAGGGGGCGGGAGGTGCCCAGCCTTCCCTGTGCCAACCCCCAGGGCAGGTGGGGGAGGGAGGACAGCAGGGCCAAGATGGGGTATCTGGAAGGAGAGACAAAGGAAATCACCGGCAGGTACCATCTGGTGCCCAGGGCCCTGATGCCAAGAACTGAGGTCGCTCCAATGCCAGGGGTGAGGGGAGGAGGCAGGGGAGGGGTTGGAGGGAAGGGAGAGGCAGGGCCAGCCTGCGTGTGCTGGGCAAGATTGAAGCCTGGGAGGTGGAAGGTCCAAGGCTCACATCCAGGTTGCCGCCTGACCGCCCCCCCAGACCTGCAGAGGAAAGGGGGTGTCCAACCTGGCAGGGTGGGAGGGGGAGTCCAAGCTGTCCAAGCAGGGTCTCTGTCACCCAGCCTCACCTTCCCGTTCTACAGGACAGGGTGCACGCACCCCCCCCTACCCCCCCCCCCCCCAGGAGGGGATTGAGCACCTGGAGACTCAAGCAGGGAGCTGTGGACAGCAGTGGGAGCTGTCCCTCCCCTGCACTGCACGGGGGGGGGGGGGGGAGGGCACCCAGTCACCCCTGAGAAAACCCTCTCACCCAGCCCACAGTGGGTCAGACTCTGATGCAGAGAAAGAGGCCAGAGCCTTAATTAATAATACTTTTAATAAAATTAAGTTCTTAATAGCACATTTAATACATTAACCCTCCCCCTTCTTGGTTTCTCTGCATTTTGTGCAACATTACTTTGACTTGATTATTCATGGGTCCGTTTCATTTCCCGCCTTTATTTTGCTTTTGAAATCTTTTTCCTCGGTGGGTTTGTATGTGTCTTCGCTAGATGCCTCAAATTAAGTCTGACCACAATCCTACGCTACTTTCTACAGTGGAGAGACCGTCCCCCTGCCCCAGGGCCGTCTCCCCCCCCACCCTACCCCACCCGCACCCTCCAGTGGGAAGGGGAAGCCCTCCCCACCCCAGACTACCTTCCCGAACTAGCGGGGTTTCTAGGACAAAAAGAGCAGGGGGGGGATCTCCCTAGGTGGGGTGAGAAGAGTAAATTGGGGAGAGGGAGATGTGATGGGGGGGGCCTAGGGCCAGGGAGGGGCATGACGGAGTCACTGATGTCAAGGAGCAGCCTCCACGTGCCCAAAGCAGAGCTGAGGGGCCCCCGCCCCCCCTCGGACAGGAGGGCCCACCCTGAGCTGGGGCCGCTAGAAGGCAAGTGCTAAGAAAGATTCGCGGATTTCTTACATGCAAAAGCCAAGCTCCCCAGTCTTCTGTGGGGAGGGTGCTGTCCCCCAGGCCAGGGCTCGGCGGGTGGCCTCTACCTGACCGCTCACAGCTGGGGGTGGGCTGAAACACAGGGGTAGGGGCAGGGTCCCCCGAAGTCCCTGCTGCCCTCCCCCTGCCTTCATACCCCTGGGAGCCCTGTTCTCCCAGGCCTTCAAGGACAGCATCTCCCCTGTACCCCAGGGGTGGGAAGTCCTTCTTGGAGTCTAACTTCTTTGAGACAATACAGCAAACCTGTGGAGAAAAGGGGCACAGTGCAGCTGTAAAGAACCATTACCGAGATTGTGACCTCCACCACCGCCTCGGAGGCCAAAAGCTACGTGGAATATTGGATAGGAATGAGGACGGGGGTGCCGACCCCCTCAGTCCTCTCGGAGCTCTACGACTGTGGGAAGCGTGTGCGATCTGTTTCTAGAATGACCTACCAGGCTCTTGAATCAATCCGTAGCGGGGTGGATGGAGGCTACTCTTCAAGAAGGACTTCCTTGGGCCTGGGAGAAGCAGGCTCCACCCTCCCTGAGACCCCGAGAGGACACCCCACTTTGGAGTAAGGACTGCTCTGCAGAGACCAGGGATGCGCCTGATGGCGGGCCCCCAGGTGCAAGGGCACAGAGCAGGAGAAATGTGCTCACCTTCTCTGCCGCCCCGCCCAGCTCCCACGCGGTTGAAATGATCAATGCCATCTTTCAAAGACCCTGGGGACCGAGCCCCTCATCTATTTGTCCTACAATTTAAAAATCCAAGGATTCTCAGAATCAACCCCAGCAGACTGGAAGCTCCCCACCTGAACTAGCAACCTGCTCGCACCCGGATACCTGGACATGGGCGAGTTCTCACATGCAGGGTGGAATTGACCGCTTCCCTCACCTACTTTCCTTTTTCGTTACAACTTTTATACATTCTACTGGACCCAGGGGCCCTCAATGCTACTAAACTTTAAGCTATCTGAATATTGTCTACTAAGTAACTAGTAATTCTTTCTTTTTCTCTAGGATTATATGAAATAAATTTGAATTATTATTATTAATAATTATTATTTTGTAGTATTCTTTTCTTTTAAACCCCTCGGTTTCTTTCTTTTTCTTCTCTCTCTCTCTCTCTCTCATTTTTGGTTAAACAAAACAAAACAAAACTATTTCTCTTAAATCTTGTACCTCTCTGAGGGTTCCCGCAGGCCTGCAAGGCCTCAGCTCTGGACTTCCCCCTCCTCACTCGCCCCTGGGACAGGGCAGGGGAGGGGGGGGGGGCAGCCCAGGATCCTCAGCCCTAGTGCGCCTTCCTTTCTTGTTAATCCCTTTCTTTGTTTGGCTCTGCCGGCTCCCCCCGAGGGGGAGGGGAGCGGGGAGGGGGCCCATGGAGTGAAATCCAATCTACTTGTGGGGCCCCAGAAGGACCAGGTTCCCCCAGCCCCTGTCTCCGCCACACATCCCAGGATGCTCCCCACGAAAAGCAAATGACATTCCTCCCCAAAAAAAAGTGGGGGAAAAAAGGAACGTAAACCCGAACATATATTAAAAACACTTTTTTTTTTTAAGATTTAACTCTGAATACAAATGTATTTTTTTTCTTCTTCTCTCCCTACATATATTCTAAACCTTCTAAAGTTTTTTATTTTTTTTAAGGATCACTTTATCATAAAATAAAATATCCTTTTCATATAATAAATTACCTAATAAAAAGTCTTTTTTTTTTTCATATTAGCCCAGGTTCTTTGCTACATTTATACGGTAATAAACGCCTTTATTAAAATAGAATATTAAATTATAAAGAACTGCTTTTTTTTTTTTTTTTTTTTTTTTTGCTATTTTTGTTTTCTCTCCTTTGCGTTGGTCGCCTATCTCGCTCCCTCTCACGCTTTCTCTCCTCTGTTTTGTCTCTCACTATGTGTTTTTGCGTTGGTTTCTAGGTTTGGCTCAATTAGTAAGGGTGGGATTGAATTTTCCGAGCCCCCTAGAGTAACAGTCTTCTGCCTTTGTGGGTAAGAGGTGGAGAGGGGGAGGGGGATCGACAGACAGACATCCCTTCTTCCCACCCCCCTCCCCACCCCCCCTCGGCGACCGGGGGTGCCCATTTGGTTTGGTTTCTATTGTACAGACATCTCAGGATGGCTCACGTTGGCGGGAAGGAGGGAAGTTGTCAGCGGCCAGGCCAGTTTTCCTGACTGTGACCTCCTTCCTCTCCCCTCCCTGGCTGGTGGTCTGGAGGGGTAGGCCGAGGAGAGGTGAGTTAATTCACAACAGGAGGAAGGAGAGGAGGAAATCCCCCCTGTACCTCCATCCCTGCACTCCCTCTCCATCAGATAGAATGGGGTTCCTGAGCTAAGTGCTCAGAGATCATTTGGAAGAGTCCCACCCCACTATATACAAGAATCTCCTGGGACTCCCATCCCCCACCCTCTCCTGGCCCGGCCAGCGGAACCAGGAGGGTGGCAGGCTGGTGGCAGCCCCAAGTGAGCCTCAGGGAAGCAGTGGAGGGGGGATGCAAGGCCTGTTAGCAATATGGGGCCCTGCGGCACCACAATCCCGACCGGCCTGGGACTGAGCTCTCTCTGAAGACCCGGCCTCTCTCCTCAGCCACAATGGGTGGGACAGAGACTTCATGATTTGCCCGCTGATAGGGGTTCGGGTAAGGCCCAGAGAGGGGCACAGGGGTGGGAGCTGCAGGGGGAGGGGGGGCCCTTCCATCCACCAGCCTCAGGCTCCTTCCTGTCCCCTTGAACAGCAGACACACACACGACCCTGGCTCTCCACGACTGCCGGCTGCTAGAAAATCCAGCCCGAGAACTGCTCCCCAAATGCAATGCCCAAAGACGGTAGAGGCGGAGGTTCGACCCTTGATGTACCCCAGTATTCGTTCCCTCCTCAAATTGTCACTGAGAATGGGGATACATTCCATCAAGAATTAGAGGTGTTTCTTTGGAGTGGGGAGGGCCTCCGAATGCCAGAAGAGGAATTAAATGGGGGGGGGGGGGTCCATCCAAATGCTCTTCTCCCCTATTTCTCCCCAGGGGAGATGGTGAACCCAAAGCTGGACTAGAAGGGGCAGGAGGGAGGGGGAGAAGGGAAGAGAGGGGAGGAGGACAGGGCTGGGAAGGGCAGCCATCAAGGGGAAGCAAAGAGGAGAGCCGGTGGAAACAGTAAAGGGAAGGGAGAGCCCAATGGAGGGAAGATGGGGGCGGGGAGCCGGAGGGGCAGAGAGGAGCTCTCTCTCCAGACCCCTGCACCCAGCTCTGTCGGGGAGATGAGCTCTGAGCCCTTTCTAGATTGACATGCTTCCCCCCACCCCCCGCCCGGAATATCTGTGCAGACTTCTGAAAGGGCCCCAACCCCCTTGTACCTCGGAAACCCAGGAACAGATTCCCAAACAGGATATGGCAGTGGGAGGGTCTAGAGGGTCATGTTGGGAGGTCAAAGGTCAGGGCCCAGAGAGGCTTGAGGATTGGAAAGAGCACCTCTAGATACAGATGGAACCTGTCCCCCTCCCTTTCCCCATCCCCTCCGCAGAGGGAGGGGCAGTGTGATGCAGATGGGGAGGTGGACAGAGGGGGTCAGGGTGCCTTAACGGTCACCTCTGGCAAAACAAAAGTTTCTCTTAGCTGCTTCCAGATTGAAGGGTGTGTTGAGGTATCAGAGTTGTAACTCTAGTAAAATCTCCTGCCTGGCCCCCTCCCCACCATTCCAGGACTGGGGTGACCAGAGGCTCTGAAAGTGGCCTACCCCTCCTCAGCCACCATCGCCTCCCCTCCCCCTCCCCACGGAGCGAGTATCTCTAAGCACCTTGCCCCTCAGACCACTGATTTCCAAAAGGCCCCGGTGGAAAACAGATCCAGGGCGGGCCCCTGGGGAGGGACCGCAGGAGGCCTGGGGCAGGGGGCTTAGGAGAATATTCGGATGGCTTGCGTGGCCGTGATGTGGCAGACGGGACACTCCGGGTCCGTCCTCTCGCAGATGCGTACTGCACACTCCATGCAGAACAGGTTGTGTCCGCAGGGCACGAGGGCGGCAGTCACCTCGCTCTCGAAGCACACCATGCAGTCCCGCCCGCCGCCGGGGCTCCGCAGGCCGCCCCCCAGTTTGGAGAAGCCCTGCAGCGGCTCTCCCCGGCGGGGCGTCTGGGCAGTCCGGCCAGCTCGGGGCCCCGCGGAGGAGGCGGCGGGCGAGCGGTGCGCCCCCGGCGGCGCGGCGCGGGCCTTGGCGGACGACGACGACGACGAGGAGGCGGAGGAGAAGAGCACCGAGGTGGGCGTGGCGTTCTCCTGGCCCGCCCAGAGCGGGGGGCTGGTCTCGGCCACGCCGTAGTACAACGTCCCTGCTTGCCCACGCCGTAGCCCGGGACAGGTAGCCGCCGTAGCCGAAGTCCCCGCCCTGCTCGCCCAGGCGCGGGGCCTCGAAGCCGGAGTCCACCGCGCACATCGCCGATGCAGCCCAGGCTGTTCTGGCGGAAGGTGGAGAGCGGCTTGCAGCCGGGCGGGTGCACCCGCCAGGCCTCGGAGTAGCGGCTGTCCAGGCCGGCGTCGGGGCTCCCCGCCAGGAAAGTCGTTCTCGTTGTTGTACTCGAGGATCTTGCCCGTGCGCACCGCGATGTGCGTCTCGATCTCCTCGCGCGCCGCGCTCCACGTTCCCCCGGGGCGCCCGTGATCTCGAACACACCGGGTCGAGGTCGCGGCTCGGCGTGATGATGTACGTGTTGGTCTGCTGCTGGATGCGCTTGATGGTTGCCCCCCTTGGGGCCCACCACCAGCCCCACCACGCGGTAGGGCACCCGCACGCGAATGGTCACCTGGCCCGGCAGGGCCGGCGCCACGCCGAAGGCGGCGCCCGACTTGTTGCGGGAGGCGCGGATCATGGAGAAGTGCTCGGGCCGCCGAGATGATTTCCCGTCGGGCTGTGGCCACGTCCTCACCCGCCGCCTCGGTCACCATGAACACGGGCTCTTCGCCGCGCACCGGGGTCTTGATGTACGTGTTGGTCTTGGCCCTCAGAGCCTTAATCTTGCAGCCTGGGATGGGGGGTGGGGGGGGAGGGGAGAGAGAAGGAAACTCACAGGGCAAGAAGGTCTGCGCTGGGGCCAGTCGGCTCCTGATCTTTACTCAGACCCAGGCCCCCAGGTGCGAATGCCCCCTGCCTTCCACCGTCCCCCGTCTCGGGTCTCCCCAACGCCTCTATCAACCACAGATTTCAAAACGTACCAACTTCCGCTCGGATTCCAGCCAGGACCCTCCAAATTCAATCACTTCTTGAAACCGGGAGATAATCACGGACCCTCCGGGACAAGCTGCTAACCTCAAATCTGCTAACTCCGCCCAACCACGTACTGTTCCCTCACGTCTCCACTGATTCCTGACTGCTCACAAACTTCCAGGTCACTTAATCACACCGCCGCCCCCCCCCCCCCCCAAGGCTGGCACTGACCTTGTAGGGCCCCGAAGTGCTCAGTAACCCCACAATCTCCTGACTTGACCTCCATTCATTAAACGTGTCCTCCAGTCTACTCAGGGACCACTGACACCCATTTGCTCTGTGATCTATGATCACCCCCCCCCACCCCCGACCTTGCCTTCCACCCATTAGTGCGTCTCACAGGGTCCCAAATTCATAGCACGTCTGCAGCAACCAGTGGAGTGTGGGAGACTGGGAAGGGTCTGAGAATCAGTTTCAAGAGGGAAAGAAGTATGAAGATAAAAATAATGACGTGTGAGGGACAGCACCCGAGCCCGTGGACACTCCAGCCACACTGTCCCCTGGGGGCAGGAGCGCTGAGATGGCTGGGCGCTGAGGAGGTGACAGACAAAGGTATTCTGCACCCACACTGACGCTCTGAAGTAGAGGGGGTTAAAGCTGGGAGATTGGGGGGGGAGAGGCAGGAAGAGAGAAGAGGAGAGCCGAGACAAAGAGAGACAAAGACAGCGAAGGGGAAGAGAAGGGTCCAGGAGGCTGGCGTGGACACAGCATCTCTGAAGGCCGCAGCCCCCTGATGGCTGACAGGCCAAGCCTGTCTCCTCTTTCCCAAGTTCTGTCTCTCTGCCCCCTGGCTTCACACGCAGCCGGGCTCACGTGCTTTCTCGAAGCACACATGCCACACGCGTGTGAGTCTGCACACGCATGGACCTAAGAGCCGTGATGCACCGTGTGCCTTTATCTAAACACGACTCGTGTGCAAACGCAGTGCACACTCACATTCACACACGGACTGCTTGTGTCTGAACCTCTCGCACACCCTGCTCTCCCATCTCCATCACCCGCAGCCCTCAAACAGCACATTCCTCTGCACGCCCACAACTTTTGCCCCCCGCGCACAGTGGAGACACGTTCCCACCGCTCTGCAGGTACACGCTGTGCTCTTTCTTCTAGCCCCCCACCGCGTGACCTATTCCCCCCAAAACCCATGCAGCGGTCCTAGCTCTCCCATTGGGCCCCAGCCCTCCAGCCACGGGCCCTGAGGGCAGCTGGGGCGGGGGGCTTCTCTCCTTCCTTCTCTCCAGGTGGCTTCTCCTCCAGCCCCACCAGATTGGGCAGGGGGGAGGATGGGGTGCGTTGAGGGCAGTGCTCCTCACCTTCAAGAGACCTCAGGAAGGAGAACAGGCTCCTCCCTTCTTGTCTTCAGGCCTCTTGGCAGTTGAGAAGTCCTACCTGTTGTCAAGCCCACATCCTTGCTGCTCTAATATCGGTAAATGCTGGTCCTCCTTTCTGTGAGGCCTGAGGTGCGAGGAGCAGTGACTCCCTCTCCTACAACTTCCGCTCACATGGCGTCTGCTGGGCACCCGGGGGCTCTAAGTTCTAGGTCCATTAGCTGAAGCAAGAGCGGGGTATCTTTGGGGGTGGGGGGTGGGGGGGTGGGGCAGACAGGCCAGGGCAGGAGAGTAAGAAGAAAAGCTGGGGTCCCGGAGGTGCGGAGCTGGTGGACGGGATCCTGGGTTTTTGGAAACACCGAAGAAGCCATCTCTGGAAGGGAAGACCACGGGGCTTCACCTTTCTAGAGGTCAAAAAGAGGAGTCCTGGCGCTGCGGCCCAGGGAGGGGGGCTAGACAAGAGCGAGGACTTCCACGTGCTTCAGGGGTGAGGGGGGCTTCTCCTCCCCGAATAGGAGAGATCCCCCTACTTTTCTGAGAGACAGATCCATCCGTCTGCTGCAGAGGCAGATGACTCCATGAAATCCTGGGCCCCTCCCAAGACCACCCCCGCATCCAGGGAGAGCTATCAGTGTCCCCACCCAATTCCAGGGCTCGGGGTCCCTAGTTTCTGGCAACAAGAGGAAATCCAACTTTTTGAACCAGGAATCTCGAGATGGAGCGCCCCAGGGGGGGTGAGGGGCTGTGCAGGGGAGTGGCATCTTCCTCCTCCATTCTGGATCGCCCTGCAAAATGCCCCCAACCCCCAAGCAGTTCGGGTGGATGAGGTGGGGTGTACGGTAGGCACCCCCCCCCCAGCTGGTCTCCCCCTCCTCCCCTGCCCGCAGCCGGCCTCCTCCCTCACTCCCAGCCGGAAAGCAGCTCCTCTATTGTTCCCCACTGTGGGACAGCTCCTCCCCTGCTCCTCCCCCACCCTACCTCCCAGCCCAGCCCCCTTGCAATTTCCAAATCCAGCCCCCCCCCCACTCCCCTTTGGGAAACCGGGAGAGGGAAGGGTCCCCAAGATCCCGTCTGCTCAGTCTGGACCCTCACCAACACTCCCCACCCCCCCACCCGGCCCAGGGATGCTGGAGCTGAGGAGGGTGTGGTATCAGACACACCACACTGGATTAATTCTACACCCCCCACCCCAACAAACACACCCAGGCGCACGCCCTCCAGCCGAACCTCCCGCCGAAGGTTTCTCACCACCCCCCCCTGCAGCCCCCTCCTGCCCTGTCCTACTCTCACACTACCAGAGACCCCTCTCCAGGCCTCTGGCCCCTGGCCGTGGCCAGCCCAGAACAAAAGCCTGAGAGGGATGAGGACAGGTCCACGCCAGGACGTGGCACTTCGTCGGAGGCGCCCCTTCCAAAACCCCACAGATCCTTCAACTCTGGTGTGTGGGTGACCACAGGACTCCCTCTCCCCAGCAGCCCCCCCTCCCCACTTCTCCCCTGGGCTGGGACCCTCCCATGAGCCACACCCCCTTCCATTCCTGCACTCAGCCCAACAAAGAGACAGATACTCAGTCTGGCTTCCCGGGCCAGGTCTCCCCCAAAGTCTGTAACTCCAGCTGTAGGGGGTCCCAGGGGTGCCCCCTCCCCAGCCCACGAGCAGATTCCCGGAGCAGGGGCTCTGAGCAACTCTTTGCGCATTCCTCCAGTTTTTCTGGCTAGGAGTGGACATCCCCTCCGGACAGCCTCCCAGGATTGGGAGACCGATCCCCCTCCCTTTTCCTCTCTCTGTGAGAGGCAATTTCTTTGTCTAAAGGCAGAGCCCTGGGGAAGGAAGGAGCCGAAGAACAGTCCCGACTGGGGGTGGCAGGGAACTTTGTGGCACTTGGAAATCGGGGTAGGGGGCGGGTCCCCCTTTGTGGGGAAGGGACAGAGCCAGAGCGGGCAAGGAGAGAGGAAATGAACTTTCCGTGCCGGGATGGGGTGCCCCCCCACTCCAGTCCGTCTCCGCGGTCCCGGCGCCCGCTTACCTTGCCTGCCCACGATCTCGGCCACGTGCTCGGAGGTGGGCACGGGGACACACTCGGTGGTGTTGCTGCTGCCCTTCAGGCGCAGCTCGGCCTCTTTGTAGAGAGCGCAGAGCTTGGCGTCGCTGGCCCCTTTGGGGGCGGTGGGGGGCTGGGGCGTCTGCGCCGCGGGGGCCGCCGGCGGGGCGGCCGGGGGCGCCGCGGGCGGCGGCGGCGGGGCCGGCTGCGGGGGGGCGGCCGGCTGCGCGGGGGGCGCCGCCCCCCCCACCTCCCCCGTCCTCGCCCGCCGTGGGGGCGGGGGGCTCCCCCAAACCCAGGAGGCAGAGTTGATCGAGAGCCAGCTGAAGGGCGCGCTCGTCTTCCAGCAGCCCTCGGTCCTTAGCGCTTCCCCCGAAACATCCTAGTTCTCCAAAGCCCCCAATTTCTTTCCATTATTCCAGATACCACTAGACTAGGCATGGCGAAACAAAAGCTGGGGGAGAGAGGGAGAGAGGTGGTGGAAGGGAAAAGAGGAGAGAGGAGGGGAGGGGAGAGGAGGGGGGCGTGTGGGGAGGGGGGGAACAAAGAACTGGGGAGGGGGGAAGAAAGCGAGATAGAAAGATAGACCCTCCCCCTAAGCCCCCCTCCCCAAAACACCCTGTAACCCGACTCCCCTCGCCCCAGCCCCCGGGGTGGGGGTGGGGGGAAAAGAGAAGCAAAACCGAGGAAGCCGCTCTTCGTCTCCGCTCCGGGGGTGACGGGGGGCGGGGGGGCTGCGGGATCTCTGCCCCCACCCCTCCCGCCTCCGACCCGGGCGGCTCTAGACCCCGCCGTCCAGACGCCCCCCTTAGGCTCCCCGCACCGAGCCCCGTCCGGGAGCGGCGCCCAGTGGCCCCCAGTCGAGCCCAGCCCCTTCCAGCGCTCAAACTCTTTTGTTTTAAATGAACTGGATGGAGCAGCATGGAACTGCGGGGGGGCGCGGGGGCGCCCGGGGCATGCCGGGAGTTGTAGTTTCCCGCCCTCGGGGGCGCGGGCTCGGGCTCCTCGCCCCGCGGAGGATGGGGACGTGCCTCCGGTCTCCAGCCCGGCTCCGGGGCGCAGCGGGTGGGGGCTGGGGGTGGTGGAAGTCGAGGTTCCCGGTTTCCCCGAGGGAGGGGCGGGCGCGGGGGACGGAACCGGAGCGGGTCGGAAAAGGCTGACGGAGCGCCCCCTCCCCAGACGGGCTCGCCACCCGCCCCCGCCTCGTCCGGGCCGGCCGGGGGGGGGGGGTGTCCCCCTTTCTTATGGTAATGAGGGGGCGAGGGGGCGGGAGCGGCCCGCCGGGTCGCCGCGGCCCCCTCCCTGGCCGCGCCCCCTCCCCGCGCGCTGCCTCGGCGCCCCTCCCTCCCGCGGAGTCGTCCCGGCTGCGGGCCGCGGGGACAGCCTCTCCGCAGAGCAGACAAAGCCCGCAGCGCGATGCGGGCGCCGCCGGGCCGTGCGCGCCGAGGAGGCCGGGATGGGCCGGAGGGCGGGACCCCCTGGCCAAAGCCGGGGTCCGCTCACCGCCCCCACCCCCCGCCCCGCCGAGCGGCCAGCCACCACACCCCCCCCCCCCCGTGCCCTCCCGTCCCCCCCCCCCCCCCCCAGGCTCGGAGATCTGAGCGGCGGCGACTGGGAGGTGAGTTAGTTCTGGTCCTTCCGAGCGGCGGCGGGGCGCGGGGCGGGAGAGGGGGGCGGAGGGCAGCGAGCGGGGAGGCAGGCGAAGGCTTGGACGCGAGATGTGACTTAACAGTTTCGGGGGAGAGCCCCGGGCTTCGGGCGCGACCCAAGGAGGGAGGAGAGACGGGGTGCGCTCGGGACCCGAACTTCCTTCGGGCCCGGGCCCCGCAGACGCCTTGGGGTGATTCTGTTCTCGGGCCTCCACCGTCATTGCACTTGCCCCCACCCCCACCCCACCCCCGAGCCCGTTAATTCGGCTCCTTGCACCCTGGACGTTCGGTGGAAGTAAAAATAAGTTTTTAAGGCGTGAATTGGACAGCTGGGTACTTGTAGAGGGAGTTGGGGCAAGTCGGGGTGTACTGCGACCTTTTCCCTCCCTACGCCGCCTCTCCAGCATTTCTTTTGTCTCCCTTCTTATGCCTGGGCCCTTCCCAAATGGAGAGAGGGTGCACTGCGGCCCGAGGGCTTGAGGTTGGACTTTCAGAAGAACTTCCCAAAATCGTTTCATGAGAATGGGTGGGGGTGAGCTACAGTGGGAAGGTGTCCTTTTCTGCAGGGCCTTGGAAACCCAAACTCTGAACTGGGTTGTGAGGTAAAGTCCTGCCTGGAGGCGGGGAACAGAGAGATGAGGTGACCTCACAGAGCTGCCACTGTGAGGCCTTGAGGGCCGGGCGGTGAAGCCCAGTTCCCTCTGCTGGTTCTTGGAAAGAGGAGATTTGAACAGCAGGAGGCTGGGGGCTAGAGTGCAGGATCCCAGGAGGGGCAGGGCTCTTGCTCCCGATCAGCAGAAGATCAAAGGGAGGGGAACCATGGCCAGGCACCCCTGGAGGGCCCCAGAGTTGGTGCCCCCCTGCACTGGGGATTTGAGCGAACATTAACAGCAAGCTTTAGGGCTTGAGCGGCAGAGGGAGTGGAGAGGTAGGTAGGCTCTTGTCCCCCTCTCCTTCTGCCCCAGGAACGTGGATTGGGCCACCTGTGCTCCTGGGGGCCCGTGGGCCCTCTCGTGGGGGGAGGCTCCTGCTCTGTGGACCAGGTGACTGTTTTTCACATTAATAGAAATAGCACACACTTGTATAGGACTTATTGTGTGCCAGGCATTTTTGTCACCAGCTGCTCCGAGCCTTCCTGTCCCCACCGAAATGAGATTCCCCCTTGACACCCACCCCTGAATTTGCTCTGCTTCCCCGCTAAGCTAATTAAAGCAGGAGGTTAATGACCAAAGAAGCCCCGGGGATTTGGCCTGGGTGGAAAACAAAGGACAGAAACAAGTGTGTGTGTGCGGGGAGGGGGGCAGCCGCTGACAGGAAGGGTAGAGTAAGGAGTGGGGCAGGGGAGGCGGAGGCCCCTGCTGGACCCACCTCACTGAGCCGACAAAGACAAGTCAGCTTCCCCCTCCCCCCCCCCCCCCCCCCCCCCCCCCCCCCCGCCGCCGCCCTGGGTGTGTTAACGCGCCACGTGTCGCCCTCAGGGTCCCACTGAGACTCCAGACAGAAAACAGAAAACCGAGGCAGGAGAAGCCAACGTGACCGCGTGCCCCCGGAGGGCAGGGTGCGTGCGGTGCGTGGCACTTGGGTCACGCGCAGGAGCGTGTGCCTGCAGATGGTCTGGGGTATGTCCACCCACAGTGGGGACCACCAGACTGCCCAGGTGACAGAGTTTTCATGGGGCGGGGTTTTGCTGAGTCCTTCTCTTGCTCCCAGAGGCTGATGGCCTCCTTTGTTCAGGGGACTCCCCTCTTCCACTGACACTTGTATTGGACAAGCTAGGTTTCTGTCCAGGGCCCTTCTCTTCCTCTTTCCGCCTGCCTGCCAGCTCCAGAATTCAGGCCGAAGGCCTTAACTTAAACAGTTTTGCTTGGAAATAGACGACCGTAGCCGACCCCACCCCCACCCCCTCACTGTCTGCCTATGACCAGAAAGGTGTGTGCATGGCGTATCTCTCCACTCCACTCCAAGGCCTTAAAGGACAGCGCTGTCTTTCCTCTTTGTCATTGTCCCCCTCCCTGGCCCCCCAGTGCCCAGCACGCAGCCCTGCCCAGAGCAGAAGCTCAGGAAGAGGGTGTCCAGTTAGCTGCATATTCGAAGTTTCATGGCGTGAGAGGAAGGAGCAATCCTCTGGAGGCAGACGTGCTTCCTGAGTAGTCGGGTGCCGCCGAGCTTGGTTCCTCGTCTCGGAAATGGACAAACAAGCCCCCAGCACAGTGCCTGACTCAAGATAAGTGTTCGGTCGATGTTAGCGCTCCGGCCCTGTTGTTCTCTCCTCGCAGTGGACTTTGGCTAGATTGCGCTCTTCGTCAGCTAACTGCTTCCTTTTGAGCTCTTAGGATGTGCCAGGCCCTGGAGGAGATCCTGACCCACTGTGAGTCACTCAAAGCCAGTTCTAGATCTGGCCTCGTAGAAAAAAAGATTATCCCAAACAACCAGCAGATAATTCCAAAAATAATTCCTGTCGAGTGCTGGGATGCAAGCAAATTCTGTGTCTGTGGCCGGCACGGGCAGGCTCTAGCCCCGGGCCTGAGGAACAAAGGCCTCCGTGGAGCCGTTGAGTTGGCTGGGTGTGCAGTGCGTGGCTCAGTCCAGCTGTATCTGTGTGCGTCTCCCTGTGTGCACACAGGCCTGGCTACGAAACACGGCAGGACAGCAGAGCGGCCCAGGGTTTGTGTGTGGCGGCTCAGGACAGCAGTGGGGTAGGGTGATCCAGACCGTGCTTGTCTGTGTGTGGAGCTCTGTCCCTTCTCTTCTCTTTTCTCTCTCTCTCTCTTTTTTTTATTTTTATAAGTGTATTTATTTATTTTGAGAGAGAGATAGAGAGTGCCAGTGGGGCTGGGATGGCAGAGAGAGAGGGAGAGAGAGAGAATCCCAAGCAGGCTCTGCACTGTCAGTGTGGAGCCTGCTGTGGAGCTCGAACTCACGAACCATGAGATCGTGACCTGAGCTGAAATCAAGAGTCGGACGCTTAACTAACCGAGCCACCCAGGCACCTCCCTTCTCTTTTCTGGGCAAACGTGGGCACCCTTTGTCACCACCTGTCCAAGTACCAAGGGATGGGGCACATACCTAGCTCTTGTGCACCCCCCCACCCCATGCCCTAGTCCCCGGAGCCCCAGGGAGGCTGCCCCACCAGGTTGGCTGGCCCTCATGGAGGTCCTCTTAGCCATCTCCCCTGTCCTCTCCATCTGTCCTCATCAGAGGAGCCTCCTCTCCTATGTGTTACGGGGTCTCCATTTTCTTTTCCTAACACCCCTCCTCCTGGGAACCTATCTAAACACCGTGTTTCCTGCTGACAGTGCAGCCAGTTTTCCCTCTGTTGCTGGAACAATGAATTAATTTCCCTCAGTGAGAATGTATTAAGTAAAATTCTGTAGGACACACAAAAGAAATACCAGATTTGATCTCTGCTCTCAGCAAGACACAGAAACTAGCCTATGTGACTCAGAGAACATGGTCAAACAGGATTGCATGTGAGGGCAGAACGGTCTTTGGGCCTTGGAGGGCTATGGGGATGGAGAAGA